>NC_064602.1:10686666-11007500 GCF_943734735.2 Anopheles gambiae | reverse complement strand
ACACGATCCCCTTCTTTTTTCTCCTGCCTGCGCTTCTCCTTTCCACATCTTACATTTTCATGTAAGCATTTTTACGTCAAACCCGGGACACAAGTATCAAGAGGAAAAAAACGAGAGTGTTGTGTCCTTCCCCTCTCCTCTCCCTCTCTTTCTCTCTCAGGTATGTATTTATGTACAGTGAACAGAAGGCAACCACAAGCAGAGCAAACACTACACTACCGGCATCCAAAAGAAGCACCACACGATCTATTCAAGTGCTGTACACTCTTAGCCTACTATGTAGGCTTCGTACGCCAGCAACAAGCGTAACCCCACAGCAACAACAGCAATGAGTAGTGATGATGATGATGATGGTAGAAAGGGGCACTGAGCAGCAGCCGCAGACCGTGTGATATTTGGTGTGCCCCACCGTGTTTATGTGTCATATCCCTATCTGCCCAACTTTGGTTACCCTCTTCAACGTTCACACACGCTACACGCTACACGGGTAGAGGGTAAACTAATTGAAGAATGAGTCTAATAAAAAAAATAAACAGAGTAATTTCAAAAATAAATAATTATAGTTATTATTTAAATTGTTTGTATGTGTGTTTTTTGTTGTTGTTGTTGTTTTGCCTTGTTCCAATAGATAAAAAGACGGGGGAACAATTGTATCAAACCCCTCCCGAAAACCAAGCACAGGCATTGGGGGGGTTGAACTCTTGTGAGTGGCTTTTCTTCTTCCTCTTTCGAATTTCTCTCGCTCTCTCTCTCTCTCTTTCGCCACTACACATCGTACGACCTACACGCACACACAGTCACGTGTACACACCTCTTTGTCACTGTGTACTAGGATGTGTGTTTTGCTATGGGTTTTACTCTAAACTTTTATATAGCTTACTGACTACGTATTATATAGCCCACCGCCTTCGTCCTCGTACCTCACCACTACACACCTACTGCATTGTGGTCCGGGAACCACATCCACCCCCCCCACACACACATTCTGTTCCTAGCTTTTCTCTATAGCGGGGCCGGAAGGGCTGATTTTCTTTTAGTTTGTCTCTATTTTATGTATTTCTATTTTACACCTTCCGTTTTGATTAGTGGACACACACACACACACAATATTACCACCAACATCCATCACACACATTTACACACACACACATGTACATACACACCCATTACATTTGTGTCGCACAATTGGTTGCGGGTGAAATGTGTCGCGGCGTTTTCGTTAATTCGTTATTACGATTTGTTAAAAAAAATCTCTTTTCCGCACTTTGCATGCGTCGTCCAAAAGGATGTTTGCCATCCCCCTCTCATCGGGTTGCGCGTGACGATAATAGTGCAAAAAATATTGAATGTGTGTGTTTCAATATCAACAGTCCTCCTTTCTTCAACAGTCATATATATGGTCCATTGCAAATGACCGGAATCGGATTTCCCACAAGATAAGACATTCCACAAAGCCTTACTAAAACCAAAGACCGTCATTTGCAGGAGCATAGAAAGCCGTGTCCTGGCACTCATCTACACCACTCCCTCCCTAACCTCTCTCTGTGCTGTTCCGCAGTTCCTTTCGCCCACAATATGAAAAGACTGTGGAACCACACACATTGGAGTGTTGATGGAGTGTATCCCCTCCCTCCTCCTCATCCCGTGCGGTTGACACTCAAACACACACGCTACAATATTCGGTCCCTATTGCTCGCCAACGAACACCCACCCGGAAGATGGCGGTGTGGATGGTGATCTGTTGTGTGTTTGTAGAGGGGAGGGTGCGTTCCAAAGTTTAACTCAAAAAACGCACCCAAAAACGCACGCGCAATGGTTACTGTGAGCACAGTGAGTTTCTTCATACATCTTACACGTGGTGTGTCACGTGTGTCTCTGTCGGTAATATCAGTACGTACGTGTAGTTGTTGTTGCTTCCCTTCCTTCCGTTTTCCTGTTGTACACTTAATGAACTAGTTTCTACATCTAGTAACTGATCTGTCTATCTCGCATATGCTCTCTCCATCATCTCCTTCCTATCTCTCTTCCCTTCTCTTCTATATGAACAAGAGGCTCATCTTAGTCGATCGATCTATTTCTTACTACATCCCTTTATCTCTCTCTCCCTCTGCTTCTATCGCCGCGTGCCTCGTTCCTTCTCTACCAACCCTCTCTCTCTCTCTCTCTTACTACACTACATTTATAAGCGTCATTTATTCATTTTTAGTCAAATCGGTTGATCGTCCTTATCCGAGTCGTGCTGGTCTTTGCCCCCACTGCCGGACAGGTTGAGCGAACCGGTACTGCTGTCGGAGAATGTACCGCCAGCGGCTGCCGCTGCTGCTGCGGCCGCGGCCGCCTTCGCTTCCGCCTTCGCTTCCGCCGCCATCCGTGCAGCGGCTGCGGCCGCCTGCCGTCCCGCACTGGACCGCAGCTCACGCTTCCGCTCCGGGACGCCGAGCGATTCCAGATCCTCACCGCTTCGGGGCCGTTTGCTGCGCGTCGTTCTGCGTCCACCGCTGCCCCCACCACTACCGGACGGTGTCGCCGAAGCCAGGGCCGAGGCGGCCGTCGCCGTGCTCGACTCACAGCCGCTCGAGTTGGCCGCGTCCGTGCTGAGGCGGGTGGATTTGCGGGCCGTTTCGGGAAGCGATCGTTCCGACTCGGACCGATTCGCCTCGTCCTCGGCGCCGGACGTTGCACCACCATCCAGCGACGGGTTGTGGTGCGTCGAATGATGCCGCCGGGACGTTCGGCGACGATCGTCCTCTTGGTGGTGATGGGAGGATGATGACCCACCGGCACCAGCGCCAGTTAGCTCGTGATCGGATTCAGACGTTCCTGCTGTCTTCTCACCACCGCCGCCGTGCATCATTTCATGATCTTCGTACGATCCACCAGCCGCCGCATCGGAGCGGGCCAGCTGTTCTGCCGTGTGAATGTCCGCGCCCGAGGATGGCCTTTCCTCGCGTGTCCGTTTTGGCAGCTCTTCCGGGCTCAGCTCCATCTCGTGCCGCTGGTCTAGCGGAGTAGGGATCGGTGTCACTACCCTTTCCTTCTCGATTCCATCCGCCCGCTCGTGGCTTTGTTCACGGCGCCGCTTCGCAGCGTGACGTTCCATCGCCATCAGCTGGTCTTCCTCCTTGCCGTGGGAGGCGGCGGAGCCGGATCGATGATGCTGTTGTTCTGATGCTTCGTCTCCCGCCACACTCACTGCGCTGCTGTTATGGTCCACCGACTGGTGCTGTTGCTTCTGCTTCTGTTCGGCAGCTGCAGCCGCAGCGGCTGCTGACGCCAAAATGCGCTGCTGCTCAATCAACCGTTGCGCTTCCTGCGCTTCGTGCACCTTCTTCAGATGCTCTTGTTGTAGCAACTTTTGCTTTTGCTTCAGCAGCATGATTTGCTTCTGCGGATCGACTTCTTCATCGTTCAGCACGCCACCGCTCGACTTGGACAGCTTCGATGGAGCGATCAAATCTTCCAGATCCATGTCATGGCCACCACTGGCACCGCCGCTTCCACTGCCGTTTCCACCAGTCGCACCACTTCCACCTTCTACCGGCGAGGGTGGAACGGCGGATGCAGCAGCGCTCGAGGAACTGCCGCCGGTGCTGCTCGATGATGATGCACCACCGCCGGAAGCGGATAGATTCTGTGGCGCTCCTGCTCCCGTCAGCGAGGACAGGGCTAGTGTGGCACCGAGTAAGCTGTTACTGCTCGCGGATGAAGAAGACGCTCCACTACCACCACCGGTCGCACCCGGTGGAGTCGCTAACGAAACGGATAGTCCTGCGGCGGCCGCACGACTAAGATCCGCCGCGATGCTACTGTCGACCGACGAACGTAAGCTCCTTTCGGCCGTTCGTTCCAAGCGTTCGGCGGCCATTACGGCGGCTGCCGCTGCCACTGCCCGTTCGTCTCTTTCCCGTCGCTCGAGTCGCTCGAGCCGGTCCCGCTCGTGGCGCTCGTGACGCTCGCTGCGCTCCCGTTCCCGTTCCCGCTCGCGATGATGATGGTCGCGTTCGCGTTCCCGCTGATCCAGCATTCCACCGCTGCTCGAGGAGGACGACGTCGACAGGGCCGGGCTCTTGGAGCTTAGGTTCAGCGACGAGGACGATCCGGGCAGCGGCGAAGGCGCCAGCGAGATGGTCGTTTGGGAGGGAAGCGATGCGGCGATACTAGCCGCAGCTACCGGCGTAAGCGTGACCTTGTCCAACCCTAGCAGGGCGGCTGCCGACGCTTCCGACGACGAAGCAGACGCCGACGCACTGTTGCGACTCGAACGGGACGATGATTTCATCTCGTCCTGGCCGCTGCCGCCGCCCGCTCCCATTAGCAGTGCCTTTGCGTCGAGCTTTGCCAGATGGTGCTGCAGCTGGGCCGCCTCCTGTCGCGCTCGTTTCGATTCCGAAACGGACTGTGTCGAGGAGGACGATGTCGAGGAGGTCGGGATGAGCGATATCGCCGGCCCAACGCCGAGACTGCGGGCGAGCAGCTCGATCGGGTTCTTGCTCAGCTGCTCGAACGCATCCTTTAGGTCCTGGTGTTCGCGTGCCTTCTTGGCCGCCGATGGAGACGACGAGCGTCCGCCTGCTCCACTCGATCCTGCCCCACCGCTGCCACCGGCCGAAGCGGACAGCGCGTGCGCAGCCATGCCCGCAAACAGCGCCTGGCTGAACTCGGGCGGTATCGAGAGCTGCATGTCCTTCGATGTCATCGCCGCCATTGCCGCAGCTGCGGCTGCTGCTTGCGCAGAGGCCGATGCTGCCGCACTGCTGCTGCTGCTGCCACCCTTGGAGGACGAGGAAGACGAATGCGAAGAGGACGGCATCTTGCCCGTCGCACTGAAGGCCGCCTGCATGGCGGCCAAGTCCGCCGGGAATCCGCCCGCGGTAAGCGTTTCCAAAATCTTGCGCCGCTCGCGCTCCAACTTCTCCAGCGCCTGCTTGTTCGCTTGCTGCGCTGCAGCACTTTCCCGCGCACGCTGCTTCTCCGAGGCGCTTGATGAGCTTCCACCACGACCGCCCCCGCTTCCGGAGCCGCTTCCCTGTCCGGCGGCGGCCGCCGCAGCAGCTGCTGCTGCAGCCGAAATGTCCAGGCCGGCGGAGCGCGTGAGCGATTCGAGCAGATGCGTATCGTGCGGTAGCAGCAGCTGCTGCAGCTGGGCCGCTTCTCGGGCGGCTTGCTGGTGTGCTGCTGCTACAGCGGCTGCTTGCTGCTGCTGTTGCTGCTGCTGCTGCTGACTTAAGCTGGACGAGCCGCGGCCCTTTCCACTGCCACCGGGCGACGACGCCGACTGGGAGGAGCTGCCTCCGGATCCCATACCTCCGCCGCGCGAGTTCTGCTTGCTCGATTGCGACTGTCTGGAGGTGGTCGTCGAGGTGGACGTACCGGTGGTGGTGCCGCTCACACCCGGCAGCCCGTACGGATTCAGACCACCCAGCCCGAGCGGTGTGTACAGTAAGCTCGGGTTGGGGAAGAAGAAGGGGAACTGGCTGCTGGCGGCAGCTGCGGCGGCCGCCGCGGCGGCTGCCTGCTGCTGCTGGTTCTTGGACGACGAGCCACCACCCTGCTGTCCGGAACCGCCCGACCCGGACGTTCCGGCCCCGTCATTCACAGCCGAAGATTGTGCGGCGGACGATTTGCCGCGCGATTTGCTGCCAGAGCTACCGCCCTTGGTGGGGGTGCCACCGGCAGCAGCGGCCGCTGCAGCACCGAGTGCCGCCGTCGGATCGAGCCCGGCGGCAGCCATCATGGCGGCGAGGCTCTGCGCGTCCATTCCACCGCCCGCCCCGCCCAGTCCACCGAGCCCGGCCAGATTCGAGAAGAGATTCATGTTGTTCAAGTTACCCAGCCCGCCGAGCCCGGCCAGCCCCGGCATGCCACCGAACGGCATCAGCAGCGGATTGTTTTTCGGGTCGAAGCTACCCAGCCCCGGTATGCTGGAGAGCAGGTTAGCGTTCAGTCCGGCCAGACCCGGGAACTGCATGTTGGCAGCGGCGGCTGCGGCTGCTGCGGCCGCTGCATTGCTGCTGCTCTGGGAGTGTTTCTTCGACGAGGAAGACGACGCCGACCCGGATGATGATTGTTGACCACTGCCGCCTCCGCCACCGCCTGCCGAACCGTACTGGTTTGCGGCAGCTGCTGCGGCCGCATTCGCTGCTCGCATCTGCTTCGCCGTCGAGCCGCCTCCGTCCGAGCCCTTCGATGATGACATTGACGCCGGTCCACCGGGTAGCGTTATCGATTCGGCCCACTTGGGATCGATCTCGTACGCCGGATTGTCGGCCAGCCATTGCGTGAGCCGCTTCAGCTGCGGTGCCTTGTTGCCGGTGAGCCGCTTGCCGTTGATCTTGTTTATGACGGCCACGTACTCGTCTCCGGTCAGGTTCTTCCAGTTGAATGCCATCGGATTGCTTTCAGCTTGTTGTTGCTGCTGCTGTTGCTGCTGCTGTTGTTGCTGCTGGTGATGATGTTGCTGCTGCTGCTGCTGCTGCTGCTGTTGCTGCTGCTGCTGTTGGTGACTGTTGGCGGAGCCACGCGTCGACCGCGAGCTCGAGCCGCCCTGTGGCGAGTTCTGTGCCGAGGAGCTACCCCTTGAACCGCGCGACCGCGAAAGGTAGTCCATGCCCATCGCCTGCTCCGTTAGGACGGCCGTCTGTTCGGCGAGCCAATTTTTCACCTTCGCGTCGTGCGCACTGCCGTACTGGCCCAGCTTCGAGCTCAGCTCGGCGGCCTGCTTCATCTCAGCGAACATGGCCTCGTACGCCTTGCGCTGCGGCGAGTTTGCCGGTAGCGATTGAATGAGCTTCTGCTGCTGCTTCAGGAACGACTGCTGCTCGACCTGTGCCGCCTGGGCAAACAGTGCATTCAGGCTGTCCTTGGTCGACATAGCGCCACTCATGCCGGACATGCCTTGCAGGGCCGCCTGCATGCTTGCTGCAGCCGCTGCCGCACTGTTTCCGCTGGCCGACGAGGAACCACCACCGACACCGGACGATCCCTGGCCGCCTTTCGGATTGCCGGGCACGCTCGTCACAGTGATGGTGAACGGTTTCTGGGGCGGCTGCTGGCTGACGGAGGTTGGCGCACTAGCCGGTGTCACCGATACCGATGGAGGTATCTGCGGCTTCTTCATCGAGCTACCGGAGAAGCTTCCACCCGGCGGTGTCGGATCGCCGAAAATCGTCTTGTGCTCCTTGGCAGCGGACAGACCGAGCACGATCTCGTCCAGCTTGCGCCGCTTCTTTTCCTTGCCGAGCGGCGGCTCCTCGATCGGCACGCTGACGTTGTTCTTCTTCATCAGCTTCGACAGCATGTCGTTCAGCTTGCCCTTGCCGGCAGCCGCTGCTGCCGCTACCGCCGCCGAGGGCGACTGCTGATGCTGGTGGCCCAGCATCATGCTAGAGGCGGGCCCGCTAGCGCTCGTAATACTGATACCGCTGGGGAGCTGTTGATTGCTGGACGACGACTTTTTGTTCTTTCCGATCGAGAAGTCTTGCACCTCGCTGAGATCCATTGCACCGCCGCTTCCGCCCATGCTGCTGCTGTTCTTGATCATGTCAGCGATGTTCACCTTCGGCAAACTGTAGCTGTAGAAAAGACGAAAGTAAAGATTCGCATAAGTAAAAATCGACATCGCTCGGAGAGGGCATCAGAGTAAAACACAATTCTTGCGCTTTCTACCTACCTCGACGACAGGTCGATCGGTGTTAGCGTACTGGAAGTGCCGGGAATGAGCGTCGGTTTCGGATAGGACATCTGATTCCGTGGACCATGCTGGTGCGCCGGCGGCGGCTGCAAAACGTTCGAATTGGCGCTACTCGAGCCACTTCGTGCGTTGCTCCTGCTGCTGACGACCTCTTGCACGTCGTCATCATTCCACTGGTGGCCACTTCCAGCGCCACCGCTGTTCGATGTTGATGTATGCGAGGGCTGCACTTTTGAGCTTCCAGTGGGAACTGCGGGAACAAAAACAGAAGAAACTCAGAATGTTAGACTCATTCAATCAAAGCATTTAATTTGACAATCATCCTTTGATGTTAGCGTTAGAATGTTTCTTGGCAGTAATAGACATTTTTAGGTTCAACCTTTAAGCCTTTAAAGTTCAGTAAAACAAATCAGAAAAGCAGTGTTCGAAACATGTTAACGCACATTTTAACAGCCTAGCAGCTAAAATCATCATTTATCGTTCATTACCTGGACTCTGGGTGTTATTCAGTAGCGCATGCAATTTCGCTCGCTCGGTTTCAACATCGATAGCAATGTGGCGTTTGCGTTTCTTACTTGCAGGCGGTACTGCTACGCCAGCTGCTGCTGCCGCGTGTGCCGCAGCGGCGGCATGTGCTGCCGCTGCCGCCGCTGCCGTCATCGATTGATGATTCAGCGCGGCTGACGATGACGCTGCTGCCCCAAGGACACCACCAGCACCACCACTACTACTACTACCGGTGCTGATATTCGCTCCGACAGAGCCGATACCACCAATGCCACTGGCCTGCTGCTGTATCGCTGCAGCCTGATTGCTGATCTGCTTCGCATTCTGATGATCGGTGGTGATCGTAATCACATCCGGCGTGCTGGACGCCGACCGACGCACGTCATCGTTCACCGGGATGATGCGCTTGATCGTCTCGTACAGTGGAATGTCCAGATCGATGCCCAGACAGCCCGTGTAGGCCGAGTACGATTTGCCCACCGGCCATTCGCCATGCTCGACGCAGTAGATGATGTGGCCGACGCGACGCTCAAGTGCAAAGTCACGGAACCATTTGACGATCATCGACGTATCGATCATGCTGGCGAATTTGCTCATATCTGCGGAACGAGAAAAGAATTGTAATAAGAGATTAGAACGAACCCTTCAAACACGTGCACGATTGAAAGCAAGCAATACATACTCTTCAAATCCTCCTTCGTAAGGCTGTTGTCCAACTGCTTCAGTTTCATCAGCGGTTGGAACACCTCCAAGTCGGGGAAGCGAGCCTTCAGTGCAGCGGTCTGTTGCGAGCAGCGTTCCTCATCGGTAAGATTCACAATCGCCTTCACCTCGACCGGTTTCTTATCCTCGACGATAATTACATCAGGCGATGGAGATCGGGCGGGAGGTTTGGCTGCTTCCACCACTTCCTTTCCGTCCGTCGACGCGACCACCACCACGTCATCGACAGGCTTTTCCACTGCAACAACTTCCGCCGTAGCTTCCACTGCCTTCTCAACTGGCTTCTCAACCGGCTTCTCAGCTGGTTGCTCGGCTGGTTTCTCAGCTGGTTTCTCATCGGTACTCTCGGCACTCTTTTCAGCAGCCTCAGCTACAACTTCTTTTACAGCTTCCTTAACCTGTTCAGGCTCTGGTTCAGCCGGCTTTTCCTGCTCGTTTACTGCAGGCACAACATCGCTCGTATCCTTTGTGGGTGACGAAGGGGCTTCTACCGTTTCAGCCTTTGCTTCCTCCTTATCGGCCGTCTTTTCGGTCGGTGCTTCTACCAGCTCCTTTTCAACCGCTGGTTCTTCATCTGATTTTTCCTTCTCAACAGCGTCCACAACTTCCTTAGCAGCCTCCTCGGGAACATCTTCCTTCTTGGCCTCCTCGGAAGATTCTTCCTTATCCTTATTTTCTACTGTGTCCTTCGATGAGTCCACATTTTCCTTCGCTTTCGGAGACTCTGGAGCCGCAACTTCGGACTTCTTTTCGTCGTCAGTCTTGTTCGAGTTCGAAGGCGAAGCCGGACCAGCAATTGGGGCGGCTGTTACCTCCGAAGGTTGAGCATCTTCTTCCATTTGAGTTTCCTGTTTCGGCGGCCCTGCGGTATTCTCAGCCGGCTTTTCAGCAACTGTTGATTGTTCATCAACTTCCATAGCCTCAGTTTCTTCTGGCACGGGTACGGCAACAGGGACAGCTTCTTCCTGCTTCTCCAGTTCAGCAGCATCGGATACCACATCGCTGGTTTCCATTTTTTCTACCTCGGGTTCTTTTTCCTTGGCATCTTCCTTTTCAATATCTGCCATTTTCTCGACCTCCTTTTCCGCTTCTACTGCTTCCACTTCGGACTTTGTGGTATCCGTTTCCTCTGATGGTACTTCGGTTTTTTCCTTATCCTCAACAGTAGCAGCATTGTCGATGTCCATTTTGTTTTCATCAGCCAGTTCTTCGGTATCCGGTTTTTCTTTCACGTTTTCCTCTGAAGCTGCCGATTCCTTTTCGGTTTCTGTCGGAAGCTCTTTGTCCACAGTTTCCGTTTGTTCCGCACTCTTTTCAGTGACAATTTCCTTGTCATCGGTGCTTTCCTCTGTTTTCTTGTCTTCAGTCACTTTATCGACTTCGGCAACCTCTGGCAAAGCTTCCTCCTTCTTTGCCTCTTCAGCCATTTCAACATCATTGTTGTCCTTTACCGGAGAACTCGGTGATTTTTCGTCGACGGATCCCTTTTCAGCTACATTCGGATCAGTGTTCGCTTCGACAGCGCACTCCTTCTCGACTGGTTCCTTCTCTAGGATCGATTCTTTTTCAACAGAATCTTTCTCGGCTGACTCCTTTGCTGGCTCCAGCGCGGCCTCTTTAGCGACCTCAGGGCTTTCATCAGCAGCCTTTTTCGGGCTTTCTACAGCAACCTTTTCAGAAACCTTTTCGGGACTTTCCATCGTCGCATTCTTCTCTTCCGACGGTTTATCGTCAGAAGTAGTAGAAACGATCGGCTCCACCACCTCTTCAACTTCCTTCTTTACAGGCGAAAGAGGAGCAACCGGCTCTACCTTGGGCAATACTACCTCGGTAACGGCCTTCTCTCCGTCAACCTCCATCGAGGCAACAACGGGAGCGACAGCGTCCTTTTCTTGCTTCACGGGCAAATCTCCACCCACAGCAGCAGCTGCCATCTTTTCAGGCGATGCAGCCGGCTTTACCGTCGTTGCGTTGGCGGCAGCGGCAGCGGCAGCATCAGCTTTAGCCGCAGCATCGGCCTGCATCTTTAGCAGTTGCTGGTTTTGCAGCTGAATTTGCATCTCCAGCTGCTGCAGATACTTCTTGGCCGATTCGTAGAATGGGAAGTCCGGATCCGCGAGGATCAGCTGCTCCGAACGATAGATGCCGTACTTCAGGACAGCCCGCAATAGTTCTCGATCGTGCCGTCCCGGTATCCACCAGTCGGGCGTATCCAGATTGTTCTCGCACAGCCGTATGTTCTCGTCCAGCTTCGGGTGCTTCACTATTTGGCGCGCCTTTGATAGGAGCTCCAATCGATCCAGAATCAACTTGGCATGATCTTCCGTCACATCATCCACCAGCCCTTCCAGGCCTTTCTCGTCATCGCTTAGCTTGACACCGGCCTGCCGCTTGCACATGGCAATGAACACCTTGTAGAAGTCGCTCAAGTTTTCGTCCGTTTTCTTGTCCAACTTGGCGAACACTTTGAAGCTGTAAGCAACACACAATGAGTTTAGAGCATTATTAAGATTTCCACTTCTTTAGGTAATCAACAATTGAGCACTTACCGACTCCAGTCAGGTGTAGGAACGGTTGCATTCGGTTGCAAATCGATACCATAACCCGTAAGGACGCGGATGAACTCGTTTTCCTCACGGCGAGTCCATCTCTTAGGTATCTGTTCCAATCGAATACGTTCGCGCTCGCGCATCACCAGTTCGTTCTTCTCGCGGCGTTCCATTTTCTACAAGAAACAAAACTTATATTAGTCTTTCTCCCTCAACTTTCGTTGCAAATGTCTATAGCTGATAGTTTTTGCATCGCTAATGCATTATTGGTACTTGTGGCCAAATTATACTCTACATATCTACAACAGGAAATTTAATTACCCTTACTAGTGACACACTCTAATCAACACATTTGTGTGTTTAGGGAACTTTTAAAACATAACACTTAACTACCCATAACCCAAACTAAAAATCATATCTACAAAAATAATCATTATTCTGGGTATATTGTAAATCAAATATGCCCAAACTTGCTCCTGAAAATTGAACACCATTGGTTCTACTTTTATTTGCCAGATCTGTGCTGAAAGTAATCCTCACCATAAAATCTGTCCTTCTCTTTCCTAACGTAGTTTGAACAATTTAGCACCACAACGGAAAATAAACCCCAACGAAAGGCAAAAGAAAATGTTGAAGCGAAAATAACATTTGGGATATGCACAATACTAACCAAATACATTGCTAGTTTCTGAAGATCAATGTTCGCCAGCTGATTTGGATCGGCCGGGTTCAGGCCGAGTCCAAGGCTGAGCATCAAGCTGAAGTCTGCAGCCGTCGGCATGCCTGCCGTTGGTGCCTGCAGACCGCCCGTGCCACTGTTTCCACTCGTCGACGGCAGTGACTGTTGCTGCTGTACTCCTTTACCCTGCGGACTTCCGGCAGTGCCAAGACCAATGCCCACGGCACCAGAAACAGCAGCCCCACCAACGGCAGCACCCAACGGGCCTGTCGCTGAGGGATGGTTTAATCCCACGCCCATTGATGGGCCACCAGGTACCTGTGGTTGTTGTTGTTGCTGCTGCTGTTGCTGTTGCTGCAACGCCGACAATTGTGCTGGCTGTCCTTGTTGTTGCAGTGGTGGCGTAACAATCATTGGACCGGGTGTTGTCGAGGGCGTTGATGGCGAGGATGAAGTCTGTCCGGTGAGGGTTGGAGTGCCGGCTGGTGGTACTATCGTCTGTAGCTGCATGCAATCGGTAAAGAGCGTTGTGGATGGTGGCGTGGATGAATTTTGGGGGGTTTCAAAACAGATTTATACCAATGTCACAAAGAAACAAAAGGATACGGATGACAATCGGCGATACATCCAAAGGTAGTAGAGGTTAAGGTGGGAATATTTGTGGAGAGAGAGAAAGGCACATAAAATAATGTATATAATACGTGTAAAATTCGGGACATTAACAGTTCGAGAAACCTTTGTTAGATGCATGAACAAATATGAAGATGAAACGATAAGATAATAGAGGATGCAAAACAATAAGGCGAGCGTATGAGCGTGAAAAGATGATAACACGGGAGATCCCTTCGCGCCTTAGATGAGGTCGAACATTTGAAATAAACAGAATCCGATACGTTCATTGCGACTGCTCTTTGGTCAGTATATCATTACAGACCTTACATGATTAGATACTGTATGAAATACTTAGACCTAGCAATTGTTTTGATTACTGCCTGATAATTAAATTATCTATCTTACTGAGTGTGTCGATGTGCATTTAAATATAAACAAACAAATGTTACAACAAAAAACCAATTATAAATCAACAGCAAAACAAACATATGACTGCACAAGTTGTAATGTTGTCAATATAAAACATTATAACAAAAATCTTTCAAAACTACTTTTACAAAACGGTCCAAAAAAGGATTCTAACTCAAAACATAAATGAAAATAACTAAACGATAACGAACTTAAAGGACATTGTTGTGTGTAATCTATACGAACAAGGGACTTTTTTCATGCATTTTTCTTTACTAAGTTTTCTACTAAAATACTAAGCAAGTGCGCTCACAAAGTAATGATAAATGAAAGTGTATGACGTGTGTCCAGGAAATCTGGTCAAGATCAACAGAAGAAAGCGAGTTGCACTCAATTTGTCTTACCTTGGCTTTCTGCTGTTGCTTCAGCTCTTCCTTTTTGTAGTTGCGCTGATACGATGTGATGACACGCCGCAGACGAGTGTTCAGGTCCTGCATGGTTGGCCACGCCAGCTCTGGATTCATGTCCGATGGCGCCGGCGTCGGTGCTGCACTAGCCGTACCAACTGTGGATTCTTCATCATCTAGATTAGTATTTGTTGTAACAAAACGGGGGCCATTGTTAGGATAAATCAAATCTACTGTCTAATAACTAGCTATTTAATCTCTACGCGATGATTGATGATTATGAAAGGTACGTTTACGGCTGTGATACTTATAGGGGATGTGGTGTGAGGAAGGGGAGAGGGTGGTTCATTGACAGAAAGTCCAAATAATAGTTGTGCAAACAATAATTATGGTGTGCTTGACGAAATATTATTATGTATATACTTTTAAAATAAATCACCAAATAAAAAAATGGACCAAAAGATGTATGATTATTCAAGGAATCAAAAGTAAAACTACAATTTTACATGTTGTACGTCTTTCAAGGCTAATCAAACAAAACAAATCCAAACTAATGGTTTCATTTCTAAAAAAAAAAACGTTACCAATCCGGGATATGGGAGTATGATGGGAATGATAATGGAAACCATTTCAGGAACTTACCATCCTTCGATTCAATACCGACAGAAGCGGACCGAGTCGTTTCCGATGGAACGCCATCTTCCGGATCTTCCTCGTTGTCGCCCAGTTTGGAATTGGCATCGTCGTCGGTTCTGTAGGAAACAGCAAACAAAATAACACAAATTAATACAACTCGTGTTACTCGTGGCATCGCAGTGTCTATTCCAATAGTAGTAGCACCATCATTCAAAAGCTAACGCTTTAAGAGCAATATGAGTACAACAAAAAAAGGGGAAACGATTTATGATTT
This sequence comes from Anopheles gambiae, assembly GCF_943734735.2. Classification (NCBI taxonomy): domain Eukaryota; kingdom Metazoa; phylum Arthropoda; class Insecta; order Diptera; family Culicidae; genus Anopheles; species Anopheles gambiae. Next base: position 10,993,015 of record NC_064602.1, on the reverse strand, counting down.
AATGCGTATACAAAGCTTCCCAAGTAAGTGAGGGTGGTGGAGAGAGATTGATTAAGTTGATATACACCAATGAAGATGCGTTGCTGGCTTGTGAAAGGTGTAGATGATGTATTTGCAAATGTTTACCAGACTTATTACTGATTTGGTTGTTTTGTTACATGAAGCTACAAATTGAAACACCTTGTCAGAGGTAGTATGTTGAAGAACAAGCGGGGAAGAAGTTTATCTTATGATGCAAACATATATAACTCGATTAGATTGATCATATGAATAATATATAAAACAATAGCACCATTCGATCTTCGATCAAACTTTGCGGGGTGCGCGCTCAAGAAGTAAACCACTTATTGCTACAGATCGGGACCATAGATAATGGATAATTTAAGTTTGTAATGTAGAAGTAGAAGGAAAAACACTAACGATAGATATCTTCATATGGAAAAGACAACGTAATAAATAAATAAATACATGTCACAGATATGAGAAATTTACATTTAATATTATGCAAAAGATTAACAACATGTATGTTTCCATCAAATCTCGAAGCATACGAATTATTCAGCAAGAAGCCGAACATTCAAGGGAAGAAAAGACACGCAGTTTTTATATATTTCGTCCTTACAAATAAATGAAAACAAATGCGAACTTCAAATTGTATGATGAAAAACAAAAATTACACCAACAACGTTATAACCATTCGTTGACAGAAACGCTAACAAACAGACACACTAACAGGAGGAAAAAGGAAGATAATAATAACAGGATTAGAAAATTGTAACGAGAACTTACTCTTTGACAATCGTTGTCTCTTCGACGGTGCCATCACCGGGCCCGCAGTGGCTCTGGAAGCAGAGCATCGGATCCGCCCGCATCCCGCGGTAGTTTTCGCAGCCATGCTTGTACGTTCCCACCAACAAACTTCGATCGCAACAATTTGGATTCCACCATGAGCACGGCAGCTGATCGGGCGTAGGCGGTGGCCGAATTGGGAGATCGCTACAGACGATACACACAATGGATAGCACCGGGACACGGGCGTGTAGCAAAAACGAGAACCACGCGCGCGCACCACACACACACACGACGCACACGTTCGCAATAGACGCGTCCACACAAACGGTGGCCATCATGAAGCGGAGGGCGGGTGGCGGATGTGCAACGTAAGAATAAACGTAAGTAATTTGCTCGTAATTACGGGGAAGGTATAATAAAAGGTGAATGTAATAAAGGGCGAAGGACGTTACTGAATGCTTCCATCAGGTGGCGTAGAAGATACGGGACAAATCAAGAGATAGGAAATTCGGTATTTTTTCTGGATTTGAACCAAAGGATGTTTTGTAAAAAAATTAAGCAAAACTATATGTGTTGTATATGCAAGAGCGACAACAAAACGGTGAACGCTCATCACCACAGCGATTCGTAAAGAAAAACTCACTAAAATGTTATAAAAATCGAATTGATAGTAGTTTAAACTCAAGTGAATACCATTTTGCCATTCAGGAGTAAAACATATACAAAATCAAACAAGGACAAACAGCCTCTATGGTTGTTGCTTCTGCAGTTTTCTCTAAGTAGAGCAGTCTTGAGAAATTCTTTTGAAGGTGTTTTGTAGCAATTGTTTGCGCTTTCTTGCACATTTTTGTAGCCTTTTCTTTTTCACGCCACGATTTGCCATGTCCGTATGCTCAATAGTGGTATTTTTCGATTGTTTATTTTTTTTTAGTGACTGATGGACCTGATTTGCATCGACATCTATTAATCACAAGCACACACACATACATAACACGTAGAGAAAAGACCAACGAAAATAGTCTACGTTCATATGGAAGTCGTTTAAGAAACAAATGGATCTTTGAACATTGCGCTTCAATAGAGTTACAAAATTGCTGAGGTTTTAATAAACATATTCAAAATAACATATTTTATCTAAATATCGCATCAAAATTGTCCAAAACAAAGGTAGGAGAATAACAAGTGAGTAGAGGAAAGCCAACATGTATGAAAAAGGGACAATCTTTGTAAAAACAACATTGCTCGTTTTAAGCTTTATATGGAAAGAAGAAAATGAAACTCAAGTATATATGACATCAAACGGTAGGAGAGACAGACAACATTTAGATTTTTAAGAGAGGTTTATAAAAAACATAAACACATAGAACGTGTTATAGATGTCGTAAAATACAAGCAATATGTTTAAAATTTCAAATACACAAACTTTAAGGGTGGATAATTCCTCGAAAAACTAGGAAAGTGAGAGAGAAAGACTGGTAAAATGAAGTCTGACGTATATCACACTTAATGATACACCGGAAAAAGCTTTACAGTAAACGCGCTGTAGAAAATAAACGTAATATAAACTAATTGTACTGGACAAACCGATGAGTGAGAAGGTATTCTCTGGAGCAAATGTTGCATTTGAAAACAACGAAGAACAAAACAAGTCAAACTGAACCATTTGTGTAACATAAGGTGCATGAACTGTGTTGTATGTGGTAAATGAATGAGATAAATTTAATTGCTGTTATTTACTATCGTGACGATGAAGTATTATTGAGTAGTTGCAATAAAATGAATCGTTTGAGAAGTTATTAATGGCATGGCGTACACATTATAGATAAACATGTAAGAGTGATATTCGGCTCTGTTCAGCGCACCAAAAAAAGCGGGACGACTGAATCAATCCACTCAAATGCGTTTGTGTGAAACGGAAAAGGAAATCAAGGCAATATGTAAGGGAAGGTGGTGTGTGTTAACAGGAAGATGAATTTGACGACTGGCGGGAATAGAGAGGGGATAAGAAGAGACGGAAAGAAGAAAGCACCAAACACGATCGCCCTTGAGACAACGGGAAAAAAGAACGGTCAAATGTACCTGGCATTGGCACCCTCGTTGATTTGATTGACTAAATCGCCGAGCACCTCGTGCTTAATGTAGTACAGCATACGGACGCGCAGCAGAACCCTGGATTGATGGGCAATAGGAGAAAAAAGAGAAAAAAAAACAAACAAACAATGTATTAGTAATGGCATCCTCGTATCCCTCCTGCCCATTGTTGTGTTCCCCCGTGTTTGGTATCATCTTGAACCCCCCCTATCGCCCCGTTACAGTACAATAATGGTAAAGAGCAAACGGAGAACGAATGGCGACAGATCGGATGAAGATGAAGCCAAAATTGCGAAGCCCCCGCGGGGATGCCGTGTCGAGAGAAAACTTGCGGCGCAGCGAAAAAGCATCGAAACATTCGCATGTTTCTTCACACTCTTCCTCACTTGTTTGCGTGTCTGGTCAGATGCTTCTTGTAGTTGATGTCGAGCAGGGTCTCGGTATCGTATTTCTCGTCCTTGCTCCAGTGGTGCGGATCGGATACGGGTGTCGTTGTGCCGCCGGTGTCCGAGCCTGATTTGGCCGACTTTTCCGCTTTCGTGCCGGACGAGTTCGAAGATGCGTCCTCGTTCGCGTCGGCCGTTCCGCTGCACTGGGGCGCGGGTGTGGTCGATCCGGCGGGCTGGGCAATCACAGGAGAGCCGCCACCGCCACCGTTGCTTCCCGTAGCAGCCGAATTGGAAGAATCGCGCTTCGGCGTGGTACACGTTGATGTTGATTTACGTCCTAGGGAGTGGAAAGATGATCGAAATTTCAGTTAGACTTCTTTCTTCTATTCAACAGCTCTTTTTCGCGCTCTGCGTTACCTTTAGCATTGCGTCCTCGTGGCACCAAATTGTGCAAACCGCTGTGATTGCGCGCAATTTCACGCTGCTCTCCTCCTTCGTTCGGCGTTATCAAGTCCCAAATGAAGTTCTTTATCTTTTCATCGCCCTGATAACGCTCCAAACAGTAAAGAAGCTGTGAAAGGAAAAGACAAAACGACTTGTAATTCACATTCATGATTGACTATATCGCGCTTGATCTATTGTGATGCATAATCATCAGCAAGTATTGTGAGAAGTTCAATGGTGTTTTACTCAGCGAAAACCTAAAGTTTTCTCAATATTAGCATAGCAGTCATCATTTGAATGATTTGTGCAAACTATGTATGATTGCATTACAAAAAAAAACAAAAACTTACAATCACACGAGCACAATCCTCGACGTCCTGCTCTCGCCAGCCGCGCTTGAACTGTCCCTGTTCGAGAATTTCGGTCCAACGAGCCCAGCTGTAGATGAAAATAAGTAAAAAAGCAATAAGCATTCCTGTTCCTTTTCGTTTCATTCCGTTTCGCTTCTACGTACCCATGCGATAGCAGTCCCTTCTCTACCTTGAAGCACTCCGATCGTGCCCAATTGCCGTACGAAACCTCATCCGCGCCGAGCACGGCAAGCGTTTCACGATCGCGCGGTACGTAATCGTCGTGCTGCATCTGCTGCTGCAACTTCTTGCGCTCCTTAGCGCCACGCGTACGCTTGCTGCGCGTTTTCAGGCCAATGCCCCCTTCCTCACCGTCACTACCCTGCTCGCCCGACGATTCGTCCGATATGTCCATCACACCGTCGTCATGCCCGTACCGTTTGATCTGCGTACGGCGACGCGGCTCCGCAATGACCAGGTCTTCCGTTTCGTCCTTCTCGCAAGCCGTAGGATCAATTTCCGCCTTCTTGGCCCACTTGTTCCAGAAGTCGGGATCGTCGATGTTGATGTCGCTACGGTTGGCCGACGCAGCGAACGATGCCTTCGAGAAGGTCGATCCCTTTTCGCTCTCCATCGTAATGACCTGCGTGCGGCGCAGCAGAATCGAATCGATGTCCTCTTCGCAGAACTTGTCGCCAGCATCGTCATCCATTACGGCACCGTACGCGCCCTTCTTGAGCAGATCCTCGATCTCTTTCTTCGACAGCTGCCGCTGGGTGCCGTCCTTGTTCTGCCCCGTGTTCATGCTCTGCAGTACGGCCTTGTCCAGGCCGAGCTTAAGCGATGCCTTATCGAACATCTCCCGCTCGTACGTATTGCGGCACAGCAACCGATAGATCTTGACCATCTTCTGCTGTCCGATACGATGGCAACGGGCCTGCGCTTGCAGATCGTTCTGCGGGTTCCAATCGCTGTCGTAGATGATTACGGTGTCGGCTGCGGTCAAGTTGATGCCCAAACCGCCGGCCTTGGTACAGAGCAGAAACACAAATCGATCCGAATCTGGTTTCGAGTACCGATCGATAGCCGCCTGTCGCAAATTGCCCCGAATCCGTCCATCGATACGTTCAAATGGATACTTTTTGTACATCAGATAGTCCTCCAGAATGTCCAGACAGCGTACCATCTGGCTGAAAATCAGCACCCGATGGCCGTTGGCGCGCAGCTTCGGCAGCAGTTTGTCAATCAGCACCATCTTGCCGGACGACACGATCAGGTTCTTGTAGTACGACTCGGCATCCTCACCGTGCTGCTGCCGGTAATCGTACTGGATCTGATCTTCCGCACCATTCAGCAGGTACGGATGGATGCAGCACTTTCGCAGCTCCATCATCGTGTTCATCAGGTTGGGAATGTTCGCCGAGGTGGTACCCTTCATCAGGAACGAAAAGTTCTGCTCCAGAATACCACGGTAATACTTCTTCTGGATGTTGGTCAGCTCTACCTCCACGATGGTTTCCTCCTTCGGTGCGAGCGACTTTTCCACATCATCCTTCAAACGGCGCAGCATCATGGGCTTCAACAGTGCCTGCAGTTTCAGCACCTCGCTCTCCGTCTTCAGACTGCCAAACTCGCGCAGGAACTCTTCACTACACGCAAACTGGCTCGGCTCGAGGAAATTCAGCAGCGAAAACAGTTCATTCACATTGTTTTGCAGCGGTGTGCCAGAAAGCAGCACACGATGCTCCAGATTCAGCTGGCGCAGTCCCTCCAGCAGCTTACAGTTTCTGTTCTTCAGCCGATGCGCCTCGTCGATGACACACGCCCGCCAGGTGAAGTTCTTCAGATCCTGATAGTCCGTCACGATCATCTCGAACGTTGTGATGAGCACGTTGAACTTGGTAATGTCCCGGATCAGCTTGCCCGTCTCGGTTCGGTAGTGCACCTCGTAGTCCTGTATCATCTGCCGGCTCGTCGCCGAACCATGGTACACGATCACGTTCATCTCCGTCCAACCCTCGAACTCGCGCTGCCAGTTCGGAATCGTCGAGAGCGGCGCAATCACCAGGAACGGCCCCCGAATGCCATACTCGTACACGGAGTTCACGAACGTAAGACTCTGAATCGTCTTGCCCAGACCCATTTCGTCGGCCAAGATGCAGTTGTTGCCCTTGTACCACGAGTAGCGCAACCAATTCAAGCCTTCCAGCTGGTACGGGCGCAGCTTGTTGCCACCCTTGAACGTGGGCGATTCCGGCAGCGCCTTCCACTGGTCCGGATGGGGCCGTTTCTTAGTCTTCCACTCGCTCTTCGGTGGAATCTTGTTGAATTTGTAGTACTGCTCGATCTTCAGCTGATCGACATCATCCTCCAGCTCCCAGGTGCTGTCCTCGTACGGCAAGCTCTTCCACTTCACCAGATAGTGCTTCACCGTTTTGCCCTCGTCGTCCACGAGCTCGGACACATCCAGCACGCGATCCACCTCGACAAAGTCCGGATTGAACGGCTCCTCGTCCAGGCTTTCGAAGATGTTCAGCTGCTGCTGCTGCTTCATGAGGAAACGCTTGATCTTGTTGCCCACGCGCTTGTCGCCCTTCAGCAGCTCGTCCTCAGTGCGCCATTCGCAGTGCAGATAGGAGAAGTTGCGATACTTGACGAAGTACTCTTCCACGTCAATGTACACCGGTTCCGGCTTTTTCTCATCCGTTTCCGTTGATGCACTTTCGCCTTCCTCTTTCTTGACAGCTTCCGAACTCTTTTCGTCCGTGGACTCACCACCTTCAGCGCTTTCCTTCTTGACAACATCGGCGGCAGCATCATCACCTTCGGGCTTCTTCTCAGTGCCCTCAGATTCTCCCTCCACTTCCATCTTTTCTACACCATCGGCGGTCGCTTCCGTTGCCTCTGCTTCGGGTTTGTCAGCAACTCTGGCTGGCTTTTCCTCCACAGCTGGTTCGCCATTCGGCTGTTCAGCTGTTTTATCCTCTGCAGCAGTATTTACACTCTCCGTTTTAGGAGGCTCTTCTGCGTCCGTCTCCATGCTTTCTTTCGCTGTGGCAGCATCAGCAACAGGTTCCTTCACTTGTTGCTGATCAACATCTGCAGAAGCTTCCTTCTTTTCTTCCCCTTCCTTCTCTTCCGCAGGTGTGTCTTTTTCAGCTGCTACACCAACCGACTCCTGCTCATCGGTTTCCATCTTTTCTTCTGCCTTGGAGGCATCCTCCGCTGATGGTTTCTGTTCAGGCTCAGCGCCCGTGTTTGCCGTGTCGGATTCGGGGGAGATTTTCTCCTCAGTGGATTTGGTCTCCTCACTCGTTTCCATCGGCACGTCTGTAGCAGTCGTTGTAGGCGCAGCTTCCTTGTCTGCAACTTCGCCAGAAGCATCGACATCTTCCGCCTCCTTCTTTTTATCTTCGCCGTCTTCGGACACTTCCTTCAACTCTTTGCCCTCTTCTTTAACGGTAGCCTCCGCGGCTGTGGTTTCACTGCCATCGCCGACTGCCGCTGCCTTTTCCTCGCCTTCCTTGGGTTCACTCTTGACGGCTTCTTCCGCGGAACCTTCGGCCGGCTCGGGAGTCTTTTCCTTGGGCGGTGGTGGTGGTGGATCCGGTTTCAGCTCTCGCCGGCCTTTACGGACTGCCAGCACATACTGAACGACCTGGAAAAGGAAATTAAAACCGTTAACATTGGCACTAATTCAAAAAGCTTGTACAACTCGCACTTACCATCGAATCCTCCTCCGATGTGTTCACGTACACGTAGTTGGCATTTGGTTTCGAGGAATCGTCGATCGGTTTTCCGTCCGGACCGAGCTCGACCGCTTCGGGGGCTGCTTTAGCGCCTTCCGAAGTGCTGACCTTGTTTTCGTCTCCCGCTTGCTCACTGCCCGTACCAACGACACTACTCGCCTCGCCAGCAACTCCGGCCACCGAACCGTCCGCTGCCACTGCGCCTGCTTCACCACCAGCCAGCGCAACTTCCGTCGGTGCCAGACCTTCCTTTCGGTCGGAGCCTCCGTCCGAGCGGCGATCCTTTCTGCTGCCGCTTGGCGCCGGTGACATCATACCCGACTCATCGTCCGAAAACCGTAACATCACATCGTCGACGTACTTCTTGCGCTGCGTGTTACGGGCCGATCGACGCTTCGAGCTGTCCGCCTCCATATCGGGCGGCGGCGACGGCGGTGGAGTGCTCAGCAAATCGTCCCCTTCACCATCGGACTCTGTGACGATCATGCGGCTACGCCGTGATCTACTCTTCGATCCGCCGCCGCTAGACTTACTGCCACCACTGCGCCGCGAAGAAGAGCTACCGCCACCGCTCGGGCGGCTGCGATTTCTGCTGCTGCTGCTGCTACCACCCTCCGAGCCCGGTTCCTTGCTCTTTTTGCTGCTCTTCTTGCTCTTGCTCTTGGTCGGCGTTTCCGGTTCCGGTTCGGCGGTTGCACCCTCCTCCGCTGCTTCCTTCTTCTCGTCCTCCTCCTTGGTCGGTTCGGTCTTGCTAATCTTCGACACGGGAATATCGTCAAAGTCGGTCACTTCTTCCATCGGCACGCCGCTGCCACTTCCTTCCGTTGCTTCGCTCGTGGTGGTAATGGCTGCTGCTTTCGACTGGTCATCGCCGCCATCAACCTCACCACCTTCGTGGTCCTCCCCATCCTTGACCGAAGCATTTGGTGCGCTCACTTCATCCTCCTTTGCAACTTCCGCCTCACCATCAGCGTTGGAAGATGTAGCAGCATCACCTGCTTCCTTCTCCGTCGATTCTACCGCTTCACTTGTCGTTGCGACAGCTGCCGCCGACTCCTCCTTTCCATCCTCAGTGCCGACGCCGCCCTCTACCACCATTTCAGTGCTAGGTGCCGCGGCATTGGCATCGTTTGAATTTTGTGCATTCATCAACGATGCCAACGACTGATTCTCGTCCGTTTCGCTTGTCGTCGTGCCGGACTTGGACAGCTCCAGATCGCCGGTAATGCCGCCGTCCGGCAGCTCGTCCTCCATCGACATTGAGTTGTCGCCATCGCTCGACGCGACGCTCTTCTTTTTCTTCTTTTTGCTATCCTTTGAGTCCTTTTTCTTGCTCTCCTTCTTCGGGGTCGGTTCCTTCACACCGTCCGCCGCCGCTGCTGCTGCACCCTTTGCCGGTTTTTTCGGTTCTCGTGGTTTCCGTGGCTTCTTTATCTTCTTGCCGCTCGCATCAGTGGAGGTATCGAGGTCTCCGGTGCCGCTGCAGGATAAATTGTCCTGCGAAAGATCGCCCGCACCGGCCGCACCGATTGCACCACCGCTGCTCTCAAGCGACATTAGCTCGTGGAAACTGCTACCGTCGGGGCTAACTTCGGGCAGACCGGTTCCGGCTGTTACCGAGTCTTCGGACACTGGCAGTAGCGTGGTCGGTGTAGGCGTCGTCATGCCCGTTGGAGCAGGGGCTCCCGAGAAGGGCATTACCAGGTTGGATTGAGAAGTCTCGTCGCCAGACGTGATGAGCCCAGTCTGTCCTACCACGGTCGCTGCGGCTACGGCCGCTTCCTGTTGCGCTAACAGTTTGTCACCTTTCTTCGCTCGAGGTTTGCGCGGCTTGCTCGATGGCGTTCGTCCCCGTCCGCGTCCTGTGGTGCTCGTCACCTGTGGACTGTCGATCATAGCCGCCGCTGCAGCAGCTGCTGCCGAGGTCATCGTCGGCGCAACGGGATACAACGGATGGGGCGGCTGCATCAAAATGCACGGCTGTGGGCCAAGACCCTGGCAACCGTCTGCTTCGTGTTGCTGCAGCATCGCTAGCCGTTCCTGCATGCGCATCATTTTCTCCTGATTGTCAGCCATCGGTAGCTTGTACATGTCTTGCATTTGCTGCTTGATGGCTGCCCTCTCCTGGCTGTGCGACATCATGGGTGGCGTTTGGTACGGAGGCGGCGGCGGTGGAACCATCATGTCACCGGCACCGGTCACGGTTTGTCCTGCCGGCGGTACACCTTGCATTTGTTGCTGCTGTTGCTGCTGTTGCTGCATCATTGTACCTCCGACCTGGTGCATTCCGTACATTCCCGTCCCGGGTGTCGTTTGGGGCATTTGGCCACTCATTGCCTGCGCATACGTTGCCGGTGCTCCAGTTACATTCGTGGGCTGCACACCTACGCCCGCCATTAGCCCAGTGCTGCTGCTCGTCGAGATAATGGGCTCGCCACCGGGCGATATCGTACTATCGCTGACTGCAGTTGTGGTCGAGGTCGGGACGAGCGTTTCTAGCGGGCTCTTGGTTGCGGTCGTTACCTCCGGAGCCTGCAAGTCCGTCAAACCGGCCGGTCCAACCACATCCGATGCCACCGAATCGAGCAGCAGTTGCTGCTGCTCCAGCGCTGATGGATCCGTATTGCCACCCGTCTGCAGCATGCCCGCATCCGAATGGTATCCGCCAAGCGTTTCCTCGCCTGCTTGCTTCGCCGAATCCAACAACGATGATCCGTCGCCCAGGCCGGCAGCGTCCTTCATCGACTCATCCAGCACACCAGCGCCACCACCACCGACCTGCAGATTGTCCTGCCCGAGCAGCATTCCTGCGGTGCTGGAATTTTGCTGCTGGTGGTGCAGCGCCTCAAAATCGGTACCGGACATGAGCGAGTTCGAGTTGGATGACTTGGACTCGTCCGTATTTGATTCGGCTGGCGCCGGGACAATGCTGTCGCGAGATTCTTCATTACTGCTGCTGCTTCCAGTGGTTGCTTGTTCAGCCGAAAGCGCATGTTGTTGATGCTGATGGGACTGCTGTTGTTGTTGCTGCTGTTGCTGACGGGCGTCTCCCACCTCCGCACCGCCGGTGGCAAGGGGTGTTATGTTAGCGTCGTGCGAGTAAACAGATGGAACCACTCCGGCTGCAGCCGCACCGGCGTTGGCCATCAGCGACGAACCTAAACTCGAGGGCGCTTCATTGGCGTTACTCGAGGCTAAGCTGTCAATCAAGCTAAAATCGGATGTTGGCGGAACGGACACTTGATGGTGCTGTTGTTGCTGTTGTTGTTGTTGTTGCTGCTGTTGTTGCTGCTGCTGTTGCTGTACCTGCTGTTGTGCCTGCTGTTGTGCCTGCTGCTGCGCTTGCTGTTGTTGCTGCTGATGCTGATGATGTTGCATCTGCTGCTGCTGCGCTTGCTGCTGCTGCTGCTGCTGCTGCTGTGATTGCTGTTGTTGCTGATGATGGTGATGCTGCTGTTCCGCAACTGGATCCACCACCATTGCAGCCGTCTGTTGATGGTGCTGTGCCTGCGCTTGATGTTGCTGCTGATGGTGATGGTGTTGATGATGTTGCTGTTGCTGCTGTTGTTGTTGCTGTTGTTGCTGCTGTTGTTGCTGCTGTTGTTGCTGCTGTTGTTGCTGTTGTTGTTGCTGTTGCTGCTGTTGTTGATGTTGCTGCTGCTGATGGTGGTGGTGCAAATGATGATGATGCAAATGGTGCTGCTGCTGCTGCTCCGTGATTGACGAAATGGGAGGCAGCTCGACGACACTTTGCTGATGCGGATGCGCATGTGAGTGAGAATGCGGATGCTGCATCGAGGGCAGATCGTTCATTGATGCACCAGCTCCTGCCCCACCTTGCTGCTGGCTCGCCTGCTGCTGCTGCTGCTGTTGCTGCTGCTGTTTTGACTGATGCTGGTGCTGCATTTGTTGAGATTGTTGCTGCTGCGACAAACTGTTGTTCACACTCTGCAAATGCTGATTGGGACCGCTTGGCGACATCAGCATGTCGTCATTAAATGACGGCGAGTGAAGCTGCTGCGAGATCGAATGCGACAAACTGCTGCCGCCTGCACCGCTGGCCGGCTGCATCGCGGCGAGCGTACTGTGATGCATCGCGGACTGTTGCTGATGCTGGGGCCCTCCGGGCGCATGATGCTGCGTGGCAGATGGTGGAGGCAGATGCGCGCCCGGCTGCAGCTGGGTAAGCATCTGCTGCTGTTGTTGCATCTGCTGCTGCATCGCGGACAGCTGAGGTGGCTGCTGGGGAGCCTGAGCCGCCGACGGTTGCGACAGGTGCGGCTGATGAAGGCTATGTACAGGCTGCTGCTGCTGCTGAACTGTCGCGACCGAGGTGGCCACGTCCACACCGCCCACGCCGTGCTGTCCCTTATCGTCTAAGCTGCCGTAAGCCTGCGGACCGGATGGACCCGCTGCCGAGGGTGGCGGTATCACAGGCATGCTCGTTTGCGACACGGGTGGAATTAGGCTGGAAATGTCGTTCAGCTGACTGATCTGCTGCTGCTGCGCGTGCGATGGCGGTGGCCCATGCGCGCCCGGATGCAGATGGGGCGCGTGGGGCGCGTGCATCGGCGGCATGTGGCTGCCGGGCGGTGCAATCGGTCCCGCCATCCCGTGATGAGCGCTGCCATTGATGCCACCACTGCCGGGCCGCTGCTGCTGCTGCACGGCCGACATCGGTGGCCACTGCTGGTGCTGCTGCTGGTGCTGGTGCTGATGCTGCGGCGACATCGGTAGCCGGGGTCCGAGCGGCGAGAGTGGATTGTTTGCACCCATCTGTTGCTGCTGCTGGTGGCTCGGAGGACCACCGCGGTACGCTGCGGCGGCGGCCGCAGCCGCAGCCGCTGCTGCCGCTGCTGCCTGCGCATACTCCATGCCGGTCGCACCCGATGGCGGCATCACCATTTGCTCTAGCGCTTGCAGCGTCGTGTTGACACCGGCGCCCGGGCCGCTTACCACACTACCACCCGAGCTCGAAGCCGTCAGCTTCGTGCCGGTCTGTGGCCGAGGACTCTGCATACCGCCACTGCCCGCCACTATCCCGGCGCCCAGATGGGGCGAGTGCGTCGACGTGATCGTGGCCTGGGGCGATTGTGATGTAACAACCGGCGGGCCACCGCCTGGCGGCTTCGCCGGCGACATCACCGGCCGCGGCGACATCTGCGTGTGGGGCGACATTTGTGGCGGCCGGGGCGACATCTGGGGAGAAAGCTGGGGGAAGGGCGCCCGGTACTGGGGACTTCCGCCGTGCTGGGTCGGCTGTTGCTTCGTTGCGGCGTTCGGCAGGTACGATTGTTGCTGCGGTGCGCTCGCACCGTATCCACCACCACCCGGGCCGCCTGCACCGCCAGCTCCTCCTCCCCCGCCGCCCGGAACTCCCGGCATGCCGGCACCGTGCGTCATCGGGTGCTGCTGCTGAGGGCCGAGCGGTCCGCCCAGCCCGTGCAGTCCGGCGACCGGCGCATTAGGCTGTTGCGCCCCGGGATGCACCATACCCGGGTGCTGCCCTTGCTGCTGCTGCTGCTGTTGCTGAGATGGTTGTGGGCCTCCACCCAGCCCAGCCAGCCCCGGGTGCTGCTGTGGGTGCTGCTGCGGCTGACTGTTGTGAGTTTGGTGCAGCTGTTGCTGCGATTGCGGCGGCAGATGGGAGGGTTGCTGCGACGGATGCGTCGGAGCAAGGCCTCCCGGAACGACGCCACCGCCGCCGGGCGGTTGCTGCTGGGGCGCACCGAGCTGATGCAGGCTTGTGGGTACCTGGCCACCGCTCACGAGATGCTGCCCGTAGCCCCCGCTCGGGTCCAGCTGGTGCTGGTTGTACACGTGCTGCGCCGACCGGGCCGCATGCTGCTGCATTGCGGCGGCGGCCGGCCCATACGCACCGTACGCGGACTGTGCCGCCGACGGTGCCCCCGGGTACATCGAGTGTCCCGGCTGGGGATAGTGTTGCGATACACGCTGTTGCTGCTGCTGCGCCTGCTGCTGCTGTTGTTGCTGCTGCTGCTGGGGCTGCTGTTGCTGGGGAGGTTGTTGCTGCTGCTGCTGCTGTTGCTGCTGCTGCTGCTGTTGAGGTTGACCTAACGATCCATAGCCCTGCTGGGGTGGCATCATGCCACCCATCATGGACTGCTGCGTTGGATACTGCAGCTTTTGCGGATCCTGCTGCGGATATCCTCCCATGTGCTGCCGGTATCTGTTTAGAAATGAAACAAAGCATTAGAGAAAGTTGTTTTGCATCAAATAGCATCATCTAGCACAATCAACAAATAATTACCCTGAAGGCGTTTGGCGCTGCGTCGGTCCCTGCGGCGGCCCTTGTGGAAGACCGTAACCCATCGGGGACGCGTACGGGTTGGCTTGCGGTGGCGGAGGGGGCTGTGCGCCCCACACCACGTCGCCCATGCCGGCCATGCCGGCGGCAGTGTGGTCCGGCATCGAGTACATCGAGTCCGTACCGGCCGGCTGGTGGTAGGAGGGATACTGCGACTGCGGCGGAGGCTGCTGCTGCTGCATCGGGTGTGGGGCCCGATGCCGCGCGTACGGTCCACCGGCATTGCTGCCCGGTGGGCCCATCCCCCGGGGCGCCGTCGGATCGTATCGATAGTAGGCATCCCTGTGAAATATGGAAAGGAACGAGCAGGCGGATGTTAAGAAAGGAAACACATATTAAGCCTTTCAACGGCAGCGGGAGCGATGAGAACACAAAATAAATGCGTCATCATGGCAATTACTGTATGAATTACAGCCTCCAACACCAAGGTGATGATTTAGGTACAGTGCGACACGAGCGCTATAAAAACAGCTTAACAACCGGGACACTCTGGCATGGAAAACTTATTCTATTTCTGGCTGTAAGGTACGCGGCGTTTTTGCAGCAAAAAAACACCCAACCGGTTAGAAGGTAAGTGAACAAGAAGAGACCATGTTTGATAAATATTACACCCAATTGAAACGGCAGCTAATAATAGCACAACGTGACGGGTGAATCGCCGCGTAAGTCAATTGTGAACTGGCCGGTGTGTTGGAACGGTGAAAAGAAACGCTAAGTTGCTAATATTCATTTTATAAAATCGCTATTTTGTGTTCTCTCTTAGTATGTGCCCGTCGCGAAACAAAAGTCAGTTAAACACACACAGGTGACAGGAGTATACTTACATTTTAAATTAGTGTATAAAAAATAGATCGGTGGACCCTTCGCTCTATCGTTGTATGATTACACGTACTACTGCTGCTGCTGCTGCTTCTACTACTGCTCACATATGTACCCCCACACAGCCGCGTTACTTGTTTCCTCATACGGAGAGCTGACAGGCCGCCCCTCCTATCCTTTTTACTATACACATACGAACACACACACACACACACTTGTTTCTAGCGTTTACTTATCAGTCGCGCTTGCTTGCCCGTCTCGGTCCTGCCACTTTCTTCCCCGGATAACGCGCTCGTGGTCGTCGTCTCGCCGTCGCTCGTTGCGTTCTTCATGGGGGAAAAGGATATTGGCTCGTTGGTTGCTCACAAAACGTTCCAAGGTGGCACACACCCGCAGCAGCTCTTACACACTCTTACTAGCGAGTGTGGTGGTGGTGATGGTGCATGTGTACGATTGTGTGGGTTTTTAGCGACTTTTTCCACGCTGCTGCTGTCAGATCCTTGTCGTGTGGTTCACGGTGTGGGGTACACCTTCTACACACGTCTTTTTTTGTTTCCTAGACAGTTGTGTTGTCGACGACACACTTTCTGACGTAGTTTATAACTGTTTGGAGCAGCATTTGCATTTCTTTTACTACTACTACTACTACTACTACCGCTAGTACCTTAAAAAAACGCACGGAGAGACAAAGGAACGGGCCGCGGGGAAAGCTAGCAAATCACACAAAAAAGGCTGCTTTCTGCTGTACCCACCCGGACCTTTTTGTGGTCACACACCTTCTTCCTTCTTTTCTTTTCTTCAGCCAGACAAAAACGAAAACAAACGGAAACGAAAACTAACTTCTCCCGGTGCGCGCTGCTGTGTAACTTTTTGCTTAGCAATTTCTTTTCTCTTTTTTTTACATTAAAATGCTACTCTTTCTGTGTCCGGTTCACTTCCTCGCCTGTTTCGGTTCTGCTCATCTGTACGTGTGCACACACTGGTGTTTCCTTTTGCTGGTGAAGGATAAAAATAAAGGAGCGACATTAGAGCACAGATATAGTTATTTAAACACGTTTAATATAAATAGTTGAATATTAAATCCATTTTAAATGCAAAGAACGATTTATTGAAGCGTTCTTTGCAAATAAAACAACTTCTAAGCCTAATCGATTTCGCATGTTTCACTCATATGTTCAAATTGACGGTTAAAATAGCGACACGAAAGGGAAACATTATGTGCTCTTTAGTTTGTACATCGGCAGATCTGTAAGAGAAAAATAGAGAAATAAAAAATATCAAATTAGTAAGCTGATAATAACTGCGTTTAAGGGAATTTAATTGATTGTATTTGAAGTTGTTGAAATACAATGTTTACATGATTTTACAACAATATTTACTCTCGTGTTATTCTAAAGAAAACTACACCACCTCTGGGCCACCGTATCCCGACATTATATGCTGCGTTCCACACCAGAGCAAATAAACGACACTTGTTCCATCATCTGAAAGTGCGATGCCACCAGTCTCCTCTCTCTTACGGTTGAGGATTTGCGTCCAATCCCAAAAAGGAAAGCATGGAAAATTAAGAAACCAACACAACCTGAGTCTGAGGAAAACGTAAACCGTCCGGTTATGTGTATGTGTTAGTAAAACGCATACACATTTGCATAACATAAACGGACATCCAGAGGACTAAACGCACACAACCGAGCGTGGACCACTGTGGACAATTACAGAGAAAGAACGAACGGTGCCCGCCCGCCGAGCAGGAGGGACGATATTTGGTATTTTGATGTCCTTTTTCTCGAAAGAACGGTCGCTGCAGGTTGACAAATGGAAATTGATTTTTCACTACGGCTGCCAATATGCCGGAAACTTGTTTGCTGTTATAATAATCACCCTTTTTCTGGGGGGGCGTGAGTTCGAAAAGGCTTATTTTGTAGTACTTTTTGTACATTATTTACACTTCGAAACTCAATTTCCTGCTTCATCGCCCTGCTTAGATCAAGAAACGCATCTATATAGAAACCAAAAATCTTCCCCCAGTTCGACACACCAAACGATTCAACAACGATTCCATGGTCTTAAGTGTACGCCACACCAGTAGCGAGGAGGACGAGTACAACGATCAATAATGTGCCTGCCTCTCGCTTCGTTGTCCGCTCACTAGCATAATATTGATTAAAGAAATGCCGTCAGTAGTAGTGCGGGGTCAAGCCTGGCAAAGGCAAAACACATCGAGAGGACTGGTAAGCCAGTCGCAGTAACAGTAACAGCAACAACGAAAAAAGTACAATCTACGCAAGACACAAAGAGACATTCACACTGAGAAGCATATAATCCGCCGCCGCGGTGGAAAGCTGCCCTCGGTCGGATGGAAAATGACGATTTCGCTCTCCCTCGGACTTTGGTGTGTAGGTG
This sequence comes from Anopheles gambiae, assembly GCF_943734735.2. NCBI lineage: Eukaryota > Metazoa > Arthropoda > Insecta > Diptera > Culicidae > Anopheles > Anopheles gambiae. Next base: position 10,975,650 of record NC_064602.1, on the reverse strand, counting down.
TGTGTACACCATCATCATCATCATGCACAGCTTCCAAAAATATGTACCCAATGCGCGTACTGAGTGTGGCCGTTGCTGTGGTTGCTGTTGTTGTTGAGAGGGACACACCACCAACGCGCGACACACACACCGCCGTTTGGTAGCAATAAGCGCAGGAGAGAGCGCATTAACGACGAGAGCGCATGGAAGATACCGGTGTGAGTGGTTGTATGTGTGTGTTTGTGGGTCCTCCTGGGTAAGATTGGGGTCCTGGCAGGGGACACTGAGGGCATGGAGTTGGCGAGGTAAATGCAACGGTGGTGTGTGTCATCATCTCGCAGGAAAAAAGTAAGAGAAAGCATTCACTTTTTTGATTCGCAAACGGCTCATCTTTATCGGTGTCTTACTTCGGGCAAAGGTAAAACTTCGTTTAGGAAAATTAGAACACATAAAATGGAAAATTTTGAACATCATTTTGCAACTATCACTTATCACCGTAATTAGATGGTACAGAAATGTTGCTATAGAGGGAAATTTTTCAGGTTTTCACAGGACTTTTTAGCACTTTTTAATAGCTAGAAAGGCACCGGAGAAGACTTGCTAGCTGAACACACCACCACCATACACAGTTACGGTTGCTATTTATCGATTTTTCTACAGCCCAAGTGACATTACTCTGTGCATAGAAAGCATTGCCTCAGCCAGTACACCCCGTGTCTAACCAAAAACAATTGCAATAACATAAAGAAATACAACAAATCTGTGGAATGTACACCCTCTAATAAATCGAATATACCCTTCCCTCTCTCGATAGACCTCTATTCTAGGGTTTTACGAATTTCTTCTCCTATCCTAACAGAAACAAAATGCCGTTAATTAATGTTTGCTCGCAACGAACGCTAAATGGGAAAAGCTATACGCTTATGGATATTTTTAGCACATAGAGTGTACAGCATTCCCCTTTCAGAATTCGTCGATTTACTTCGTATAGTGCTGCTCCGAGTCATACGCCATACTTTTTTTTGTTCCTATACACGAAACACACACGAGGTGTGGTATTTGTGTTTTAAAATCAAATTGCCTAACATCTGCACAGACACACACACGCACAAGTACACACAAAGATAGTCAGATTAGTTGTAAGATTTGTCCCTGCCGGTTTGGAACGTCACAGACGCACACACACACACACACACACACGCATAACCCAACACAAATGGTGCGTTTTAGAATTAGATTGTGAACAGGTTTCGTCTGCAATACAGTATGGCGACTAACCATTATTACACGATTTATTTGATTCTGGTGGGGGACGACCAAACCCCTGGGGTTAGGGGCCCATTAAATCATAGAACCATCGGGAAACTATTGGCCGGGACGGTTGATGATTGAAGGTCTTCGGAAACGGAAGTAAACTTTTATTGTTCTATTTACACAAACGAATCGGAGCATTATGATGCTATTTACAAACACTTTAATTCTAACTATCCATACTTGTTTACAGAACAATAACAAAGACATACAAGCAATATTAGTTGGCGTAATGTGATGTGACGCTCGATTTTTGCAAACCGCCATACTTTTTTCCACCATCATTTCCATATATCCCTGTGACCACAAAACACACACATACACACACAAACAGACGACTGGCAGGGACAATCTGTCAGAGAAGGATCATTTTTATTAATCCAATTGCGTGTCCCCTCTGCAACCTCATTCTTCCTGCGAATACATATCCTGCCACCCAAATCCAAATGTATGTTGATGTTGCTGACGCTGACACACACACACATGACTTCCGTCCGTCCGTTCCGATTTCGTCTACCGGCAACACCGAGAAGCCATTATTATCGACCGACTCCTCCGGCTCTCGGTCCATCGGCTGTGAGGTTGCAGAGACTTCACAACACACCAATACAATTCGCTATTTTTTCTGTTCCTAACAGAATATGCGCCTCAAGCCCGGGGATATGGTGACGTACCAACCACCGAACGGAAGAGGAGTAGGTACAAACATTGTTTCATTTAATCATTCCACATGCTTCTTGACGAAACAGAGAACATACCACACACCAACCACCATCAAATGCGCGTCATAACCAACCTCCTCGTCCTTGTGTGCTTCTAATCCTTTTCACTACCCTATCCTCTGTGGTACGGCTTTTCTTGCCGAGTGTATCACAAAAACACACACACACACCAAGGCCTGATTATGAACTTGTGTATCCTCTTTCTTCTTGTTGCAATTTCGTGCACCAACACAAAGAAACACATTTTCGTTCTAAACTACCTTTCCTACACGTTACGTCTTCCTGGGTTCGTCTATCGGGAGTTAGAGCGTTCTTCCCAAGGACATTCGAGAATGTAAAATTGGCGATTTACGTTATGTACAAATTTGATTTCTTTTACTGTTTTGTATATCTTTAGAACATTAAAACTGTATCTAAATGATGCTTTAAGAGTTCTTGTTGTTCTCAGAATGGCAATTCTTAACAAAGCGAAACTAATTAGATAAATTACGAATAATTTTCATACTCCAAACAATTGAAGTTGTCAGAAACACTCGGTTTAAATACATCTCGTACCAACAACACAACAACGCATTAAAGATAGCGATTAAGATAACGACCATTGAATTATAGCCGGTATTTTCCAGCAAAAAAATAAATAAAAAAAACGCGCGTTTCTAACTAACAACGCCAACCATTTGCTGTGCTTGTAACTTGTCACAATTTGCTTCATTTAAATATGGCAGCTAAAGACCGTCATCTATATAACAACAACGACAAAAACACAACGGCTGGACAAAGAAAACCATTGCCAAAGAGAGGTTTGGTTTCCGTTCCCATCCCAAACGGTGTTTCTTTTCAGCCGTATTCTTCAGCCTACCAATCCAACAAACTTGAACTGCAGAAAAACTGGATTCTCACACACATTCTCAGCAAAAGAGGCGCGCAAAACACACAGAGAAGCCCCTTTCGGGAGGGGGGAAGGGGGGAACTGGCCTAGCGGGTGGCTGGATGGATGCACCACATTTGAGGCAAAATTGCTTTAAGTGGCGCGCGCGCTCGCGCCCGTCCGCAAACAGGCGCCTTTGGTTGTAAAACCGATAGATCGAAGGAACCAGGAAGTTTGCAGTGTCTATCTCTCCCCCCTGCACGGATATCCAAAGTAAGTAAAAGCACCAAGAAGAAGTGTGCCCCAGCTTGATGCAATAGTGTGCGATAGAGAGAGAGCGAGAAAGAGCTACAGTACCGTACAACACGGTCCTCCGCGGGGCATCCATGTTCCTCCTCCCGAAAGACGGCGAGAGAAGAAACCAAAACGATGGGAAGAGTAATGGGACGCGCACGCGGGCCAATGCCACGGAATGGAAAGAAAAAAAGGTGAACCCTACACAAAACACTGCAAAGAAGGGTAAAAGAAGGAAGCACGAGGTTCTTCTGGGGGTCGAAATGAAAAGACGGCGATTAGCAGCGCGCGAAAGCGGATTTTTAGATGAACGCCGTTTGGGTCAGCAATGAAGGAAAGACAGAGAGATAGAGAGAGACGAAGCGAACACAATTTCCGACTGGTGAGAATATACGAGCATAAAACCCTGGAATGAGAGCGAGGTATGTACCTTCACCTTCCCGAAAAAAAAAGGTGATGCACACCAAGTGACTGTTACCTCCAAGAGACCAAACCATTCTTCGTATGAATGTCCACCCGTGTCTGTTTGGTGAAGGTAGTAGAGTATTGCCTCCAATGGATTGGTTTTGTCGAAAAGAAAGTACAAAAGGCACAGGGGCGGCCACAAAGAAGCAACTCGCGTTTCCGTGATTGCAAGAGCAAGAAAGCAACAACCACACACGAGATGATTTCGTAATATGGTTTAATGACACAACGAAAAACCGCCAATGAAAGGTGTATGTTATAAGACTTCTTACTCAAATACAGACAAAAAGATGAAAATGAGATATGGAAATGTAAAAACATCGCTGTCGTCCACATCATCTCAATTCCCTTCCAACAAACACACACACACAAGTTATGCTTTCAGATTCAAAAGCAACCGTAATTCTAATCACTGCTCTCTATGTCTCTCTCTCTCTTGCTCTTCCTGGATCGCTCTTCCAGACGGTGGCGGCGGGTCGGTGTCCGCCATATTTGATAATTACACCCGGGGCCCACCACCAAACCATCGCATCTCAACAACAGACATCACCCGAAGTGGTTTTATTCATTCGGAAAGGGGATTAAAACATAGCCACACCAACTCCAACACCTCTCCCTTTCCTTCCTGCTCAACAACTCTTTAAATCCAATGCGCTTTGATTCACTCGATTCGAGATACTCATTTTAACGACGCGACATCGAATTAACACAGATTTTCTCTGCTTTTATAGCAACCAACTCATGAACTGACGGACGCCATGTTTTACTGAAGGGATTTTAATTATTTTTTATGTGCTATACAACGTCCCACCCAGGGGTAACTTTCTCTGACATCTCTGGCTGTGTGTACTACTCTTGTGTCCATTGCGCATTCTCATGTATCACTGGTGGTGGCGTTTAAATGGAGGTTGAATTTGAATCACACTTTAAATGGCATCTCTAGCATCTAGATTACTAATGACAAGTTGGAAACTCCGAAATATGTTACAAAATAGGCTTCTAACAAATGCATGCCCAATGGCCTTACTATGTAATTTAAATCTCTTTGGTAGCATCATTTGAACATCTTTCTTTCAAAGCGCATTGCCAACAATACGCAAATGCCTGAAAAGTGTCCATCAATGCCACATCAAATCTATAAAATAGTTGCCCCCCAACTTAGTGTATAGCTGGGATTTGCGCGTCCCCCACGATTCGCCGTTTGTGTTAGTGTGAGCGATCTAGAGAGCGCCATATCTCGTCTAATTGTCAAAGGGAGATGAACTTTGCGTCCGTCGTCATGCAAGCCACGCCGAAGAGCAAAGCCATTGCCAAAGCACGCGTCGGACAAGAGATAGAGCCAGCAGCTAGAACTGAACTGAAAACCGGCGACGACATTCGGAAAGGAAGAAATCAAAGAAATCTAAAGGCGCCCATATGCCCGTTTGTATTCTCTCTTCCTCCCAAGCGCAACACACAAGCCCAAGGCAAGGTATAACACACAAGATTAGATGGGTGCTCTCTCTCTCTCTCTCTCTCTCTGTTCTCTTGCTTTTCGCTTCCGTTTGCATGTTGCCGCGCGGTTTTTATTTCACCAAATATCTCCACACACATCTAAAAGCATAGCGCGCCATCGACGTTTCATCGTTGTTACCTTTTCGTAAATGGGTAAGAAATGGTATCGAGTAGGCTTGGTGTCTACTACTGCCTTGCAACACAACACAAGGGACACCATATCATCATCATAATCCATCTTTTGCCTTTGCCTACTTTACAAGGTGCTGCGCTGCTGTGTGCCCTCTCTCACTCCCTGACAATCTGGCGCAAGCAACCGGCCGGCAAACGCGTCCGCGGCAGCAGCAGCAGCCCTGTCCCGGAGTGAAGCCAAATGCACACGCACACACAGATACATATATTGGAAGAGAGGGCAACGCACAGCAGCGAGCATAAACCAAAACGGATTTTGACAGTGCGAATAGATGGATGTTGTTGTGTGAAGGGGCACCACGCGGATCTCTGTCATGAAGAATCAAGCAAGTCCACCACCATCCCCCCCCCCCCAGTCGTGTACACAACAATCCTCCCTTCTTCTCCTATCCCCCATTCGGCAATGGATCAAAAGGGGGTGAATAAACTTTGACAGGCGTGAAACAGAGAAGCCAATCTCTGTGAGCAACGCCACTCTGTGCGCTGGAGCAGGAGCGGGCACATTTCACCCAGAGCACACACACACTAGTGATGGGTAAATTCAACAAAAATCCGGAATCGCTTCCGGATGACTCCGCCAAAATTGGAAGCGATTCCGGAAGGTAGGTGCGAAACTCCGACCTCGGAGCCGTCCGGAGCCGTTCGGAGCCGTCCGGAGCCGCTAGTCGGCAGCCGGAGCCGGTCGGAGCCGTCGGAGCCGTCGGAGCCGTCCGGAGCCGTCGGAGCCGTCCGGAGCCGTTGGAGCCGTTGGAGCCGTCGGAGCCGTCGGAGCCGTTGGAGCCGTCGGAGCCGTTGGAGCCGTCGGAGCCGTCCGGAGCCAGACGGAGCCGTCCGGAACCGGCGGAGCCGTCGGAGCCGTTGGAGCCGTTGGAGCCGTCCGGAGCCGTCGGAGCCGTCGGAGTAGTTGTAATAGTCGGAAGCATTCTGAAGCGCATTAATTTCCCGATATTAGTGATAATTTTATTGTAAAAAACAGCTAACGAGTAAAAAAAGAATCTTCTTCATTTATTGATATAAAGTTTTTTTTTTTGTTTTTTTTTTCAAAAATAAAGCCAAAAATAATTGTTTGCTCCGTATATATACATAGGAAAAAAAATGAATCAAATTAGGAGGTCAAGGAGCAATATGACTATGACGGGAGGTGGGTTTGATAAAATACGAACGAGGCAGACGAGTGTAATTATGGCAGTTTTGCACGGTTGTTTACATCGACTAACGTGTATGGTTTAGGCCGCACTTGTTTTTTACCGAATAACATGATGGCACATGGACAAGACAAAGAATATAACTATCAATCATCCGTCCATCTTTTATGAAAATAAAGATCAATAATAGTTTGATTCATAGTTTTTCCCTATATATACGGAGCAAACAATTGTTTTTGACTTTATTGTTTAAAAAAATACAAAAAAACTTCAGAGCAATAAATGAAGAAGACTATTTTTTTACTCGTTAGCTGTTTTTTTTAAATGAAATCATCGCTGATATCGGGAAATTAATGCGCTTCAGAAGACTTCCGACTATTACAACGACTCCGACGGCTCGAACTAGCTCTGTCGGCTTCGACGGCCCCGACGGTCCCAACGTCTCCAACCGGTTCCGTTGGCTCCAACGACTACGACGGCTCCGTCGGCTCCAACGACTACGACGGTTCCGACCGGCTCCGGACGGCTCCGTCGGCTCCGTCGGCTCCGGACGGCTCCAACCGGCTCCGTCGGCTCCAACTGCTACGACGGCTCCGACCAGCTACAGCTGCCGACTAGCGGCTCCGACGGCTCCAACGGCTCCGACGGCTCCGGACGGCTCCGACGGCTCCAACGATTCCGGACAGCTCCAACGGCTCCAACGGCTCCAACGGCCCCGACGGCTCCGGACGGCTCCGACGGCTCCGACGGCTCCAGCTGCCGACTAGCGGCTCCGGACGGCTCCGGACGGCTCCGACGGCTCCGGACGGCTCCGACGGCTCCGACGGCTCCGACAGCTCCGGCTGCCGACTAGCGGCTCCGGACGGCTCCGGACGGCTCCGGACGGCTCCGGACGGCTCCGGACGGCTCCGGACGGCTCCGGACGGCTTCGGACGGCTCCGGACGGCTCCGACGGCTCCGGGCGGAATCGACGGTTTGAATTTTTCGGAATCGGAGCCGGAGTAGCAATGCTCGGAAGCGATTCCGAGCCGTGGGTGCTATTCCGGCTACCCATCACTAACACACACGCACACATTAACGTCAAATAACGTTTTTGGAGGTAGAAAGGGTAGCCAGAGGAATCCCCAAAATCCGATGGACTACTGTTGGAAGAAAACATTGCCAATGCACGTGTCGAGAGGTATTGTATAGAGAAGCATCATTACATTTGTTTTATAGCGCTTAACTCATTTGAGATTTGAACCCATGGTGAGCCCGTGAGTTGTTAGATCGCAGCACACTTGACGACTGTACCACCGGGAGTGGCTCAGAAGGCTCAGTTAAATTCCCATAAATATTGTGTGCTACTAGAACACTCTTGAGTTTGAATCTTATCTTAAATGATCAAAATTAAGAATACTTACTTAAATAGCACTGAATACATATTACTATTCTTTCCTTCTTATCCGACAGAAGAAAATCCCCTTATTTCCTATTCACAAAATATTGGAACCGTTCCTACTCAATTTTGCAGCGGAAACACAACAACTTCCGACATCGGAATGAAAGTTAACCTCCCTCAAGCTAAATGATAAAATAATGTTTGCAATCAACCCCAGCAGTACAGTAGCATTATCGCTCCCAGAGTATCTTTTAGATTCGTTCCACTCAAATCTAATCGAAATGGTTGGCTAAGTCTCTCCTCTAACCTTCTTAGATTGCTGCTTTATCGAATGAGACAATTCTTTCTCCACCGGCCAACTCCGCTTTCGAGACACAAAGCAAATAAATATCCTTACGAAACCCTCTCTCGGGGGTGGAGGCGAGGGTGGACTTAACTATGGAATCCTCCCAAATTATGTCCCCCTGCTTTTTGTCAGCTCCGGATAAGGGTGCATCTTTTGAATGAAAATCCAACACACACACACACAGAAAGGGGAGTCCACTTTGAAAACGAACATCTTGTGTCTCAACGCAAACTCAAAAGCTAAACCCAGCACTCATACATACACACACACACAGAAAGCGATTGATAAAGTAAGCATGAAGAAGAAATCCAACTCAGATAGCAAAGAATCGGAGCACCTGCCTATGATAACCATCGTGTGTAAAAAGGGGACGCATATACACAAATACAGACGCAACCGCATTAAAAAGGATCCGTCGTTTGGAGGATAAGAAAGGTGGGCGGCCAAAAAGCATTAACCAAACAATCGATGAAGCTGATCCAGGTTGATTCTTTCCCTTTTGTTTGCATCATTCGATTTGAAATTGATTTTATCCGGTTACAAAACGGAAAAGTTTTGGAGCGCAAAGAGTCGACATTTCGACAGAGCAAAGGCGTAATCTCTTCCATTATGGTGAAACAAGAGTCAGTGAAATACTGAGTATTGTATTATGTAGGCAAATTGACAAGTAAAGGATGTAGTACTATATAATTTTAAGAGTAAATATGTTCCATTTCTCAAGCCTCTATAGTAAAAGCATCATTAAACTCTTCATTTTCAACTTCTAAACTGTTGATCACAGCAAAGAAGAGATGCCACCGTAAATGTGTCAAGCGCTCATTTTGCAAACAAAAAAAGGCAGGAGGATGATAAACCAACGCCACCACCCACTCTACAACACTATAGAAAAGAGACATAAAAAGGTGATGACCCCAATGGACAAGGGAGACAAGGGAGAGCATAGAGGAGAAAAAGCACGGCGCGTTTTGCGCGTGGTGACCAAACTCTTCGGTGCAAACGCTATTTCACCATTCGAAAAAAGGGCCCTTCCCCGCCCTTCCCCGTACGAATGTAGGTTTTCTATGCGCATGCTTAAAAATTAACAAAACAATAATTCATCCTCCCTTTTTCTCACTCGCGCACACACACACAAGCGGCCCACCCAACCCAACAATGTCTCCATGCTCGCTCTCATGTTGGAACTTTTTATGGTATTTTTGCCCCGCGTTCTGCACACACAAATAAACACTGGTGCTGCTGCTGACCTGTGCAGTACAGAGAGAGAGAGAGAGAGGGACGACGGGGCGCACAACAAGCACACTTACACAAATGCAGCCGCGGAAAGGATGATTATCAAAACCCGTAGCAGCAGTCTATCTCGCAACTCTATACCGCGAGCATTAAACATATATGAAAAAAGGGGGACGCATTTTGGACAGGAAAAACAAACGGAACGAATTTCCATTACCTTGCTTTCCGAAACATATTCAATTCGTGTATAATTACGGTTCAGATTTCGGGAAATCTATCGTGCCCCTTCAAATCTTTGATATCCCTCCCTTACTGCTTCCGAAAGATTGGTTCAAAATTTGTCACCGCTAAACTAATGCCGGAGGACGTTTGGAGTACAACAAGAAGCATCAAATAAATGGAAAAGGCTACCTTGCACGCGTTTGCTCAAATAAGCATACTTCTTTTCCTTTTCCTGATGGCATTAGAAAGAATTTGAGGAGGTTGTTACCATGATGGTGGCCGATTGTTCGAGAAGGGTATAGAGCAGGTATCGCGAGCATTATGCTAAGCGGTCAATAATGTATCTCAAGAGATGTTACATAGAAGTCTACTCCAAAGGGTCGAACAGTGCAAATGTTTGCTTTTCTCTTGACACTCCTCCAATGCATATTGGTTTATAACGTCTACCGGGATACCTCCTCAACGAAACCCAAGCCCAAATAAAATCATTGCAAACACATTTGCTGTAGATTATTTCGCGTGTCGTAAAATGCAAAACCAAAATCTCATAAAACTATCAAATTAGCAACGTCAGATATTGTTGGCATCGTGCATAATCTCGACCCCTGGTTATTTGTAATGTGGTGCTGAATTCAGTTCGTTCGTGTGCCGCCCCTCTGCACGTGAAACTGATTTTGCCATCATAAAAATCGAAACGTGCGATTTCATGGACAGCAAAATCGTCTCAAACGCACAACACAGACAAACACACACGCCCGAGAATGAATTTTGCCATTCACAAAAAAACGGGGGAAATTCAGATTCGCCTTTGGTTCATCAGTTTGAGAAGCGAGTTTTTGGTTGCATTACCACAAGTTATGAAATTTATCGACGCGCGTTGTTGATGGTACGGGTGTCGAAATTCTAACTACAAAGGTTTTTTTTGTTTGAATTGCCTTCGAAAACCTGTCATTTGTTTGATCAGCTTTGAGGCAACAAATAACGGAACTCACGCGCACTTATCAATCCCTGAATCTCAATCGCCTGCATGATGGAAATAGCCACATTTGTAGGTGATAATTACCTGAAAAAGAGACAGAAAAAATAACACATTAGAATACATTTTCACCAATAAAGAAGGCGTAAATAATGGGGACCTTTACGATTCTAGTCAGTTTTTTGTATGGAGTTTGACAGTTGGAGGCTGAAATCATGTAAACACTCCATACAAAACCACACAAAAAAACTAGCCTGCAATTTTCAGTCTAGATTATTCTAGCCACAAAGCTAGAATTAGATTCGAGTACCTGCTCGAAAACACGGCGTTGTTTACATTTATCCCAAGGTGAATTAAAGAGATCAGGTGGTGGAATCTGGAATCAAAGTGTATGAAGTCCAGGTGGTCTCATAGCATTTTTTCATAACCAATTTTGAACATCACTTTTTGACAGAACGAGTGAAAACTTTTGCTCCAACGAGCTTTCTGGAGGCTTGACGAATACACAAAACACTCTTAAAATCTTTATTCAGAAGCAGAAGCGATAAAAAACAGTCTTTTAAATTCATACACCTTGGGATAAGCCCACCCGTATATTATACCCACTTAGATAGCTGCTCGAAAACTGCTATACAATGCAAACAGCTGACAGGCTGATATTTCAGCCAACGAACTTGAAACGGAAAGGGCCTCAATGTTTAATACCTTCAACTAAATACAAGTTTATATAGGACTAAGACCAACAATGTATTTTACGAAAAGTGAAGAGTAGCAAACACGCTTTTACTATCTGGGACATTCTGGTGCTGTTTCAAGGGGAAGCATCTGTCCAATACAACTTTTAGTTTTGTTCTTTAAACTAACAATGTAGTCCAAAACAAAACTGGAACAAAATTTCCATTAAAAACAAACGACTAGAATACAAAACGAAAATCTCTGCGCCATTGTGGGGAAATTGAGGGTAATTGATTTTCTAACACAACGCGGGACGAACGAACCAAAACGACGACGATGACTGGAAACAATTGCTAACTGCAGCAGCAGTACGGAGAACGGAATGTGTGTATATATACAAGGTACACGTACACTACTGCAGCAATACGGCGTAATGTTGTTTCGTGTATCCGGGGGCTCCCGTCCTCCGTACAAGTGTGCAATGAAGCAATCCGCATAGCAATCGGTTGCGCGGCGCTGCTGCTATCGGCTGGTCGTCGTGGTCTCATCGTCCGTTCCCAATCGGTAAAAAAAGAGAAACCGCATTCGAAGTTCAAAAATGGCGATCAAAACCACATCCCCACACAGCCCCCCATCCCTCTCCAGAGATGCTACACACGCATGTAAAAGCGGACACCACCAATACTCATGCGCTCTCATCGGCAGACACGAAAATGTGCGCTAACACTCCCAATTATCGATGGTAATAAATGCAAACACATGCTCGTCGACCCCCCTTCATTTGCAGCGTTCTTTGCATTATCTTGCAAGGTTCCAATGTTCATTTACGTCACAGAGTGGACGACACACGACATTCTTCTTCTAATGCAAACTCAGCTCTACTCGAAGGGGTGAGAATGTGACCAGGGGGTGATAAGGGTGCAGTAGTTAGCAAAAAGAAATTCGATGTAGTGTTTCTACCGAATCGACAGGCACCCCAAAGGCGACACACACAGCATCAATTCACATCATAAGACGGTACTGTACATTTTGTGCTTTGCTGGCTGCTTGTGCTGTACAATTGCTGAGAGCAAGAGAGTGTGCGTGTGTGTGTGTGTCAAATGCCATCACACAAATGAAGACTGGCCCCATTTGCCCAAAATGCGACTCGCGACAACTTGCGCATGTTCCAACACACAAATGATGGCCGCACTCATATAGATGGCAAACATGAGACACACACTCTACATCCCACCGGATGTGTAGGTGTGTTTGTGTGGGGGATTGTATATCTTTGACTCCAAAACCCAAAACCTTTTCCTATGCAGTGAGTGTGCTTTACGTTGCGTATAGATTATTGGATTTTTCTTCTGCCGCAACAATCAATCTCTGTGTGCGAGCTCCTGCGTGGCGTATGATGACATCTATCGGGTGAAACAAACAGTACCGCATAATGGTATGTGATAAATTGTTGAAACAGTTGTCCAGACAAACACACCCACAAACGCTGAGAAGGGGATTTGTTCCACATTTTACAAGCTGTTTAATCTACACACGTACATATATTCCCGTGCTGAAGAGATGTCTCTTACGCGTTCATTTGGTTCACGCGCATTCTCTTTTTGAAGCGAATGATACATTATACTTGAGCCAAAATTACCTGTATAAGTCATACTAAGGAGGGGTTTACTTGAATGCATAGATTATGTCCCTTATTTTTACATAATTGTACTTATTTTGCAGTTTTCTTTGATGCGAGAAGCTCATACTGTTCAAAGACAACGTTATTTCAGATGATTTCACGAAACAAAACCCTCGTTACGAGGCTTAATGCGAGTAAGAGAGCTTCTAAATCACACTCTTTTAGTGACCATTTTATGGTGTAAGTACAGCCACAACGAAATAACTCTTTTTTTGCTGCCAAAATTGCTCCAAACAATGATCCGCAACCATAACAGAGTGCGCTCCTCTTCCGGTACGTCATTACTCGTTGTGTTTCAGTGACGCCACACCAACCGCCAACAAACGATGACAAAGCTCTTCTGCTCTTCCACCTCTCTATCGTGTCACAACTGCCTCGAAACCGACGATCACGTTTTGCGCCAGTCGGTTGTTTCCCCCCCTTTCCACTCTACACAGCCTTCTCCTCATTCAAGCTTTCCACCCCCATGTGCTCCACAAACCAGCAACAGTTCCTAACGAGCATTTTCCCTTTTTTTTTTAGCGGCACACTTTAGCGTGTCACGCACATACAAAAAGCTACTACCTTCACCACTACCACCACCACCACCCAGAACAGGGCAGGGCAGAGTGGTGTGTGTTGTGGGTGGAGGAGGGAGGGTGGGCGAGGTGGCTTCACTGCTGGCTCTGCTGCTCATTCAACGTCCTTGCCGCTTGCCTGTGTTCCCTGCCCCCCCCCAAGCAGCTCCCTCTCTTCATATGACGCCACACAGTGACGACACATCTCCCTTGCCTCGCCTCTTTCCCCTACCCGCTCAACACACTCAAGCACACAGACGGCAGACACACATACACAAACGGAGCGTGGTGTGTGAGGAGGGTGAAGGTTTGTTTTTGTTTTGCTTCTACCAGCAAAAACACACACACACACACGCACAGTACAGTTACCTTTCTGAGCAAGCCGCCGGCGCTGGCTCGTGATGATGTGCCGCGCGCGCCATGCCACGCCGCGACCGGGCCTTTTTTTGTGTGAAAAAAAACGTAGAAAACCACTGAAGTAACAGGTCCCACACACCACACCACAGCCTGACACGCCACTCTAACACTGCCTGGCTGGCATATTTTGTCAATGCTTTTTTGTGCAAAGTGTAACCATCCCCCCACGTTGTTCTCCTCCCGATTGTGTTTGCTGTTAGAAATCAACACACACACAGCAGCCAACAAAAAATATTAAATCTACAAACCACAAAAACCAAACAGCAGCCTTACGCGCCCACACAAACACACACACTTCTTGTACTTTCGCGTCAGCTGATTTGGTTTGTGAGGAGGAGGAGAAACAACACACGCTGTGCAGCAGAGAGAAAGAGAGAGGGAGGACACACAAAGGCGCTGCAGGAAAATTCATTTTCAATAAACACGAACATCACGTAATAATATGTGGGGAGGCGGAAGTAAGAGAAGGGGGAGCAAAGAGAAGCCACGGTGACACAAGCGACAGGGCGTCTCGCCGAGAGTGCGTCATTTGCCGGCTGGGTGGCGAAGGCGGTAGAGCTCACGAACGATCGCAGGGAAGCAGAACGTCAGCCGTGAGAGTTTGAGTGGCGTGTTTTGATGTTAGTGATCTGCTTTAAATTACATTTACCTTTGCGTTTAGTGTATCAATTAGCAATTTTAATGTGTGTTTGTGATTTGGATGATGATCTTCAAGCTTTAAAAACCGATTCTAACACACTAAAAACCATCAATTTGTGTGCCTTTACTGGCGCAGGTGTGCGTCAAGTGTCAGTGGCCAAAATTGAGCTGCTCTACTCCTCACTAAACTCACACACTCTAACGGTGAAAGCACCTGATCTCTGGACTAAAAAGGATAAAAACGAGATCCATAACGGCAAAGAGACGACTGGTGGTAGAACCGCCTGTGTCGAGTTGCTCTCGTGCCGCGTGTCCCGGTGGTGGTGACTTCACACAGCACACGACCGCGATCGTCGGTCACTACACCACTCTCCACCATCACCATTGTGAAACAACACCAACACACGTCGACAACACGCCGACATCAACCGATGGTGCCACGACGGTGGTGGATAGGTGGTGATGGTGATGGCCCTACACACTTCTTCTGTGTGAGGAAAAACACGCAGTCTGGCGCTCACTACCCCGTCACGTCCCACACACCACCCACAACAGCTCCTTCCGAAAATGATTGGCTGTCGCTCTCTGTCTGTCTCTCCCTTCTCTCTCTATCTCTATGGACGAACAAGGAACACGATGGCATTGGGAACTCTGACGGAATTCCCGGTCCGATGGTGAGCCCTCACCCGTGTCGGAAGAGGGCGAGAAACGGGAGTGAATTGCAAACCTTTCCACCCGCCGTTCGCGTCCGTCATTGTCGTCGTCATGGACTGGAGGGTAGCAGCGTGTTCCTCAGGAATTGTGATTGTTTGGGCTGGAAGAAGAAACGCGTTGAACCTGTAGCCTGGACAGGGGAATAGAGAGACGCTCGATTTGGGAGACTCTACTCCAAGGGGAGGCTCAGGGATAGTTCTCTTGTGCAATAACAGTAATCTACAATTTTAAGTCATGTTACTTTAGAAATAGATTTAAGGACTGTTGTCTGGCCGCACCAAAAGATCTTCTATATTTGGGATCTTTTCATTCAGACCATGGTATAGCTCCCGTATCTTCTCTTTCGTCTCGTCCTTTCCCTTCGACAAACACACACACACACATAAAACGCTCTCGCACGAAGAGAGGTCAAGGTCACTGCAGGTCGATCACCTTTTTCGTCTAACAACAGTCGACAGAGGGAGCGGTGTAGTGTGACAGTAGAATATTTCTGCTATTTCGTGCTACATTTTTCCTTCAACACGACCAAACTTCCATCCTAAACTCCCACCACGTGCGGGGTAAGAGGCAGACAAAGATATTTGAAGAATGATTAGTTAGTATCTACAACAACAAAAAAGGCAGGAACCTATTATATTTAACACATTAAACAACATAAGTTATGGGTCTGAAGAGAGTTCGTGTGAAAAAGTTGAAAAAGATGGTTACACTACACATACACAATTACAGTTTGTCATTTGAGGTCATTTTGTCATTCGTCAAATTGGATTGTAGTAAGCACGCGCAATAAACACCAAACACATACACACAAACGCACTTAGTCTTTGGTTGGTGTGATGGGCCATTTCGGAGAGGTAAGGGACCATCATCATCGCCATCAGCATGAAACCCAGGCTGGTTGGTTAGGGGTTGAAATCGTTAAAATGGAGAGGAAATGAGCTTTGAAGCTGTCGTAACAAATAGACGCTCAAGGCGGAAAGTACCATTTCCTTCTCTTTGGGCCTTTAATGAGTGCCCCCCAAGCCATCAACCAGGGAACAACGACCATCTTCTTTGATTTTTGAATTTGCAAATAAATATATTAAAAAAAAAACTTGAATCAATACTTTTATCTTTCTTAGCAATCCAATGTACATAATTATATTGAATTCTGTAACGTTATAATAAAATTATAAGTTGTATGTAATAGTTCTAACAAAATTTCCATGTCTATGGATTCAATTGTTTGATTTCAAGCAAAAGATCCAATTTGCAACATAAGTTTGTTCAACTTTCCGGCAACAATTTGACCAAGCTAAGAAATTTCATTTCATTTCATTTCATTTCATTTCATTTATTAATACAATATCCGCCATCAAGGCTAAATAAGGCAGACTTAAAACTAAATAAACCCTAACAAATAAACAAAATAATTCATGAAAAACTAAGCCTAACTAAACTAGTCTAGACCTAGCAAAAAAATTAAAGAAAAAAAACAAAGGTAGAGCGTAGAGACTATCAAAACTTAATGAAACTTAGAAGAATAATTAAAGAGAATTAGAAGAAAAAATACGGTTACGGAAAGAGTTGAGAGAGGAGTCGAAATCAAAGAGATAGTAAAAGTGGTTAAACAACCTGAAACAGGATAGAATAGGATCATTGAAAGTATAGAGAGTATGACGTGTTTCAATTGACAGAGGATCACGAGGACGAAGGGAACGATAGGGAACATACAACGAGATGGACGAGAGTAAATCAGGAGCATCAGTATCAGAAAGTAATAAGCCACCAATAAAACATGCCTGAGACACTTGGCGGCGGAAGCTTAAAGAGTGAAGATTGAGTAACTGCAATCGCGTTTCATAGGGAGGTAGTGAGGCAGCACCGAACAAACGACGAAAAGCAACCCTGGTAAAAAGGCGCTGAATGCTTTCAATTCTCGAACAGCCATCAATAGTAGGAGGATTCCAGATGATGCTAGCATATTCAAGAAGAGGCCTTACCAGAGCACAATAAAGGTTTCTTAAGAAGCTTTGATCTCTAAAAATAGAGGTAAAACGTAAAATAAACCCAAGAGTTCGATTAGCTTTTAGTAGAACCTCATCAAGCTGCAGTTTAAAGTTAAGACGACTGTCGAGTAAAAAAAAAAGTCGAAAGTCGAATAAAAAACAATTCATCGTCCTCTTCCTCCTGGCCATCTTTTTCTGCCATTGCCGACTATTTGAGGTTTTATTGCTGGTCGACCAACTAGAGCAACACGAGCACACAACACTCGAGCACCCGCAAAAGTTGCGAGAGAAGAAAGGCGTAAATCATTTATCTCGAAAAAGACCACACTAATACACGGTCAGAGGCTCTCTCTCCTCCATTTGTCACAACGGCATGAAAAAAAACGCAAGCATTCAAATGGTGGTGCAAAATGACGCGAACACGACAATAAAACTACGCGCGCGGTGTGTCACAACCCACGGACGGGGCGCGGACGACGACCCTAACAGGGGGGGAAAGATAGGAAGAGGAGAAGCAATTGGTTTCGTAATCACCATTTAGTTCTCATTAGGACGTGTGTGCGCACGGCAGCGGGTTTGATGATGGTGGTGGTGGTGGTCCCAGTCCCATTCCGTCCACCCTCCCTCAATGGTTATCGATTTGAAAGCATCAAATCAAAGCGCAAGAATGAAAATGGAAACGACCGATATAATGATAAAGAAAGAAAGAGAGGAGATGATTGTATGGTGCCTTTTGCGAACAGATATTTAATTTCCTTACGTACACACCAACACACACATAGTCCCCCATCATCACAGGGACAATCAATTAAAGAAATAGTGCACAAAGAAAAGAGGACACACGGCGAGAGTAGTGCTGTTGTGATACGAAAGATGTGTATCGATCCAGACGGGTGGACACACAACAACAGGCAGCAGCAAAGGAATTCTCGGACCGAAGCATATTGAACAACCTTTTTCCATCCGGTTTTAGCTGGCCTTACGCTTCGGTTGTAAGCAAAGTCCGAAGACCGGCAGAGGAGGGAGAGATATGCACGTCATAATAAACACATATCATCACATCATGCGAGAGTCAGGGTGGGGAAAGAGTGATTGAGGCGATCGAATCGAAGCGCCGGCTTGTGAGACGTTTTGTGCAAGCAAACACAAAACAAAATGGCCGCTTTGTCAAATAGAGAGGAAGAAGATACAATTCACCACTCACCACACACCTCTAACTAAGCGCAGTGTGTGCCTCAAGGGGGTTGGGAGGTAAAAAAGAAAAGAAATGAAAACACACTAGAGCAAACCAATCCGCAATTTCTCACCGCTAGGTTAGCAATACCCCTTCCCTTTCCTTCCGATGCGGGCAGGTCAGATGTAGTCGTAAACACAGTACAGCAGCAGCAGGCAGTTATGACCACAGTCGGACCAATTTCCTACGCTTTTCTGGTGCTCCCTCAAACTCAAAAACTGGCCCCCGCTCGTAAAGGGGATTCCGCTTCCATGAGAGTGTGTGTGTGTTAGGATTGTGCAGAAAAAAATGCAAAGAAGCATACCTACGGAAGCGCTGAGCAGTAAAAGCATATATACCGCCATACTGCTGCGCCTGTAGCCACAATCTCACAAATTCGCGAACAGCGAACCAGCGAATGAATGTGTCGAGGGTCGTTTATTAGTTTGTGAGCGGGGTGTTTAGGGAGGTATTATTACATCGACGTCTTATCTCGTGTCTACCCTGCCCTACTGCACCAATACCATCATCATTCAGTGTGACAGAACGAACAGTGCTGGTCTAACAAGCAAAGGTTGCACACAAAGGGGACATCCATCATCAACCAAATGAGACACACATCACAAAACATTCCGTTTTAACAATGTACTTTAAATTCTGATTTAAAAAACATTAGAACTACTTCTCAACAGCACAATCTATTTCATTTCATCTATTTCATGGTTTAGATGCCAAATAAAATCTATTTGTGGATACACACTGTACTCTCCGCTATCAGAGCTTGTGTGCTTACTTACACGCTCCCCCGTGAATGTGTGTACGTGTGCAAATGCAAATATGAAACCAATTCATTGTTTACGCAAGAGCCTATGATCAAAGTTGGACGATATATTTCGAACATTCCTCATGACACGGAATGGCGCACGTGACCCAAGAGAGACGGCGCATTAAAATTCAACACACAAGACGTGACACACAAGACTAACAAACTATTAGCAATAACAGTTGAGAACTATATCAAACGTTCTGAGTCATAAGATTACAAAAGAACGTTGTGTTTGTTTGAGCTTCAAAGTTCTACTTTAATCACCGTTCTATACAAATCGTCCATGGAGCATAGGTCTGTCAAATATAGCATCTATCTTAAACAAATATTGAAGCCGGATTGAGTCATGTTGTCGCTACAATAAACCTTACTCATGTTTGTACAAATAACAGCACATTTGCTTACCCAGTTGAACTTTGAACTAGTGTTGCGTGAAGTTGGGAAAAATTTGGAATAACCTCCGATCATACTCTGATAATTTTGGAACCGACTCTGGAAGACCTAGCATTATCCAGAGTCGTCCAGAGTCGTCCAGAGTCGGCTAGAGTCGTCCAGAGTCGTTCAGAGTCATCCAGAGTCGTCCAGAGTTTAAAGTCGTTCGGAGTCAGAGTCGTCAGAGACGTCCAGAGTCAGAGTCGTCCAGAGTCAGAGTCGTCCAGAGTCGTCCAGAGTCGTCCAGAGTCGTCCAGAGTCGTCCAGAGTCGTCCAGAGTCGTCCAGAGTCGTCCAGAGTCGTCCAGAGTCGTCCAGTGTCGGCTAGAGTCGTCCAGAGTCATCCAGAGTCGTCCAGAGTTCAAAGTCGTCCAGAGCTCAAAGTCGTTCGGAGTCAGAGTCGTCAGAGACGTCCAGAGTCAGAGTCGTCCAGAGTCGTCCAGAGTCGTCCAAAGTCGTCCGGAGTCATCCGGAGTCGTCCGTAGTCGTCCGTAGTCGTCCGTAGTCGTCCGTAGTCGTCCGTAGTCGTCCGTAGTCGTCCGAAGTCGTCCAGAGCCGTCCGGAGTCGTCCGGAGTCGTCCGGAGTCGTCCGGAGTTGGCGTTCAAAGCACCGGGCGGCTCCGAACGACTCCAATTCTAGCTACGGGCAGAATTATTGGTTCCGATTTTGCCGTAGTTGGAATCGGACTAACAATATCCGCAGTCAGATCGGAGTCGTGGGTGCGCTCCAAAGAGCACATCACTGCTTTGATCCTATCGTTCTACAACATTACTTCGTTTAGAGAAGCACATACCAGCACATACCGACTAAATACGAATGCTTATCTCCACAGCGAATGTACCCGACGAGACTATCGATTCATCCAATTATCTCTTTCAACCCACACATACTACAGCCAACACTGATACAACCACACATCGAATGCGCGCACCACCGGAACGCGAATTCTTATACTCATTTGCAGACGGACAGGAAAGGACAAATTCTACAAAATGTGTATGACATTTCAGAGGCATGCTTTACATTTTTGCACACACACGCTCACAACGCATCCCGAGGTGAAGGATAGTTTTCCATTAGTGGAAGCTCTTCTCTGACTCATCGTTCTAATTACACATTAGACGTCCTTTCGGAGCTGAAAAACTGCGTCATACACACACACATGAGTTTGGGCGGCTCTATATTTTGCTGCTTTCTCTCCCCCCTTTGCCACCACTGAACCAGACACAAACCATTGGAGTAGTCTAAGCAGCAGCTACACAACAACACAGTTGCCACACACAGCAAATCGATTTTTCGCCAACGATTGGACTAAAAGGCCCCCAACAACAACACACACGGGTGAAATACATACTTTTTTCACTTCAATCTGATCATACTCTCACGCTTTCTCTCTCGCTCTCCCTTATGTATGAATAAGTCCAAGTTCCACGCGCCGCTCTTTGCAACATTCCGGTTCCAACCGCCGTGTCTAGGTACTTGTGTGATGTGGGTGTCTTCTCCATATTGAATTGTCGAATGATTTCACCCCCAAAAATTGATTGCGTTTACACGAAAGTAGAAAGACAATCTTTGTGTGTTGTCGGGTAACACTCTGTCTCTCTCGCTCACTCGCTCTCTCACCGGCGACAGGGGAGATTGATGTGGCGTCTACTTGTGGATCTCATGTACAATTTTGCATCAAACGTCAAAAAATGTGTATGACACAAACCAAAAATGTTGCAAACGAGAGCGGCACAGATTCCGTTTTTCGATTGTGGATGTGCGCCAAAAGAGAAAACACACGTCTGCAACCGTTTTTTTTTTTTTTTTTCAATTTCTCTGCCAGGTGCCAAATTAAATGCACAATCTCCATTTGCAAAATCAGCGAATGACTCTTCCACCCTTATCATTGCTGCTACCCCTCTCCTCCCATCGTTCAAAGTGCATTGAAAAATTGATTCCAAAAGCAATGCGGGGAAGAATTGCTTTTAGGCGTCATACGATATGCACATAGCAACATGACGCACCACCAGATAATGACCGATGATATTGCTCATATGGGGAATGCTTAAATTCTACTTCATAGTTCTTTAACTCATGTGGCTCATCTAAAAAACAAAGATAATTGACTAAAAGTGCCTTACAGCCTATGTATTTTTGATCTTAATTAGAATTGTGATGTACACCACATGCAAAACATACCATTTATCCTTGAAGCGATACACCATTTTTCGCGCCACGTCTTTGAAACGGTTTTTAAGAGCAAGATTTTAGACGTCGAAATTGAGACAATTCACCCGAAGATCCGTCCAAATATCGTCATCATCATCAGCAACATCGAAAGAAAACGCACTTTAACGCACACATACAACGCGCGCACACGCCGACCCTACAAATGTGTATGCAATTCAGATGGGAGCAAAACACACCACCACTACTATTGCATGGGAATCCGGTGTGGCAAGGCAGAAAGAAAAAAAAAACTATTCATCAATTCATTTCGAAGGTTTTGCTCGTGTAATAGGGCGATTGAGAATGGAAGATCGCCCCTCCTTTACACACTGACTTGGAAAGTTTTATTGCGCACACACACACATAAACACTTCACAAACTGTCACACATTTGCGTCGATAATAAAAGAAGCAAGAAGTCGAGTCAGTTGCATTAATTCCACACATCAAATCAAAACCAATTCCATACACAGCAGCAATCATGGGTATTGACTTGCGTTCTACGCTCTAGATTTGCTACCCTCGATAACACGCAACACCAATACTACACATTTCGATATTGGGGAAAAAAATAGCACATCAAGTTGATTTTAAATGGCATACCATCAATACAGACTCTAACTAGAATACAACACACACGAGAAGAGCATGTAGAGAGAACAATCCACACAGGGCCGCTGTCGCTACGGTCTACACTCTACACACGTAAATGAACTAATTTAGCCTTTGCTTTCAACGAAGGTGTGATTACACGACTACAACCGTGTATGCTCTGCTTGCTTGCTTGCCGTTCCCCACCACATCCAACCATATCGTCGTCGGCAGCAGCGTCAAAAGTACGAGCACTTGGCGAAAAAAGAGTGTAATCCTCATCTCACGCACATACATACACACACACACAATTACCTGAAGGAAAATTCACAAATGACCATCGTTTTTCGATCGACAGGGCAAATTTCTCCCACACTTGACAAACCAATTTTTCCACGATTTATTAATTTTAAGAAACTTGACTTGGATGAGCAGAATGACTTTTTTTGGGAAACATTCAGCAAAACCAACACTACCAAAAATTAAAACCAGCACTAGAATAATCTTTTCCAAACACACTCCTTCACAGGCATTTACAACAGAACACTATTCTTTTCTTGATTGTAGAACGAACCAACAAAAAAAAAAAAACAACTTTACTAGTTGTCAAAGCACCATGAGATTTTGACCGAAACACACACACACACACACACACACAAACACGTAAATACGCCACCTTGTGTTAATAGAAACCGAGAATAAATTGCTTTCAGTCCTCCAGAAGAAACCAACCAACCAACCATCCCACCCTCCTTAAAGAGAGCATAAAACTGTCATCCCCCTTCGCGACCAACGGCACCACACTACTATCTTACAAAAATAAGAAGAAGGCGCGGCGATCATGGTGGTGGCAGTTTGAGGAGGCACTCCATTATCGTTGCTCACCGATTGTTTTGTCATTTCACGTTAGTCAGTCCCACATAGGGACACACACACAACATATCTTGTCCCTGTTTTCTGTGTGGTTTGCAAACGCCACCATGTCGTCACGGGCAAGTACATTGAACGTTTGATTGTGTTAAAGGTAGAAAAACACACTAATCACCTTCGTTTCGTTCAAAGAACCACCAGCTCTACACCGGAATGTTGCTGCTGCTACCACACTTTACAATGCTGGTAAAACACACCACACACAGCAAAAACGGCCCATTTCGGCGGGGGCTGCTGTGCGATTGTTCGTTTCCGCGACGTTTTTCTCTCGCATGCGTCTGTCAAACCCGTTTGCAAAGGACTAAACTCTGCCCTTCGTGGCTGGTACGCGTACAACACACGACAGCCGACGACGATGGCAGCAGCAGCGACGAGCACAGAATCGCCATCTCTTTTCATCTCGCTCTTGTGCGCTTGTGACTCACACAATCGTAGCAAACGAGCTCGTACACACACGCGCACACACCGTTGAAAAAGAGCTGGAATCCATCCCCGCGTACGGTAGTGGTAGTGTGGACGCGTTCGGTCGCGATGTTGTTTCACTAACACCACGTAAACATTGCGCGCCCAGCTTCATGCCCATCGCCCGTCCGTTCCCTCTTCATTTCCTCATCTGCTTCTATCATTCTGACCATTACACAGAAGTCGAGCAATAAAAATCTCGATCTAGAGTATGATTTTACGCATCTTAACTCCTAAATTTTAGTAAGCTCGATATTTTACCTCTATTTGCAGCATTTACATTACCATTCTTGAAGCCGGTACAACAAATCATCAAAAACCTGCCGCCCGTCATAGCGACGTGGGCACGCACACACACACACAGCAACAGCACACCGTACGTAAGCGTCACCTTTGGCGCGTGCCAGTGTGTGCGTGATATCGGTGTTTTTTCCTATGCCTTTGCATCTCCCTCCCGCCTGTAGCGAGAGCGAAAGATAGTGTGACCGAAACGATGCTACAACCACACACATACACCCTCTTTGCTGTCACTGTGCATTGCACTAACACACATGCGCAGGAATTACATACCGACCGACCGACCATTCACCCGTCGGCCGCCGGTATCTTCTTATTGACCCGGCGGCGGCGGCGGCGGCGGCTGGCTGGCTGTGTGTTGTGTGTACACAAGATCAGCATAGATTTCCTGCTTCCCCCACCCTCCAACTTCCTCCTCCTTTCCATGCCCTTTCCATCCAATATTCAAATGCTTCTTTCTTTAGCTGCTTCTTTTACGCCCGCAACGCCACTTTGCGGAGAGCTACAATTTTCAGCACCCGTCGCCGTCGTTGCCGTTGTCTCTTACATTTGCCTTTTTCTTCTAGGGGATGAACACGCACACACTCTCTCTCTCACACACACACACACACGCTACATTACAGGAAACCCATCCGCGAAAGGTGGTGTGGTGGCAGCATAAGGGGAGGCGATCATGCAGACCGTAATTAGAGAATTGGAATAAGTGCTTTCGGGGCTTGGTGTACTCCACCATCGATTGGCAAACGGGTAGTCGTCGTCGTCGTCGTCGCTGGGGGAACAACTAAGTAGAGAGAGAGAGAGACCAAGCAAAAGAGAAAGAGAGAATCCGCTCCCGTAGCAATAGTGTGGCCCTCTCTCAGGGCATTTCTTCTCCTTCCCAGCAGAGATCATTATACCCAAAAAGGTTCATTTTAACTCATCCGTACCAACCACCAGTATCTCTTTAAAAGGGAAACGTGTATCGAGATTTGCTTCTGCACACACGGGCACATACAACACACATCCCACCTGGAACCAATCGATACCAGTTCTGATGACATCTGCCAAAGCAGGCCGGCAGGCAGGCGGGGGGCGCGCTTCTTCCGTCTATAATGCCAGCAGGAGAACCTTTTCTTTGCTGACACTTGGAATATATCTGGAATAAGAATAGCACCAGCCAGACGACACCACCTTCGTTCGCCAACACCATAATCACCTTCGCTTCTCTCTCTTTCTCTCTATCTCTCGCGTCAGTAGCAATTATTCAAACTTCTGTGTTGTTTTGCGCCTACGGCACATACACACAAATACATCGAATTCATGGCAGCCAACATAACAGAGCAGAGCAGGCGAGCAGGAATAAAGAATAGCCAATCGCGGCGGCGGCAACGGCTAAACTCTCGCCCGCTGCGGTTTGGCACCGCCGTTAACTGTCACCGTGTTGCAGCAACAGCAGGCCGTATACAGCAGCGGCCGGGGTAAGCGAAAGAAGCAGCTTAAAAACACACGCGCGCAGATGGCCTTGCATTTTGTGCTCGCGCCCCTGCTGCCAATCGGCCATCTTTGTTTCGTGCTAAAGGTACAAGACAGAGAGCGATTTTTGGATTCGCTCGTCCCAACCAGCAGGTCAATTATAAACGATACTTGAAAAATGTACGCCTGCCCGGGTTCCCGAATGCCATGTTCTGAAATTGTATGTCTTAGTTTTGCTTGGAATCGTCATCGTATGACGACAATTTCAGTTTGAACTTGTTGTTGTAAGTGTACAATTATTTCAACGACCATATCATGTAGAAAACATCGGTTCCGCTCCATTAAGCGCACAAATCATCGAAGGTTCTGCCAGTTTCCGTATTGTTTGACTCGTCGGTGGTTAAGGTTGAGCACGCCGTGATGTCATATGACCGAAGCATCGATATCAACGGTTACATTCTGATTCATAGCTGCAGCATTCCTTCATTCCCAACATAATCTCCTATCACTATTAAGTTCTTGATACAACCGACGATCTGAGGACGGTTTTCATATACTTGAATGCAACAGATCTACCTCTACTTGAGGAAGAGTTCTACACCTACATCATATGCAACATTCAATGATATTCAGCTGCAAAACTAGCGCTGTTAGACGTACTAATTGCTGGTTGACATGTTGAAAGATTATCTGAAAGTATGGAAGAATTCAGAGACATAAATATGGATACAAAGATACTGATGAAAACCTGATATTATGTAGCAAAAATATCAAAATGTTTCATTGAAAAATGGCATGCCGAGTGGTAATGGCTATCCTGTTCCTTGATGTATTATTTGCAAAGCAAAAAAATCCTATTTAATTACTCAATATAATATTGCAAGAATATGCTCGAAACAGGAACGAAAGTCAGAACAGCGAGCAGAGACCCGTCAATTACACACCACACAGGAAGCATCTAGAACAAGTAGTTCCATGAGGTATCTGTATTCTTCTCCTTCATCTCGCAAACACGTCGCAACAGTCACATTTCCCTCCTGCCCTCCCCGTACAGAGATCCGCTTGACCTGACCGTGCGAGGGAGCCGCCGGTTAAAGCCAGCAAAGTACAAGTAGAGAACAGCAAAAAAAAAGCGAAGCTGAAGGGATCATGTTGCAGAGAGCAGCAGCAACGCCAAACGACACACAGCACAGGAGCGAACACGAATATCGGAGCGCGAGAACGTGGAGACACATCATACGCCAGAAATGGGCAGCAAAGGAAATTCGTACACCGCCGCCACCGCCGCCAACGGACGGATGGATGATGTGTGCATAAACATGAGCGTAAACGGGAGATAAAACAAACTCGCGAGTGCTCGGGCAATAGCTGCTGCCGACCTAGGAAAGGATGACGCCTATCTAAAGAACCACCAGCAGCAGCAGCAATAACGAAGGTAAGAGAGAATGAATCGAACGGAAACACACAGACGGCAAACATGTCCACAGCACAGGTCGCGTAGCCGAAGCAAAAACCATCGATTTCGTCGTCGTCGTCGTCGACACACAGCGCAGCACACCTTCCCCACAATCGAACAAATAATAATTTACCATATCTCGGCCATTAATGAAAGGCCTGTAAATGTATTCTACTACAGGGGACGACGAACAAAAGTAGGAACATTCGAGTGGTTGGAATATTAATTATTTCCCATGTAGCATCTATAAATCAAATTGAAGTTTATACGAGCCATTTTGTACCTTTATAGTCATTATTTTATGAAAATCCTGTGATTGTTATTTTAGTAACACAATGTACAATGTACTACTGCTACGACGACTACTGTTATTGGCATAAATAAATATCAAAGCCATAAAAAATTACTTCTACGAATATTTGAAATTAGCTTACCTTTAGAGCATGTATTTTGAATATCAATCGAGCAGCTACTCGAATTAACGAACGCGATCGAAACACCGATCAGCATCATCTTGAGAGTCCCCCACAGACAGCACTCATGGGCCCGGTAATAATTCGAGCTCGTTACACGCACGTACTAATTCACTCTTCGTCGGGGAGAGTACACAACACCGAAAATGCGAAATCATCATATACACGGGGAGTAGTTGGCTTTGAGCTGGTTGAGTTTGAAACGAGAAATGAGGTCCACCACACCGGGATTGGGCTGACCCCCGTCGATATCTGGCGGAGGCCCAGGGAACGGCAGCAGCCACCAACGCTCGCTAGAGGAGCTAGTGTCCACTTCCCACCGTCAGCGAGACATGTCATTTGATTTTGTCACTCTCGACCGCGTTTGGGCCTATTGCTACGCTCGTGCAAATATGGAGATGTCTCGTGTCGGGCGTCACCGTCGTCTTTGGTTCCTACACCACACCACTGCTACACACACGCGCGCGCGCGCAAGCGAAACAGCCAGTGCAACCACACACAAAACCCTTTTTATTACGCTATTTCGACTTCACTCGAAAACGGTTGGCGCAGTAGTTGACAGCAGCACAATTGATCATTGATTTAACGCGCGCGCGCTCCGCTCTCGTTTTCTCTTTTGATATTCATCTCTTCTCCTGTTCCCGAGGCCGTTCTTCTTCGCCATCGTCATCATCGTCGTCGTCGTAGAATTACTCCACTTTTCTCCCCCCTTCCTTTTGCAAGCATGCTCTGTTACGTTGTCAACGGTCCAAGAAGGTTTATAATTACACAATCAGTCTTTAAATTCTCATTTTAATCCCAACCCGTGCGTTAAAATCATCAATCGACAACATACTAACATTTCAAAGCAAAATGAATACGAACGCACCATTTCACCTTTTATTCAATCTACAGCACCAACTAACAAGCGACAAGAGGTGCTTGAACATGTGGAAATGGTTGTACATCATCATCACCAAGATGAAGCGGTGTGTACCAAACCACACTATTAAATTAGCAACACTTTAAACTAACAAGCCTCACTTTACAGCCAATCGAGTTTTGTTCCCTCTCTTTCTCTCTCTCTCTGTCCATCTCATCCAGCAACCGCTTTCATTTCGTATTCAGAAGACGATAATGAACAATAAAAAGTAAAGAAAGAAACAAGAAACCGGTATGCGCTAGGAAACCTCGAAGCGTGCCGATACATACACGCAGGTGGAACACGGAGCAGCGCGCGTCTAGTGATAGGAGTGGGAAAGATAGGCCAACAACACTAGTGAGAAAGGGGTCTAAAAATGTCCCACCTTCATCGATGCAAAATGTAATATTAAAGCAGCAGAGTGTTTGAATTATTTGTTGCCTTTAAAAGATTTAACACAGAAAATCAACTTTAAAACATTATGGCTCGTGTATTGTTCTGCACACAGACGCATTGTGTGTGTGTGTGTGTGTGTGTGTTTGTCTTCTTTGCTCTTCCTTCTTTGCTGGCTGTACACCACACAAGCATTTGATTCGCTTGTCCGCCACAACGCGTCGCCACCGAATAGCAAGCCACACACGCCGGTAAACAGAAGGTAAAAGGAATATGTGTTTGAGCTCGTGTGTGTGTGTATTTGTGAGCGTTGTATGAGGGAGCAAGATAGATGAGTGAATGAGATCGACCATGGATGAAAAGAAATCGAACAAATGCCAAACGTGAGAGACACGTGAGATAGATAAGACTTCATCTCATTGCATCTCATTCAACACGATGATGAGAAGTGAATATCCTCACCGTACAGATGTGAGACAGGATTAGGACATTCGAGCTACACAAAATCGATCAAAGGCCCACACACAAAATGATAATCATATGTCAACACACATGGCTTATAATTGATATTTTTAAATAATTGATAAACATTTGTTTAACACAGCATGCAAACCTGAGCTCCTTAATCTTGAATACCAATACATTTTTAAGGTCCAACCTTCATTATGATTAAGTACAATTAAATGCATAATTGTATCAAAAAGCTGCCAAACTATTCAACCAACAATCATGTAAAATTAGTTAAATTTCAGGTGCTCACAAATAAAAGAAACAGTTTAGGTAAGCCAAAAACAATCGTCGTTATAATAAACAAAAAAAAACTCTTTTTTTTTTAAAAAATGCAAACCATCGATGAAAACATCGATTCGAGCAGTTTCAATCATTGCCATTAATCGTCGTTCGAAAACGACAGCAGCTCTCGTTTGTGTTTTGCGACTAGCGCGCGCACGAGACGCACAATCGATGCCCCGTTTCGCTCTTGCTCACACCACACTCTTTTCTCACCACAGCGCCCCATTCTTGCTTCCCACACTAAACTCACACACACACACACACACACACACACACACACACACACACACACACACACACACACACACACACACACACACACACACACACACACACACACACCCGGCTTGACACACAGAAGTACCACCTTCGAAATGCACACACACCTTTAGGATTCTTCTGCATTTTTGTTTGTTCGCTCGCCTCTTCTTTGCATCTATCTCTCACGCGCGCATTCGATGCTTTCTTTCGCGTGTGTCTTTTATGCCCCCCTCTTCCATTCTTTCGCCTTCCACCACACCCCCTCCCCAATACATGAACGTGTGTTGAAGAGTTCGGGGGTTCCGTGTGTACTACATCGCTTTCCGGTTCAGCCGCGCCACAGCTTGTACCATTTTTTCTTTATTTTCGCGATGCGGGTGCGGGACAGCCAACAGTGAAAGAGAAGGTACGCAAGCAAAAGGTAGCAGAAGCAAGGGGGATATGGGCGGAGGGTGTTGGCGACCCTTTTTAGAGCATTAACGCAACCATCACCACCAGCACTAATACCACCACTACCACACCATGACCACACTGTTAATTGCAATTGAAGCAAAACACTCATTCCGCGCACACGATCGAACTGATGCGGAAAATCCACCATCTTTGATAGCCAACATACACCCCCCATCATTGTCGTCATTGTCGTTGCGAGGTTGTTAATTTTGAATGTTGGAGAAAAAAAGGTCGATTGACCGGGGGCAGCGATTTGGTGCAAAGGTTGCTTTGATTATCAATAACCGTATTGGTTCGAATGTTAAATAATTTTAAATACAATAAGATTAAACATTTCTCACGTAGGGTAAGGTGGATGCAATTAGCAAACGGAGGTGTAGGAGATATTGGAGGTATCATAACTCCAAATAATGCATTTTTCTTAAAGCGTATCATGTATTTCCATGACAATCAGTCATTTTCGTTCGATTGTGAATCGTCGTTTGTTTGTTTTAAATTTTACTTAATTCCCTCATAATGCTTCCGGGGGATTCTGCATATTATCGCAAACACACAAACGTACACCTATACGCGTATACCAGACCAGCCCCTTTTCTGATCGCTACACGATTGTATTTTCTTTACAAAGAGAGGAAAAAATCACAAATCCATGAATAAAATGAATTAAAAAAAAGCTGTTTAAAGGGCTCTCACACACAACGAAACTACAAATCAAAGCACACTCTGGGGCCAATTCAATTCACTAGATGACGATGATGATATGACGACACGACAGACGGCCAAAGTTGGTGAGGAGAAAAGGAACGTTTTCTTTTGCGTCTTCTTATTCTAGCACACAATCCGTAATCTTGCTACCTCGGTTCTTCGCTCCACACACATAGTCATCACTACACACACACACACGCACGCGGATTATACGGACGGGACAATCTCGACGCGTCTTGTAAGCGCAAAGAAAATTAAGCGAACAAGCGAACAATTACAAGCACGACATCTTTTCTGCATATGCACACACACACACACATACACATTTTGGCCCGTGTACGGTGTACGAGGCCCACACATAGAGGGCGTTGCGAACTGGCCAACTACAATATCAAAAATCACACACCCCTTCTCACTGCGCGCACCAGAGCGTATGAAAAACAAAAAAAAACTATCCACGAAAAACCAAAAACGGAAGCAATTTCCATACCCGCACAGTGTTTTCAGGGAAAACTTTTCTACACAAAACACACACACGCACACGTTGTCCCTATTTCGTTCGACATCGATCCAAAACAATGGCACGCGACATTTCTTCGGTGGACGATTGGGCCGGGTTGGCAAAAACACACCACACGCACTTTCACGATAGAAAAAGGGGAAGAAGAAATGCACGGTATCGTGCAGGAAAAACACACACACGCGGTATTCCACCAGCAACGGGGGGAGGGAAATCACGCGCGCCGGCTTCCAATTTCTTAAAGGCACACACGAAGCACACGCACCTCCGCAAAAAAAGACGATCCTCACCCATTAAAAAACACCTCCATTTTGTTTCTTCTCATCGATACGATTTTTATCTGGCCGTTCGCTCTCTCTCTCTCTCTCTCTTGCTCGCTCTTTTCTTGGCGTGCGCTCGCTTGCTGCTCACACTTTGCTGTTTGCACGGTGGCGGCGCTGCTGCTGCTGCTCTCGCTCTCGCCTACTTGTGTGAGTTGTGATTGTGTGTTGTACGCTGCTGCTGCTTCTCTCTTTCGCACTGCGTCCCGAAAGTATGTGCTTGTGCTGGCGTGTGTGTGTGTGCGCGTATTCAAGTTTTCTACTCTTCTACCTCTTCTTCACCGCCACGAATGAAAAAAGCCAGGCTTCCTTTTTTCGCTTCATTTGCCGATGTCAAGAGTTTGAAATCTAATTAGAATATCGAAATTGATCACTTTTAGCTGCACACCACACAACTAATGTACACACAGTCGCTACACAATTACACTGCATGAAAATTCACATCCAGATCTTTTTTCACTACCCCCCTAGCGCTGCGATGTACGAATGCCCACTTCTTCTCGCTTCGTTTTCCCCCACACAGCACACACTTCACTTCATTTCACTCCTAGAACTTACCCCAAAAGTTATGCTGATGGGCGATGGCGGCGGCGGCGGCGGCTAGGCTATAGGTTCGTAAATTGTTCGCCGCGCACGCACACGCAAAAAACTAACGAAACGAAAAGTGTTCCACTGCTGGTTCCCTCTGTTCCACGCACAATGAAACGATGAAACTTTTGTGCAGAAAGTAGTCACTTCTGCCCCGTGTGTGTGTCACCGACACGGAGAGCGCGTTCACCTCGACCGGAGCGTGAACCGACTAGTGAAGAATGATGATGTGTGCGTCGCGAAAACGGGCTCGATGCCTGCTGCTGCTGCTGCTGCTGCTTCACTGTGCGCTTCGATGAGCGTGTGTGCGCGCATGTCCCAGAAGCCACACGCACACACGCTCAACCGCGAATCGGATCGAACGAAGTATCGAAGCAGCCGGTGTGTAAACGGAGCCCGGTGTGCAAATTGAATATGCCGTTGAATGTGTGCATTCCGCGTGTTATTTCATTTATTTCCCTTTTTTTTTCTTAATGTTTAGCCATCTTTTTCGGTGGACGCTTGGTTTCAGCATCCGCATCGACATCCTCGTCCGTTTCATCGTGATCGTCCATGTTGACATCCTTCTCGTGTTCCGCGTCGCCGTTCTCATCGTCGCTGATGTCTTCTTCCAGCTCGGAGTCAGAATAATCATCACTATCGTCACGGTTAGGTTCGCGGCGCGCAATCACCACACCCGCCTTGCCTAATCTGCGGCCCTCGGCCGACAGCAGTGTCCGGTTCGGGACACCGCGGATCGCTTCCTTTGACTTCTCTTCCGTCAGCCCAAAAATCAGTCCCCTGGAAAGACGTACAGTGAATTAGTCCCATTTTCGAATATGATAAAGATGCACAAGCCCCAACCAACCAAGCTTGCTACTTACAGATTTGCTATATCGTACGGACTTCTCAGCTGGAACGGATTGGTAGCGCCGCTGGAGATGATTACGTTCCGCGACTTGCCCGTCATATGGTACCGGTGGGCGCGGGTGATAGTTTGCTTCCGATCCGCCGGCGTTACAATGGCCGGACTGTACTTTATCTCGAACGCGATGTTCCGATCGACCGCGAGGTAGTAAAAGTTGCGGGTCGTGCGCAGGTGAATCGATGCCTGGTTGTACGTTATAATATCACATGTCATCGTTTGGCAGGCGTACTGATAGCTGGTGTCCGAGATGGGCAGTGCAGCAATCAGGTTGTAGCAGCGAATATTGTTCGATCGATTCAGTAGCAGCGAAACGGTCGCATCGCCGAACACGACGGTCAACCGGTTGAGCAGACGAATCTGTCCGCCGAATGCGGCCTGACGGAAAAATGCACAGCGAAATTCATTAATTAGGCGAGTATGATGTTGAAGCTTTATCTTACCTTTAGTTCCTTGAGGCAAAACGGCTTCGGAACAACGTCCTGATTGTTTACGGCACTCTTGGTAACATCCACTACTTGCTCGATCGCCACATTGCTATATCCTACTGCATAGTTTTGGTCGATGTTAGAGCAACTTATTTTCGCATTTGTTTTCTATACCTACACTCTATCGCTTCCTGAATGATTGGTTTAAGGTCCTCTGTTCGGGTCGCTGGAATACACAGATCGGAAAAGCCGGTAAAGTTATTCATCCTGCCCGGGTGTGGATTGGATCGTTCTGCGCCCGTCCGTTCTGTATGTAAACAACACACTTTTGATGGGCGCACGTGGGACCTGCTAGCTGCTCGAATGTCATTCCGAATCGAGCAGTGTAGGTCGCGGGCAGTGTTCGAGCAGCTGGTATAATGTTTGAATTTTCATCATTGTTTTCCGTTGGATTCAATTTTTCAAGCGATCGGGTCGAAGATTGTTCTGATTCTTATTGATACGAGTACAGATATGGTTTTTAAACACAAACCTCAATAAAGCTTCCTAGGTGTTAAAAAAAAATTAGCCTATTAAATCGACTAGAAATAAATAAACAAAAAGCACCATACCATCTCTCCCAAAGCACACACCGAGCGATCGAACAAAGAGAACGGGAAACTAACGCTCGCTCAAACAGAATGGCGATCAGCTTGGGTTAACATTCACACGTCATGAATCGGAGCCGGTTTATTAAAACAATATTATCTACATTTACAACACGTATTTGGCAACGGGAGCAGTCGACAGATACTTGTTGTATCCCAGACCGTATCCTCCATAGTTCCACAGTCCATTATCGACGACTTTGGTGGCGACGACGGGAGCGACCAGCTTGTTGTATCCCAGACCGTATCCGCTGCTCAGAACTGGAGCGACCAGCTTGTTGTATCCCAGACCGTATCCGCTGCTCAGGACTGGAGCGACCAGCTTGTTGTATCCCAGATCGTAGCTGTTATCAACGACCTTGGTGGCTAGCACTGGAGCAACCGACGGGTATTCGACCACTTTCTTCACGGCCGGATAGGAACCGTACAACGATGATGGGTAGGAGTACTTGTCCACCGCTGCTGGGAGACCGTACGACGAGCCATAGACCACCTTCGACACCGGAAGTCCATAGCCGTAGTCGTGATGGTAGGACAGGACATCATCGTATGGCAGGTAGGACGCCTCCGAGGCAGCGACGAACGCCACAGCCATGATTGCAATGAAGAACTGGAATGAGATAGAAGAACTGAATGAGGATGGATGTTTCTAAAGGAATTTCCGTAGAAGCCTACCTTCATTTTAGTTGGTTTGGTTGGATGTTGTTTTGATAGAAGAGCTGTACGAATATTGATACCAAAAACACAATCGAACACATCTTTTATAGCGCCTCCTACCGGAAGTCCAAAACGAAAGGAAAACTCCGTCGTCAAGGTCCAACAGAAGGCCGGAAAAGCGTCGCGTTTGGCTCGTTATAAAAGCAGACGATCATTGAGACAAACGATCACAGTTCACTTGCAACGTTTTCGCGATCATATCCAATCGATCAACGCACTCAACTGTGACCATGAAGGTGGGTTCAATCGATCAATTCGGTCAACAATTGGTTGGTACTGATAAGTTATCATTGGTTCTATTCTTTCTTCTAGGGATTCATCGCGATCGCTGTGTTGGCTCTGGCCACCGTCTCCCAGGGATCATATCTGCCAGCGGTGCAGTCGGTCCTTCCGTACGCCTACAGCTCTGGCCTCCATGGGCTGGGTGCCTATGATGGGCTGGGCCATTACTCGTCGCTCGGTGGACTGGGATACTCATCGGTGCTGGAGCATGGCCTTTCCTACCCGTACTCGGCCGCTCTTCCGTACTCTGTCTACAACAACGGTCTGTATGGAGGATACTATGGTGCCAAGTACGCCCTAACTGTGGTCCAGGCCAACGTGAACACTCTGAAAACGGTCAGCCCGCTGGGTCTGTATGGAGGATACGGTGTGGAGCACGGATACGGACTCGGTCACGGATACGGCTACGGATACAACAACTACCTCCCAGTCCAGGGTCATGCTGCGAAGTACGTTGCTGCCAACCCGGGAGCCGTCCATGTGGCCCCTCTGCCAGGCCATCTGGTCAACCAGAAGTCGATTGTGGCGTAAATGACTGTGATCTCGATCAAATGTATGCATCGATCGGAATTGTAAATAAATGGGACATCTAATTCAAAATACGTTTTGTCTCCAAAATTGTCTTTCCATTGCTGTACACTGTTATAAGCCCAAGAGGAGTCATGTATCTCCCCAAGTCTTGCTCTTGGAATCTGCATCAGACTTTGAATCAAATCCTAATCGACATGCTAAGCTCACACCAAACGAATCTGGGTGGAACTACACGAATGTTGATGATCATAACGAACACAAATGAGTTCGGATAATCTTTAATCCTCAAAGGTTGTTTGGACTGGATGACAACGGGTGAGTTGGAATGGGACCGACCTGTTCCGGATAAGTCTATACGAGTTTGAATGAACCATACAAATTTGAATGTAAATTAAAATCCAAAACAACTAAATCTAAGGCTACGATGGATTTTTAACAATAATTTGCTATGATTTGTCGGTAATATCTGGACGAGTGCTGGCGTTTTCAGACAATACAAGATATGAAGTTCTACAGACATGCCAGGATATATTATTTTTTTATGCTATGTACTAAACCACAAACTCGGTTTGGTGCATATGACCTCCTCTCGATACACTCGGACT
Organism: Anopheles gambiae; assembly: GCF_943734735.2. Lineage (NCBI taxonomy): Eukaryota > Metazoa > Arthropoda > Insecta > Diptera > Culicidae > Anopheles > Anopheles gambiae. Next base: position 10,938,962 of record NC_064602.1, on the reverse strand, counting down.
TCCGGTTCTGATGTTGACTCGGATTAAATTTCTATACTGAGTGTCAGAGTGAAACCACGACTCTGCAACTCTGGAGTCCTATTCCTGAGTCATTCGACTATTCATTAAAAAATGTTGGAATTTTAGTAGTTTTATAAATAAAACGAATTTTCATTTTAAAGTTGCATTTATTTACAATTTCACATACATTTGATCGAGATCACAATCATTTACGCCACAATCGACTTCTGGTTGACCAGATGGCCTGGCAGAGGGGCCACATGGACGGCTCCCGGGTTGGCAGCAACGTACTTCGCAGCATGACCCTGGACTGGGAGGTAGTTGTTGTATCCGTAGCCGTATCCGTGACCGAGACCGTATCCGTGCTCCACACCGTATCCGCCATACAGACCTAGCGGGCTGACCGTCTTCAGAGTGTTCACGTTGGCCTGGACCACAGTCGGACCGTACTTGGCGCCGTAGTATCCGCCATACAGAGCCAGCGGGCTGACCGTCTTCAGAGTGTTCACGTTGGCCTGGACCACCGTTGGGGTGTACTTGGCACCATAGTATCCTCCATACAGACCGTTGTTGTAGACAGAGTACGGAAGAGCGGCCGAGTACGGGTAGGAGAGGCCATGGTCCAGCACGGACGAGTATCCCAGTCCACCGAGCGATGGCGAGTAATGGCCCAGACCATCATAGGCACCCAGCCCATGGAGGCCAGAGCTGTAGGCGTACGGAAGGACCGACTGCACCGCTGGCAGATATGATCCCTGGGAGACGGTGGCCAGAGCCAACACAGCGATCGCGATGAATCCCTGGAAGGAAGAATAGAACCAATGATAACTTATCAGTACCAACCAAATGTTGACCGAATTGATCGATTGAACTCACCTTCATGGTCACAGTTGAGTGCGTTGATCGATTGGATATGATCGCGAAAACGTTGCAAGTGAACTGTGATCGTTTGTCCCATTGATCGTCTGCTTTTATAACGAGCCAAACGCGACGCTTTTCCGGCCTTCTGTTGGACCTTGACGACGGAGTTTTCCTTTCGTTTTGGACTTCCGGTAGAAGGCGCTATAAATGATGCGTTCGATTGTGTTTTTGGTATCATTATTCGTACAGATCTTCTATCAACACAACACATCCAACCAATCCAACCAAAATGAAGGTAGGCTTCTTGAGAAATCCCAATAGAAACATCCATCCTCATTCAATTATTGTATCTCATTCCAGTTCTTCATTGCAATCATGGCTGTGGCGTTCGTCGCTGCCTCGGAGGCGTCCTACCTGCCATACGATGATGTCCTGTCCTACCAGCACGGCTACGGCTATGGACTTCCGGTGTCGAAGGTGGTCTATGGCTCGTCGTACGGTCTCCCAGCAGCGGTGGACAAGTACTCCTACCCATCATCGTTGTACGGTTCCTATCCGGCCGTGAAGAAAGTGGTCGAATACCCGTCGGTTGCTCCAGTGCTGGCCACCAAGGTCGTTGATAACAGCTACGATCTGGGATACAACAAGCTGGTCGCTCCAGTTCTGAGCAGCGGATACGGTCTGGGATACAACAAGCTGGTCAGCGGATACGGCCTGGGATACAACAAGCTGGTCAGCGGATATGGTCTGGGATACAACAAGCTGGTCGCTCCCGTCGTCGCCACCAAAGTCGTCGATAATGGACTGTGGAACTATGGAGGATACGGTCTGGGATACAACAAGTATCTGTCGACTGCTCCCGTTGCCAAATACGTGTTGTAAATGTAGATAATATTGTTTTAATAAACCGGCTCCGATTCATGACGTGTGAATGTTAACCCAAGCTGATCGCCATTCTGTTTGAGCGAGCGTTAGTTTCCCGTTCTCTTTGTTCGATCGTTCGTTGTGTGCTTTGGAAGGGGCGGTATGGTATTGTTTGGGGCGATTTTGGGGTTTGCATTTTTTGTTGTACTTTGGAAACAACATTCATGTTTGTGTTTCCTTCTACTGGTATAAAAGGCGTCTCTGTACTCGTATCAATCAGAATCAGGACGATCTTCGACTCGATCGCATACCAGCATCCAACTCAAACCCCTAACCAGCAATCATGAAGGTAATTCAAAGGCATTTTTATCTCCATCAAGTGTCCTCAAGTAAACACTCCTGTTTTCTGGTTCTTTTTCTTATCAGTGCATCGCAGCTGTAGTCATGGTGGCTCTGGCCGTCGTCGCTGAGTGCGGCCTCATTCCGGCTCCGGTGGTGTACTCTGCTCCCCAGATGACTGTAGTCCAGCAGAATGTGGCTCCGAAGTACGTGGTTTCGGCCCCTCTCGCGTACGCCGCGCCCGCTTACTCCTATGCCGCTCCCGCTTACTCCTATGCTGCGCAAACCGTCTCTTATGCCGTCCCAGCCGTCTCGTATGCCCGTGTCGCCTCAGTAGCTCCAGTCGCCTACTCCGCGCCATCGTTCTACGCTGATTCGGATGTGGTGGAAGCTGCTCCAGTGTCCGTAGCTCCTGCTGCCACCGTCGTCGCTCAGCCTGCCGTGGCTGTTGTCGCCCAGAAGGAGGCTCGCTATGTTGCTGCCAACCGTGGCGCCGTCCACGAGGCTCCTCTGGCCGGACATGCCGTCAACCAGCAGTCCCTGAACCTTGAAGCTGCACCAAGAATGAAGGTGATCAATGAGGCGACTGTAATATACAAGACCAATGAGCATGGTACAGTCGTCAACTCATACGACTTAACAACATGCCCGTGATGGGTTCAAGCCCCAAATGGACCGTACCCTCATACGTAGGTCTGAGTATCCTGCTATGCGTACATCAATTAGTCACTGAAAGCTAAGCTCAATAGTAAGTACAGGCAGCCTTGATCGACAATGGTAGGTGTCCCAAAGAAGAATGAGTAGAAGACAATCATATTTTGAGTTGAATGTTCCATTTATTTACAATTCCCCATACATTTGATCGAGATCGCAGTCATTTATGCCACAATCGACTTCTGGTTGACCAGATGGCCTGGCAGAGGGGCCACATGGACGGCTCCTGGGTTGGCAGCAACGTACTTCGCAGCATGACCCTGGACTGGGAGGTAGTTGTTGTATCCGTAGCCGTATCCGTGGCCGAGTCCGTATCCGTGCTCCACACCGTATCCGCCATACAGACCCAGCGGGCTGACCGTCTTCAGAGTGTTCACGTTGGCCTGGACCACAGTTGGGGCGTACTTGGCACCGTAGTATCCGCCATATAGACCCAGCGGGCTGACCGTCTTCAGAGTGTTCACGTTGGCCTGGACCACAGTCGGAGCGTACTTGGCACCGTAGTATCCTCCATACAGACCGTTGTTGTAGACAGAGTACGGAAGAGCGGCCGAGTACGGGTAGGAGAGGCCATGGTCCAGCACGGACGAGTATCCCAGTCCACCGAGCGACGAGTAATGACCCAGACCATCATAGGCACCCACGCCATGGAGGCCAGAGCTGTAGGCGTACGGAAGGACCGACTGCACCGCTGGCAGATATGATCCCTGGGAGACGGTGGCCAGAGCCAACACAGCGATCGCGATGAATCCCTAGAAGAAAGAATAGAACCAATGATAACTTATCAGTATCATCCTAATGTTGACCGAGTTGACCGATTGAACCCACCTTCATGGTCACAGTTGAGTGCGTTGATCGATTGGATATGATCGCGAAAACGTTGCAAGTGAACTGTGATCGTTTGTCCCAATGATCGTCTGCTTTTATAACGAGCCAAACGCGACGCTTTTCCGGCCTTCTGTTTGACCTTGACGACGGAGTTTTCCTTTCGTTTTGGACTTCCGGTAGGAGGCGCTATATAAGATGCGTTCGATTGTGGTTTTGGTATCAGTGTTCGTACAGCTCTTCTATCAAAACAACATCCAACCAATCAAATCAAAATGAAGGTAAGCTTCTTGGGAAATTGCGTTAGAAACATCCATCTTCATCCAATTTTTCTATCTCATTCCAGTTCTTCATTGCAATCATGGCAGTGGCGTTCGTCGCTGCCTCGGAGGCGTCCTACCTGCCATACGATGATGTCCTGTCCTACCAGCACGGCTACGGCTATGGACTTCCGGTGTCGAAGGTGGTCTATGGCTCGTCGTACGGTCTCCCAGCAGCGGTGGACAAGTACTCCTACCCATCATCGTTGTACGGTTCTTATCCGGCCGTGAAGAAATTGGTCGAATACCCGTCGGTTGCTCCAGTGCTGGCCACCAAGGTCGTTGATAACAGCTACGATCTGGGATACAACAAGCTGGTCGCTCCAGTTCTGAGCAGCGGATACGGTCTGGGATACAACAAGCTGGTCAGCGGATACGGTCTGGGATACAACAAGCTGGTCGCTCCCGTCGTCGCCACCAAAGTCGTCGATAATGGACTGTGGAACTATGGAGGATACGGTCTGGGATACAACAAGTATCTGCCGTCTACCAAGTATGTTCTCTAAGCTTTCCGACACCGACGTGATCAACCTTCACAATCGAATTACCGGAATCTCTAATACCTGTTCTGGGGCTACGTTTATTTCGCCATGAAAATAAAATGCTTTTACGTGTTATGCTACTTTAAGTCCGTTTTCCCAACCAATACTCATATTTCCCTGTGTGTAAATTGAATGATCGTCGTTTGCTTCGTACCGAACGATGATCATCCCTATCTTTAACTCCTCAAAAGCTGCTCTGCAGCGCGCGATGGCAGCATGCAAACAGAAGAGAGGGAACAATCTGTAATTCAAATAAGGTGTCCCTCCAACGATGAGCGTTGGATTGCATTTTTCACATCCAGTCCCTCGCAATACGCAAATAAGTGACCTAAGAATGCAAAGAGTCGATGTCACTTCCAGGAAGACTGACTTCATTTGCTGGCGATAAGAACTGATTGGCACACTGCTCTACGGGAGCTAATCTTTATGCAAAGAGGCTACACCACACCACATTACCCCGTACTTATCATCATCAATTGTTTGAGCTACATTCCTTCCATGATCATGATAGTAGTATACGATCACTCCACAATATATTCTGCCTTCTATGCACTTTATTTCTTTCACGAGCAATAGAAATCAACATCACAAACACACCACAACGTTACCATAATATCGGTTTTACATGATTTATTCTCTTCAATCGTTATAGCGAAACTTCATTCTGTTTTCCCATCTGCATCTGCTGGTAGTGTGTCCCATTCCTTTCCAAGCCGCGTCCGGGTCGTTGTTGAAGATCAGGAGAGTGTGTGGTGCGCGGTTGTTGTCCCATTGTTGTCAACCCACAACACGCCCGCTCTCCTTATCTTCTCCCATTCCGCGGGCTTGGATGCCGATCCATCTCGATAAAGGGTAATGTATATGAGTCTGTATATGTTGCCTCTCCTGCCTGCAAGCAAGCGTTACTACTCTCTCTACTCTTTCTCCATTTATCATCTCATTCCAAGCCACGGAGTTGAGCGGGTTTTTGAGCCGCTCGCTTCCTTCTTCTGTGTACGTATTCGATCCTTATCATTTTTTTTTGTTTGTTTGTTTGTTTGTTTTGTAGCTGCTGTAATTGTTTTGCTATTACCATTTGCACATTAAAGTGCAACACACATTCCGTTTTACTTTACTTTCTTTTTCATTTCTTTTTATCAGTAGTGTGTTTTTGTTTTCCTCTATCCACTTCTAGTTTTTTTTTTAGTGTTTATGTATATTGTTTGTTTGTTTCTCTTGTTTTGTAATGTGTGTTTTCTTCTCCTTCACTTTACGATGGTTACTAATTACTAAATATTCTTAAATGTCATTACTTCCTTTTCTTGTCCTTCTTTTCTCCTTTCGTTTCCGTCCTTTCCAACACACGAACTCAGCCATCTGAACCCTTTCCCGCGCCCAACAACACACGTGTGGTGGGCAGCGCAACAACCTTTCCTTCATTTCTTACGTTCTCTTCCTTGTCCACTCACACGCGCCACTGTCCTGGCGCCATTGTTTTGTAATGCTATTAATTATATACGGTAAACCACATTCATTCGTCACGCACGCATGCAGAAAACCCATCAATTGCACAGGCACCCGATCCCGATCGTACTATTTATGCTGTAATTTATGTATTGTGTATTGTATGCAGCTGTTGATTGAAGGAGAGAGAGAGAGTGTGTGTGTGTGTTTCGTTATGTTTTTCCCTCTCCTTTCCCTTCTCGTTTCTCTCTCTCTCTCTTTTCAGTTGTTTCAGCGTGTTTCTTCGCCGTACAGGTGTGTGGCGCTATACTAACGTTCCTTTTAGCTTTCTTCACATCGCTTCCTTTCATTTCCTTGCCATCCTTCCATTATCACACCTTAATCTAAACCCAATATTTTCTGTTTTTCGCCACCAACATCATGTGTGTGTGTGTGTGTTTGCAGTCGTCATACTTAGCTTGCTTCCACCGTTTAGTGTTTGTTTTTCAAACACATACACACAAAAAAGCATCCTGTTTATCATATTTCTCGATTTCCGTTTTGTTTTCTTCTCCTTGGTCTACTTATTAAACTTAAAGTAACCGTAATGTAAACCACACCGAAGGGGATTATCGAGTGGTTTTTGTTTAATGTGTTTTTTTTTCTTGCGTTTTTACTATGCCGGGGGGCTGCCTCGGGGGTTTATGTTTGTAGGATCGATGCTTTTTTTCATCCCCACTCGCCCCCAAAAAACAGTTAAATTTCTTCTTCTGCTAGTAATTCATTTTCGTTGCACTATTTATGCTTCTACACCTTCTGCTTCTGTTATGCCTTACACCTACATACACATGTATATATAATGTATAAGTTGTGTGTGTGTGTTTTTTTTTTTACTTCTGTAAATTGTTATCTTGTTGTTGTTACTTGTTTTTGTTGCTGTACGCGTGGGAAGTGGTTTTTCTTATCCCTCTTCCACTCTGCTTCGTTAGTAGGTGTAGATATTCAGTACTGTTCCTAGTATTAAACCGCTACAGCCGGGGATGATGACGATTAAGTTAGTTTGAGTTTGAGTTTGCTTCTATTTCGGGCTCTTACTGCCGCTGGCTGTGTAAAGGTTGTATAGTTGTATGTTTAGTTGTTTTTTTTCATTTGATGGTTTGTTTTGTGTTTAGTTTCTGGTTTAGTATATAGTCACAATAACACGCTAAACTGGATCATACGTTAGATGATGCAAGACGAAATGTGGGATCGCATATTCAAGCAGCTTCTTCACTCTTCCCAACGTGTATAAGTGTGTTGTTGTTGTGTATCATCTTTCACGTGTACTTTAATATTCTAAATCCACCGTACCACGTGGTGTGGGCTTCACTTCCTATATCCATTGCATTCTTTTGCCTATTTATAAGTCTAACACATACAGCAACACACCTATCTCTTCTTCCTGTCCTGCTGTGCTTGCACGGCTGTGTCGCAGTCAAAGTTAGCTAAACCTTCACCACACTGAACACTCTCCATATATCCTTTCTTCTCCGTCTTCTCCTCCACCCATCCCCATTCAAATGTTTACAGACTTACTTTCGAGAGAACAGAGAGAAAGCTTTTGTTTTCCTTTTTTTTCTTCTTCTTAATAGTCATCAGGCGCAGCAGCTAGAGCTAGAGCACTAGTAGTAGTAGTAGTAGTACACAGACACACAAACACACCTCATATTTTTCACTATCACTTGTCACATTAACGGCGTCTTCTTTTTTGCTCGCTCTCCCCTGCTACATTGCCACATACTGAGCTGCTCTTCGTGGGGCGATTGGACACACCACACTCACACCCCAAAAGATTACTTTTCTTCCCACAACACATATTGTTTTCCCTAGCCTAAATATCCTCTCCACCGGGGGGTTTCTTTTTTTTACATCAGTAATGCCACGTTGTTGCCAACTACCTTCTTCCTTGCAGGATTGGCTGGCTAAATTCATTTAAACATTACTATTATCCTTTGCTCCCATCGTCATCGGCCCGCCCTTGCTTTTATACACAACTATCTATGCCGTCTCTTTTCTCTTGTCTGGCCCTTCTCTTCGTTTCATCTCTCTCTCTCTCTCTCTCTCTAGTGTCCACTCATTGGCATTGGTCGACGATGCGCGTGTGTATGTGTGATTTGGGGGTGGGTGGAGATGGAGTGAAAGCTCTTCATTAGCAAACTTCGCAAAAAAAAATGCGCTTCTTAACAGTGGCAACGTCTTGATCATTGCAATCACATGAAAAAAAAAAAACAAACAAATAATAAACCTACAACGAAGCGCGCACTTAATCCTGAGACAAAAAACGAAAAAAGGATCGCGCGTTTTGTCCGTCCGGTTCCTGCCTGACGGTAAATGATCAAGTGAGCGTGACGCAAATTGATCGCGTGCACACAACTCTACCTGAAGGAACACGCTAGAAGGATACAAAAAGACAGCACAAGATCATGTATGGGCAATGCGGAAACGTAAAGGAAATAATCAACAGAAGCGTGCACAGGCATTGGTTTTTTTTTCTTCTCTCTCGCTCTCTCTCTTCACAATGAGTTTACCGAAACATAAGAAAACAATAAAATAACAACATACAAGCGAGTATGACCTAGGAAAAAGTTCACATAATTTGATTGATTTTCCCCTTTTTTCTATGCGATTTCCTCCTCTAATCCTTGCGCGGTAGTAGAGCACTGTGTTGCTCTTTAACTGTGTGGTTGTGTGTTTGTGTGTTTGTTTGTTTGTTTGTGTGTAACTCCAAAACGTTTATGGAGGGGGATCGGATTATCAGTCGACATGCCTTTAAAATAAAGAACAGTGACTTTGTCCTGGCGCGCGAGCGTTAATTCTCTTGCAAATCAACCTCTCTCTACTTATGTGTGCCGCGTTTTTACTTCCCTTTTCTCTACTTTGTTTTACTAGTTTTGCTAGGCATGTAGCGTAGTCGTATGCGCGCTACTTACACATCATGTTTCCTCTTCCTATCATACACGCACGAACGCACGCACGCAGCTCACAGCAACACACGCGCGAGAGCTTCTAAGCGGTGAGCAAAACGGTTTTTTACGTCCTAGCCCTACTGATCCATAGATGCCAAATATCGTACCAAACGCGGTATCATCCTTAATTCCACAATCACTAATTGTGTGTTCGCTTGTTATCCCCCACCCCACATTTGAAGCAGCCACAGCTCGTCTGTTTATCTCCTTTGCTTGCGCGTTTAACTGGTTACCTAGGTGATTGGTTTTGAGAGTTGTCTCTGATTCGATACCTACTATGATGTAAATTTGTTTGGAATCTGTTTGGAGAAATGGACCATTGTTTTTTTTTTTTTTTTGACCTAACATTTTATAGGGATACTTTGTTCGGGAGATAGATGCTGATGACCCAACGGAGCAATGGAGAGAACAAAATTCAAAAACTCAAAAAGCAATTGATTTTTTTGTAGAAAAACATCACCAAAAACTATTTCGAACAGATTTCTACTCTCTTCTTTAGAACGTGTGTATTCCTCTGTGTGTGTTTGTCCAGAGCGTGTCGAGTTTGAACATCGACACAGTGTGGGTGTGTGTGTGCGCGCGCGCGGGATGGAAGTAAACAAATTAGAGAAACATTTAATATTATTCCGCATTCCGTGCGTCCAGATTTTGCCCGCGCAGACGAATCGAGGAGCGGCGCTCGGGCGTTTCGTGCCGCGAGAAGGAAGCTGCCACTACCGCCGCATCCACGCTCGGGTCGCCGCCCCCGACGCCACTGTTGTTGTTGATGTTGTTACTGTGTGCCGACGGCTGGCCGCCGAGCGTTTGTGGCCCACCGCCCATCACCATGCCGCCCGGTTGCTGCTGCTGCTGCACGCTTCCACCCGCCCCGCCCGGCGGCTGGCCCTTCTGTAGCTCCGTCCGTATGAAATGCTGCAGCAGGTGGCGCGTCTGGGGCGACATTTCCTTGTTCTTGTCGGCGGCGGCGGCAGCCGCTACGGCCGCCGCTGTCGCCGCACTGTTGCCACCGACCACGCCGCCGCCCGAGGTCGCGTGGCTGCCGACGAGCGCGGTACCGACGCTGCTGCTGTTGTTGGCATTGTTGACGCTGTTGACGCCGCCGGCTACTACCACACCGCCGCCGCCACCGGCCACTTTGGACGGCGTCGTTACCGAGGTGGTGTTGGCGATTTGCTTCTGTTGCTGCTGCTGCTGCACCTGCTGCACCTGCTGCTGCTGTTGCACCTGCTGCTGCTGCTGTTGCTGCTGCTGCTGCTCGTTCTGGGTGGCACTGGGTGTCCGGCTCTGGCCACGCTTCATGCTGGTGAACGCGTTCAGGTTCGGCCGCCCGAACTTGAGCATATTCCAGTCGAACACGTAATCGTACACGAAGCCCTGCCGGTGGAAGAGCGTGCGGAACAGCTTGCGCAGATAGCAGTAGTCCGGCCGCTGGATGAAGTCCATGTGGCGGCAGTACGCGAGATAGAGGCTGAACTCGCGCGGGTACCCCTTGCACAGCTCCTCGACCGGCGTGGACAGCTTCTTCTCCGAGATCCGCTCGTATTTCTGGCGCTTGTTGGCCGCCTTCAGCCCCTGCCAGGGCAGCGTGCCGAGGTTGAAGTACATCAGCACGTACCCGAGCGACTCGAGATCGTCCCGGCGCGACTGCTCGATGCCCAGGTGCGTGTTGATCGAGGCGTACCGGGCCGTGCCGGTGAGGTTTTTGTTTTCCCGGTACGGGATGTGGGACATGCTGCGCGAGTCCTTGTACTTTTTCGCCAGCCCGAAGTCGATGATGTACACCAGGTTGCCCTTCTTGCCGAGCCCCATCAGGAAGTTGTCCGGCTTGATGTCCCGGTGGATGAAGCTGCGCGAGTGGATGAAGTCGATGCGCGAGATCATCTGGTCGGCGAGCAGCAGCACCGTCTTGAGCGTGAAGCGGCGCGAGCAAAAGTTAAACAGATCCTCGAGCGACGGGCCGAGCAGCTCCATCACCATCACGTTGTAGTCGCCCTCCGAGCCGCACCACTTGATCGTCGGGATGCCGACCGCGCCCTGGAGCATTTTGTAGAACTTGCTCTCGATGTGCAGCTGCGGGTGCTTTGTCTTGATGCATTCGAGCTTGATCGCGACCTCCTCGCCGGTGGAGATGTTCGTGCCGAGATAGATGTCCCCGAACGAGCCGGAACCGATCTTCCGCCCGAGCCGGTACTTGTTGCCAACGCGCAGCTCCATGACTGGTGGTGTCTGTGTGGTTGCAGTGGCGTCAGTGGACGACTCTGGTGTTAGCGGGATGTGTGTGAGTGCTTTAGCCAAGCTTTAGTTCACGCGGCCACGTGCTTTTCGTCCTCCTTGCTGGGCTGTTACGATTTAGTCTTCCTCTTCTGCGCACCTCCACCTGCCACTCGCGATCGCCCCGTCGTCGTTGCCGCTCTTTTGACTGCTCCGGAGCGGATGATCCTGCTGCTGCTGCTGCTGCCCTGCCGTTTGTCTCACGGACAAAATGGACGGTTCACGCCTTTAGTACACACACACCACGTTGTTCGCGAAGGGTTGAAGTTTTACATCCATTTGTTGCCGGAATCGTTGTGCCAAAAATGAAAAGGGGGAGAGAGAAAAAAACAAGCAGACTGTTAATCAAAGGTAACTACGTTCCAACGAGAAGCGAATAAAATGTTTTCTTTTTCCAGCGCGTCTCGTCGAATGTGTTTGGTGGCAGAGCATGTGTGTGTGTGTGTGTGTGTGTGTGTGTGTGTGTGTGTGTGTGTGTGTGTGTGTGTGTGTGTGTGTGTGTGTGTGTGTGTGTGTGTGTGTGTGTGTGTGTGTGTGTCGAATTATCGTTCGTTTTTGCAAAGGCGTATTTCGTGCACATTAGCAACATGCTTCGACTATTTTCACTGCCGTAGAATCCGCGCAACTGACGTGCGACACGTGCGAAACTATCGTCAGCTCCGAGAGGATGGAGCACTAAACAACGGCCCATCACCAAGTTTTTCTTCACCTTGGGGGGATGAAGTGGAAGCAGTAACATTTGCGACACGAGAATCGAATGATACAACACACTATTTACTCCCCACCCACATCCCACACAACCACGGTTACACGGATGGGGGTGCTGTGCCCAACAGAGCTAAAACAGCGATAGACGGACGGGACACAACGGATGAGATGCTGGTGGTACACTTTGTGCACTGAGAAGAAAATTGCACATCACTTCTTCGTTCCTCTACCACTACCAACCACTATCAACTGTACAACAGCACGTGTGGGGTAGAGGCAGCAATTTCGTTCGGCCTCCATCTGCATTGGCATGTGCGCGCTGCTTACTTTTCTTCTGCAGATCATAACACTGTGCGCCCTGAGGTTGAATTAAAATCGTCTGCATTTTCTCGACCCCAACACGTTTCGTCCTCCTCAACCGCGCGCACCGGAGACGAAACAATAACATCACACACAACAAAACGAACGCACGGGCGCGCGGGTCAGGAGGAGAAGACACGGGTTGCGCTAGCGCGTGTGTGTCTCAAGTCTCAAGGAAACAACGCACGGGGGGGCAAGGATTTCACATACACTGTGTGGGGGGGCGTTGCATATGCTGCAACAAATAGTAAAGGAAATATGCAAACGTGTGTGGGGGTATGCGGCGCCGCTCCGTTTGCGAGGTCACACTGTGCGAACTGGACTAACTTCCAACCCGTCGATTGTTTCTTGGGGTTTTTTGCAAGCAAATGGAGCCTGTGTAACCATTTGCAGATTTGCTGCCCGGATCACTGCACAGATATCATTATTAAACTAAGATGCTGTGTGTGGACGAAAGCCATGGTCCCCCCCTTGGAGGTGGTTGCCATAGCAATTGGCGCCGTTTCCTTGGGGGTTTGTAGATTGCACTTTAGCAGCTGAAACAGTCGCAGGAAGATTTGGCCCATACTTTTCTATGTGTAATCGTGCTTATCATTTGAATTTACGTATTGCTACAACATTCTTAACGATTTCCAATACTGTCCTATACTGTCAAATGTCCATGACGTTTCACAACGTTCATCCTACCAAAGCCATTGTCGAAGATGACGAAATAGGATGCCCAACGTGGTTGTTCGCTGAACCAACCAAAATGCGTCAAAACCCCAGCGACCTGTTAGTCCCCCGGGGACGCAACGGAACGCAAAAACGGGAAACCATGACACACACACACGGTCTGTGGGATGAGCCCACAAACACACACCCGCATATATACCGTTTCAAACGAGTGTACCGGACCACCAGCCAGTTGATCGTTGCTCGGTTACGGTTCAGGGAAGCCGCCCAGCAATTGATATGCCATTTCTGCTGCTTCACAGCGCCTTTTCCTCCCTTTTCTCTTTCCGGGGGTGCTGCCTCTGGTGGTACTGGGTACTATCATCAACAACACCTGCAGCATCTTCTTGTGGTTTGTTGGAAACCCAGCACGGGGCGACATTTGGACAACTCTCTCTCTCTTTCTCTCGAGTGTGTTTTCGCTTAGTGCCTTTTTTATTACCATATTCAGCACACACCTCAACGTTTACTACGATCATGGGGAGATGGTGATGATGATGATGGAAAGGTACATCACAGCCAAAAGGTTCCCCCCCGGAAACACAGTCCAGTTGGCTTCCCTTTGTAAAAAACTAAGATGGAAAACTAAAAACGCCTGAGCTGGAAAAACAAACGAAACGAAAAAAAGGCACTCCATGAAACAAAAGTATACATTTCAAAGCCCAAGCACGCGGCGGCACGGTTTCTCGATGCTGCTGCTGCGTGGTGGTGGGGCCCGCCACCGACAGAAGGATGTCCGACAAGTGCAGCGAAAAGAAAAGAAGGCCACAACCATGCCCCCCAAACTGACATCTTTCTCGGTCTCACTCTCTTTCTCTTTTTCCCCCCTTCAAAGTGCCTGGATCCACCACAGAACAATCCAAGAACGGGCTGTGTGCACTGCCATCCCCTCGGAACCGCACAATCACACACACACACGGTGACCAGGGAGACATTTTTTGTTGTTGGTGTTGTGTGATTCATAGTCCTTCATTCGTGGAAACGGAATTCGAGGTGAGTTGCCACTTTTGATAGCATCCAGCATTTTTTTGGGGTCTCGCGCGCACAACTTTATCACACGATTGCGCGTTACGCAGAAAAAAAGCTGCGATAAACACCACAAATCACGCTTGGTACGCGCTTGGTCATGGCCAATAGAGCAGAACACACCATCAGTAGGAAGAGAAGAATCTGTGACACATTTTAAACATGCACTAAGATGGGTGATTGATTTTTCACTCCGATCGCACCAGAGGGAACCCGTTTTCCGCTGCCAATAAATGCACACTTGCGCTTGTGGCGTTGCGTACACTTTGTTGTTTGGCTGTCATTTTGTTCGATTGTTCAATGTCCGTGTGTGTCAGGTGTGCGCGCACGTTGCTAGCGATACACAGATTGGAGAGGTTGGGGCCATGACGCTCTCAGCGGGGCTGCTGCTGCTCCTCCCCACACTCCCTTTGGCACACGGAAACACACCTTCTCACGATTGAGTGAGAGAGAGATTGTACGCATTTTTCTTTTTTTTGGGTTAGCGTTTCCTTACCACACCACAGCGCCGCCTACTACACTCTGTCGTCACCAGCAACGACTACGACTTCGACACACAAGGGTGGCCGCCGCCACCATCTTTGGCCCTGCTCTACACAGGCAGCGGGAAGGCACGCACAGCACTGCACAATGAAGCACAACACAACAATAAAGGGCACACAGAGATAAGCGACAGAGGAGACGACTTGGGAAATGGTTCCTCGGGACAGAAAACGTGTGCGCTCGGTCGTGTGCAATACAATGATATGACTGCCTGCCTGCCTTCTGCCGTCGTGTTGGGGTCAGTTCTTGGTCAGCGCTCGCGCTACCTGGCGGCGCTCCGTCGTTCTATTCGGTCGCTTCCTGCACGTACACTGCTACACTTCGCACGCACACACGCTTGCAGGCGCCCAGGGTTATGCGAGTGTGTTGCGTGAACGTGTGTGTGTGTGTGCGTTGCTACACTCTTCTGTCTCTTTTCCTCTCACAAACGGTACACACATACGCACCCGCAGGGCATATATTTGCTTCCTTTTCTAACGTTGCTTTTTGTTCTTCTAATAACACACACACAAACACGTATCCTATCTCGCGTTTGACAACGTTCAGTGACAGATTCGAAACAAAGTGTATTGCTGGCAGCACTGCAGCAGTCAGCGCGCATATGTAATTCAGGGCAGGCAGCACTGCCACCCGACTGCGACTGTGTGCATTTGTATGTGTGTGTGTGTGTGTGTGTGTGTGTGTGTGTGTGTGTGTGTGTGTGTGTGTGTGTGTGTGTGTGTGTGTGTGTGTGTGTTTGTGTACGCATGTAAAAGCCTTGCGTTCCGTAACACACGCACACTACTGACCAGGCTGATTGCGTATTTTACACTTTATGATGTGCCCCATCTCCCTTCCTTCTCTCTTCCTCTACATCAACCAACACAGACGCACGGACCACGTCTACGGGGCTACGTTTAATCCAGACCAGCCGAGAACTTCCTTTGTTGTGTCAAAAATTGCTCCTTTTAACAGCCCCCTCGTCACTCTTTTGCTGGCTTTTACTGTGCACGCACACGCTCATACACACTCCACACACCCAAACACACTGTTCCTAACCTGCTTTAAATCAAGCGCACACATTCGATGGCAGAGCGGAGCATTTATTAAACCTGACCGCGAGACACAACCCGAAATTAACTTCCATGCGATGATGGCGGCCGATTGTCGCTGTATGGGTGTGCACTTTGCGTCGCAGCAGGCAGCCGCACACACAGAGCCAATGATGGCTGCTCGGACTCTGCCACAGCGTTTGAAGGACTTCCAGTGGCGCCAGTGATGACCTAAAGCGGACGCATTACGGCACAATGGGTGGAAATTTGGCCACAAGATGCTTCAAATTACGCACCAGAAAGGTCACCCGCATTTGCTTCATATACTTCAAGCTCTCGCACCATGGCTCCTGCTGCCGTTCAATATGCAAACCACACTCACACACACTCATGCACATCCACACAACTCCCTCTCTCCGTCATCGTCTTCGCACACGCACACGCAACAACCCTTTTTACCCTGGAGCCACACACACACACATTCCCCCACAAGCAGCAGCGCGATGCAAGATGGAACCAGGGGGGAAAAAGATTCGATTTTTTTTTATAAATGCAAGAAACTCACGTTTGACTACCGATTCGAGATGGTAGCATCGAGTTGGCCGACTCCGGAGTCCATGTGGGACACGGTTGTGACGCACACACTCTCACACACACACGCAGACACTTGGCAGGGGCGGAATGGGAGACGCGCGCGCGTGTGTGCGGGGCACGGAACAGGAACAGGAACGGCACCAAGCAGAACGGCCACAAAAACGTGGAAGTGCTGACGGAAACACACACACACACAACACCTTACCCAGATGGTTGGTGCGCTGTGCTTTGGCTAGGTTGACGCACGTTCCCCGTGGTCCGCGCGGCGAGGTCACGAAAAAACTAAGGAAGCCTTTGAAAATTCAGCGATTGTTTCAGGAAAAAAACTACGAAACGAAACACGACCTACGCGCACGACACGGGTGAGGTGTTTCTTTTTCACTGCTTCTTCACACTTCACTGTGCGCTGTGGTGTGTGCTCTGCGCTGCCCGTTTCGGTTCGCTCTGTCTCTTGCCTTCCTGCTCGCTCCTTGCTGAACGAGCTGTTTCGTATCGCGCATAAAGGCCTGTTTTGAGGGAGTGAGAGAGCGAGAGATGGGATCGCAATCTCACCAACACATCCAGCGACGCCCCGTTACCTTCGTTATGTGGTTCCCAGGTAACATTTTGCTATCGACGTCTAGGCTGGCTCTGGGAAGAGAAACGTCATTTTGGGTGATGCGGAAGTTTGGCATCACTGCCATTCGCTCGGAATTATCTTTGTGCAGCGCTGTGAGAAATTCTACCGAAACCAGGATGTTTGTTGAATGTTATGTGTAGTGTGTTCTGTTAGTTCAAGTAGATTTTTTTTATTTCTGGTAAACGCTCTTAGTTAACATGCTTTTTATGGAATGCTCGACAATTGGCTGACAGTTCCATTCAAAAGACTGAAAGTTATTCTCGAATTTGAATCGAATCAACTCCTGTCATATGTTCTATCAATATGGCGTTCCCGCCAAACCAATAAGCCCACCTAATCCCTACACCCAATTTGGGTGCGAGTAACAGAGAAGAAATAGTGTAGTAACGCACACACACACATCCAAGTTCACACTACACATTCGCACAATCCTGGGCGCCTGCAAGAGTGTATAGGTTATTGAGCTTTGATGTACCTGCAATGAAAATAATCTATCCAATTTTATTGTTAATTTAAATTGAGAATTATTTTATGATAGCTATTAGGATTTCATGATACACAATACAGGTACAGTGAACCCTCTCTTATTTGACACCTCTCCAATTTGAAAAACCTCTCTTATTTGAACATTTTGCACAGTCCCTTGATTTCCGGTACATTTTTGTTTCTCTAATTTGGAAAACCTCTGAAATCTGTCTCTCTCTTATTTGTGTATGGTGTTGCCATGGTTATTGAATGATGTATGCTCAAATTGGCAATCGTATGCACAGTTTCCTATAGCAACAGTTAAGACTGCATACTAAATGTTCTGTCTCTTTCTTGTTTGTATGGACCTTTCATTCACTTTCAACCTCTCTAATTTGAAAACCCCTCTTATTCGACAGTCCCATCGCCTCTCAAATAAGAGAGGGTTCACTGTAGTTCCTGAGATAGACGGTATATGCGAATTGAGGGATACGCGGTTTTATAAATTTGACAGTTCTTTGAGCAAACTGTACTGATTTGACAGATCAATTGTAGAATGCCAAATAATTCCTCTTTTAATTGAATGTGAAAATTGAAATTATTTCAGTCTGAATTTCAGTCAGGATGCAAACAGAGTCATACAAAATAATTCATCAATTGGCTAAAACCAACCCCTACGTGCCAATTTGCACGAAAATTAGTTATATTTCGACTGGAAATTACGAGATTCGATTTTCGCAGAAATTTGTGATACGCGTTATTTTGCGGCCGTTTTCAGTCCCCATTAACCGTGTATCTCGGGGACCGCCTATATTCAATTTCAACAGTCAAATGAAGGAATCGATTATGGCAAACAATTTCTCATTTGTTGTTTGGGTATTTCCAAACTGCGTCGTGTAATTATGCATGAATGTTGACATGTCATCTAGCTGTCAAATGCACCGATATCGATGACAGCATCGCTCAGGGGGGTGTGTGTGAGTGTAAAAAATCGCCGTATCAACAACTCAGCAGTGGGAAATTCTGTATCGAAAAGCAGTTTAAGCAAATAGTAATGGAAGCACTGTACAGCTTACCCTTCTTTCTGTTCGAGGTGCCGAACCTGAAGCTTAAGCGGCCATCATGGCTCCATCAGCCATCCGCGATGACGGTCTTCTCGTTCGTGCTGCTCTCCTACTTCCTCGTCACCGGAGGTTTGTGTCGGCTGGAATGTGTACGCTGGACGCTACCGTCTCAAGCTAAAACTTTTCCCTAATGTTTGTAGGCATTATTTACGACGTGATCGTTGAGCCACCGAGCGTCGGTTCGACGACGGACGAGCATGGACATTCGCGGCCGGTCGCGTTCATGCCGTACCGGGTGAACGGCCAGTACATCATGGAGGGGCTTGCCAGCAGCTTCCTGTTCACGATCGGAGGACTCGGCTTCATCATCATGGACCAGACGCACACGCCGGGCAAACCGAAGCTGAACAAAATTCTGCTCATAGCCATGGGCTTCATCTTCATCGTCGTGTCGTTCATTACGACGTGGATTTTCATGCGAATGAAGCTTCCGGGCTATCTGCAGCCGTAAGGGAGCAAGCCGGGGCGGTTGGGAGGGAGTTTCGAGGTGTCTCAAGTGTAACTGATAAGTCAAAACTGTCCTTCAAAAACGATAGAAATACAATTTTATTATGAAATTGTGCGCTCTCACACATACACTTAAATTAAATCACGATTTTTGAGACTATATAATGATCGAAAACACATTATTCGAACGATGGTTAGTGTGGGGGAGCAAAGGGATTGCAAAACGGCGCATTACAGTCGTATACGGAAGGAGCTGGAAGCAAAATGATTCCATTAGTGTATGGTTTAAAGACGCTTGACAAAACGCTTGACCACTTACTTTATAAAGTCGGATGATTTATCGATTATATGTTCAAATTCGGCAAACGACAGTGCTCCATCGTCGTCCAAATCAGCTTCCTCGAGGATATTCTACGACGAGAAAAATAGAAAAGTATATAAAAGCAGCAAATAAGTAAATACTACATAGGGAACAAATCTTACATTAATCAGTTGATCAATATCGTTGTGCCCAAGGTCCGAGTTGTAATCGACCAGCCGTTGAATGACCTGCTTCAGATCGTTCCGACCAATCATATCATCTCCATCGAAATCTACAAACAAAAATCGAACGCGTTTTATCAGCAGCAGTTGCCACCTTCCCATCGTCCGTCCACCGCCATTTACCGTAGATGCGAAAGGCATGCTCGGCTTTCACTGCCTTTGGTGCAGCGTCCGAAAACACGGACATCATGTCGAGAAAGTCCTCGAACGTAATGTCGCCATCGTTGCTCGAGCTGAACACCTTGCAGATCCGATCGCCGAACGGGTTTGCCTTCAGCTCCGGATACTCAAGGACCTTGCTCATGGACAGCTTCGCGTTCTTGTTGTGGCCCACCTTTTCCGGGGCTAGATTCTTGAACTTTTTGTGCGCACTGGAAGAGGAAGCAACAGCAGTAGGGAGTGGAGAGCTTGTAAGTGGTAGGGCACTTTGTGTTGTTCAGTGAGGTAAATGGGGCGTAGCGTACTTACTATAAGATTTCTTTTTTCGTAAAATATGTCAAATCTTCGTAGTCCTGGAGTTCGTCCTCGCTGAATTGGCTGTTCGCCTGACCCATTATTACCTCGTCGCTGTGTGAAGGGCGAAGGTGGTAGGTGCTTTTGGCAGATTTTTGCTAAAATTTGTAGAAGTAAAAAGTGTACACAAAGGGAAAATATTTGTTATTGTTAATTTGACAACCACAGGGGTGCTCAACTGTTTGACAGATGAAGCGAAATTGGGCTTGAGTTTAAAAGGGTGATTTCAATTCTCAATGAATCGTTTGGTTTGGTTTCAAAATAATTTCTCTTCATTTTGAGTTATCAAAAAGCGAATGAAACTATTGTAGCTCTTAAATTAATTGTTTTAAAAACGAAGCAAAATTATGCCTTGAACAAGACACCTGCCCTTATTTTCTCACGGCTTTTCACGGAATCAACTGTCAGTTGACCAGCTTCAAACCAAACGGGAGCGAAAGAGAAAGAGAGAGCGCTCGCAAACGCAAGCGATAGAAAGAGACAAAACGTCCGCGCGCATCGAGCAAACGTTCTCGCAGCATATCGTCACTGACAGATTGCATTTTTTGTAGCCACAGGCGCAAGTGTTCGTTTGTGTGTTTTTCGCTAAATGCTAGTTTTTAGCTTATAATTTCCTCCCGTTGGATGCCAAGTTGGGGCAGTTTTGTGGCCCGTGCCATCTCGCTACCAAGCAAAGAGAGTGTGTGTTATTCGCCGACTTGAAAGAATCTGTGTGGCGGTGAAGGGGGGGGATATTGCGTGTTTTTTTGTTCTTCTCTGTTTTCTGTGCGCGATAAAGTGATTTAGTAGGGAAGTTTGTATGGTGCGACTAAGGTTGCCTCATCCGAAAAGGCGACACAGTACGGGTGTCCTTAGCTGCACTGTTCCCTCTCCTTTCCTGTGAGTGCGTGGTGCCAAGTCTGTTGTGTGTGTGTGTGCTAAAAGGTGCTTTACCGAAGTGTGTTCTGTGCGTGCGTGCTTGTGCGTGTGCCTGTGTGCGAGTGTGCGTCTTTTAGCTTCTCTGCATATCTACCCAACGCCGACAGTTGGTGTCGATGTGTCCTGGGATAGTGGAATAATGAAACCTAGCTTATGCTACACCTACTGCACGCTGTTACTGGTGTCGCTCGTTTCCAGGTGAGTGTCCTCCAACGCCAAACGTAAGCGCCACGCAGCGTCAATGGATTTCCCGTCCTTTCACCCTCCCCTTTCATGCCAAGCGGGATGGCAAGAGGGACGAACGTGGTGGGGTGGCGCAACGATGATGCAACCGACAGCGGAAACTACTCGCCCCCCCCCCCCCCCCCACTCGGTTGCTCATCTTACTTGGGTTACCATGGCCACCGGGCCAGTCCAACCGCAGTGCATTAACATCGTGTTTTTTTTTTGTCGTCTATTTAATTTCACAGTTGCACACTGTTCCTCATAGTGGCTTCGGAGAAGCTGAAGCCAACTACTGACGATCAGCTGCAGCAGCATGGTGCCGGAACACGGGAACCGCTAGATGGAAGCAACCTGGTGCAACAACATACTGACGGTGCTGGCGAACGGTTGCCCTCGAACGGCGGTGTAAACGAAGCAAAGGAAGCCTTTCCCCACAAACGGGTGCTTTCGAGTGGGAACGGCACACCGCCCGGACATGTGCGGAGTAAAAACGGTCCTGGGGAGGAAGGAAATGGAGCGAAACCTCTCAAAAGGCCCGCACCGGGACGAGCTGGTGGAAGGAATACGCTCAAGAAAGACATCCTCACAGCAAAGCCGCACCAGCAGCAGCCACAGGAAGAGCCACCGGATCTAAAGGATGTAATATTTTTGGAAACCATCTCCAAAAACGTTGGCGTTACTAATAGCGGGTAAGTGTGATTGCTATGCGACAAAGATTTCTCCCCGGCCCTCTTTGTTTCTTGGCCGTTTCCCCACATTTTAGACACTGTAAGAGACAAGAGCGAACATCCGGCTGTGTGTCGTCTTGCATCGGATGATAAGGCAAACGGGCTGATAAGAGAGCCGCTCTAACTGGCTAATGTGTCCTGGAATGGCAGTTTCCGATGAATCCCGTTTCGCATCGAAAACGCGAGACCGAAAGATGACGCAACTGCGGTTAAGCTTTTTGAAGTAACTTCGCCCCCTCCTCTAAGGCGGGGTGTAATCGAACGGAACCATCAGCCCGGGGGGAACACGATACATCGAACAGGATCTATTTTGAGCGGTTTGGTTCGCTTTCTTTTTCGGTCGCTCTTTAAATGTCACCAGAATCATAATTCTCTCACTGCGAAGGTCACCCCACTGCCACCATCAGCACCTTTTCGGTCGCTCATATTCTTGCACGTGCCATTACGCACGTGTTGCTATTATTTTTCATGTGTTAAACTTTTTAACAACCTTCAAAATCACGTGCTTTCGGTATGCGTAAGCTGGCGTCGTTGTGCTGCTGCGTGGCGCACTGGAAATGTGGCTTCTTTCGTTGTAAGACTGTGTCCAAGGCTGTGCACGCGTGGCTGTTGTCTAAAGACATCCGTCCGCTCCTCGTGAGCCTGGAATGGCGTTGCTCGATCGATGCACAGTCGGAAGTATTTTAACAACAAAATACTGCAAACAGCTTACCTTTTTTCCACATGATGGCGTTTTGTTTGCAAACTGTATAAATACACACACGATCCCGTATCGTTCCCTATATCTTGGGGATCTGTCGGGTGAAAGTATGTAAGGGGTAACGGTGATTAAACAAAACAAAAAAGCGCAATCCATGTTCGCTACGTGCATTTCATGGTGCACTGAACGCTCTCTCGCTGCAATGGTGTGAAGACGACGAGCAGAAGGAAATCCATTCGACCTTGGCATGTAGCTAAACAACACATTATAAACCGCGTTCATAGTGTTGTTACGTCGCGGTGTGTTGCTGTTACATTCCAACCCGGTTAAATGACACCATGCCCTCAGAAAGACGGGAGGAAAATCGGGGGAAAACGATCACCAAGTTAATGTCGATCGTCGAGTCGGGCGGATACACCTACGCGGATTAATTATTTAAGGCGCTCTTGCACGTTTGTTGCTGTTTACTTTAGCACTTCTTTCCCTTTCTCTCTATCTCTCTCTCTCTCTCTCTCTTTAGTAAGCGTTGATGGTTTGTGGCTAAAATAAATTCAGTTTTTGGGGTGTGTTTTTGCTTCACTTTTGCTTAAACTCGATTGCGCAGTTGCGATGTAATGGATCATAAATTTTTATAACGAACGAATACTTTGCTAGACGAGGCAAGTCCAAACTATGCTCTTTCTACCTCCTGTTTTTTATGTAATATACGAACATTTGAGAAGGAGGTAATGTAATCTTTTTTGCAATGTTTTGCTTTATCAAAAAAGGTGAATTTGCAACAAACAATGATAAGGGTGTCAATTAGGTTATTTTCGATCTGGAGTTACTTTTATATTGGGCTTTTAACATTATGGTGTTACACAAACCCTTTACTTAAAAGCCAAATCCAGGGTTTTCCAGGGGTTCTCATAGCTGTGGGACACTTCCTTGATTCTTTCCTATTGGAAGTGAGCTTCATATGATAGAAATTGGACTCATTGGATAGGCTCATTTGAAGATACTATTGGAATTTTCCAAAATTGGTGCTATAGAGTCCAATTCCCATTACATTAAGTTCATTTGACGTAACAAGGAGTCAATAAAGTGTCTCACAGCTACGAGAATTTCTGGAAAACCCTGTATGTTGGAGGCCTTTTTGGCCCAAGGCCATAACCACAATGCTTTGAAACTGGAATCAAAAAACACCATAAAAAAGCCAAACACACAGTTATATTCTTATTGTCGTATCGTGTACCGTACCAAAACCTTGAGGAAAAAGGGCAACATTTTATGCAACGTTTCGCTCCAAACTCTACCTTGTTTTTGTTTAACCTGCTCGTTTATCATTATTTCCGCCCTCGGCAGCCGGTCGCTATTTGGTGTTTTGAATTTTAGAGGTCACCCGAGCGACACGGGGGGGGAAGGTTAATGTACGCTTAGTTTCTCCCCACTGCCGTTGGGCCCGGAGTCGATCGTCACTTATCATTACTGGCATGTTTTGTAAGGTGGGGCGATGGGGAGCGTTCGGGCAGACACAACTTTAGGCCCTGCTCGAAAGAAGGGGTCTGTCTGCCAGTGTGTTGGTTTGTGACGTCGTGTCTGTGACGATGGTTGCAGCTGGGTGTCGAATAGCTGACGTTTATCGTCGCGTGACGAACTATAGTTGGGTTTGGGTGCCTCCCACTCCCTTTCCCACGAGCCGACTGATTAGGTGTAAAAGAAGTGATGAAATGGCGAGAAGATTGAAGTGGGTCGAAGACGCTTTATTACTACACACGGTAGGAGATTGCAATCGTTTCACACTGGATAGAGGAGAGAGTCAGTTAAAGATGTCCCAATGGCTTGTGCAAAGTGTTATAGTTTATCGGTACGAATTAATTGATAGTAGAATTTACTTCCTTGACTGGTTCGTTACTTGCGGGGATTTGCAAGGTCTTGCCTATTAGTCGATAGAGGAATACTAATCATGTTGTTGTCAGCTAAGTTTGTGATAAACAAATAAGTCGTTTTGATCGTTTAAGGCACAGCTGTGATTATCCAAGATGGAGATGGAAGAACGCACTAACAGCAAGCAGTAGCCTTCGCAGCAACACCAAATAGGGTACTTACTTCCTCTTGCTGAGGACCGGTTGAGCGGCAAGTGCGTAGGCATAACAACCCGCCGTAGTAGGCTGTATGTACCCGGACCGTATTTGACGAAGGCACTATGCTGTACAGACTAGTGATGGGTAAAGTTGGCAAAAATCTGGAGTCGACTCCGATCCGACTACGACAATTTCGGAATCGACTCCAATCCGACTCCAACAATATCGGAATCGACTCCGGAAAGTAGGTCCGCCCATCATTGTCCGGAGTCGTTCGGAATCGTCCGGAATCGCCCAGAGTCCTCCAGAATCGTCCGGAATCATTCCGAAACGCCCGGAGTCGTCCTGAGTCGACCGGAGTCGTTGAGAGTCGGAGTCATCCCGAGTCGTTCGGAGTCGTTCGGAATTGGCCGGAGTTGCCTAGAGTTGGCCGGAGTCGTTGAGCGTCGGAGTCATTCGGAGTCGTTCGGAGTCTTTTGGAGTCGTCGGAGTTGTCTGGAATCGGAGTCAGAGTCGTCCGAGTCGAAGTCGTCCCGAGTCGGCAGGAGTTGGCCTGCAAAACAAAGGCCTGTATACGCAGTGCACGCGCAAAGTGAAAAAAAACATAACGAAATGAAATGGCTGATCATACACATATTGCACCGGGCGGCTCCTGTTGACTCTGACGGCGATTACGGTTGACTCCGATCGACTCTGGACAACTCTGAATGACTCCGACTCCGGTCGACTCCGAATGACTCCGACGACTTCGAACGACTTCGAACGACTCCGGACGACTCCGGACGACTCCGACTCCGAATGACTCCGAATGACTCTGGACGACTCTGGATGACTCCGAACGACTCCGGACGAATCCGGACGACTCTGTCTCCGAACGACTCTGACTCCGAACGACTCCGCACGACCTCGGACGACTTCGGACGATTCCAAACGACTCCGAGCGGAGCTGGTTGCTCGGATTTTGCCGGAGTCGGAATCGGACTAAAATTAACCGGAGTCGGATCGGTGTCGTGAGTGCGCTCCAAATAGCACATCACTAGTACAGACAGAGAGACAGACTGTGGGTATGAGAGAGAGTAACTATTATGCACAAAAGTGCACCAAGAAGAAGTTCTGGCCACGTTACCAGCAGCAGCATCAGCGGTTGTGAGCGGTTAGCATAGCATTCCAAAGCCTCTCTCATGCTTCTGTCTCGTGAGTGTGTACATCCTCCGGCAACATGCCCCCCTCCCCTGTTTAGTATCCATTATCATATCGTGAATTGCGTGAGCATCGAGCAGTATCCCAGCGACGAGATGAAACCCACAGAGCGACGACGAGAGCGAGAGCAAAGCGCTGATGACGTTTGCAGCTGATCTTCCGCCATGGAATGCGTGCACAAGTGCTAGGAGAGGATACGACGGGGGGGTGGTGGTTAGTTGCTGTATGCCGGCGGGTGTCGCCGGGCGCCATTCGGTATGATTATCAACGGGGCTCGGTGGCAGCCAAGAGGGTAGGGTGCGCCACGGTCGTCATCGTCGCCGTCGTCGTCGTTGTGGTCGTGTCCGGTGGCGGGCTTGCTTGCGGTTTCAGCCAACGAAGGTTTCAGTGTCAATTGAGTTGTTCGCTCGTTCGTTTCTCGTGAGGGGTTTCGGTTTGCTTGCCTTCTCACGAGAGGCAGTAGAGTGTGCTGTGGGTCGTGCTTTTCCTTTTGTTTCTAGTGAAACGGTATTAGTTTGTTGCTTTGTTGCTTCGACTTTTCTTATCAAAGGTGTGTGTGCGTGTGATGTTTAGGTTCTAAGGTGCGCTTTAGTTTGTGCAGAAATTGAATTAGGAAATTGTCATTTTTGCAAACTATTGTGTCATAAACAGACAACAAAACGTGTGATAATGGGTGCGTTACACTAATTGTGAATGTTAGCACTTTGAAAATAAAGTCACACGCCACACCACCGGGTCGATATTATGTCACACAGCACAGTGTCCCGTTGTTGGACGCGTACCATCATCCCCTGCAACCCATTAGCAAAACAAAGTGTGCCGTGGTTTGCCAGGATGTGAACGTTGCCTTTAACCATGCCTGTGCGGTCGGTTCAAACGACGCTGAAACTTGACAAAAACGGCCTCATCATCATTATCATCGACATTGACCGTGGTGTGGTGTGTTTCGTGCAATGCGAGCACGTATAGTGGTACTGTGCCAAGTAGTGTTGTGTGGTGCTCTCTTGCCAGCATAAAAATGCATTCATTCATTCATTCAGCTGATGTGCGGTGTGGCCACTGGCCTTTTTCTGTGTACCGGCAGCGGTATTTACCACTGGTGCTACATTCTTTCGTTGCGTTGCGTTTACTAAATTAGTGCAATCAAAGTGGCATGGAATAATCTATGTCCCAATGCGATATCCGTGTAGTAGAACCGTGTTCGTGTGTGTACAAGTGAGCTCAATATAGAAAAAGAAGCTCTCTGCAACAACTGTGTTCTTAATCATCTTGGGCAAGATGTGAATCTAACAGTGCTTCTGTGGCAAGCAAATTGTGTGTGGGATAAAACGTTGGTCTGTGTGTGTGTGTGTTGGTGTGCTCTCGTGTAGGGTGGAATAGCATGAAACTCCCCCAGATGCAGACGACACGACGGTCGCTGCTGGTCGCGCTTGTCCTACAGGCACACGCAGTAGGCAGGGTGTTTCCATCATTATTTTGTATTTGTGTGGGCGACCGACGTCTGGAATGGGGTTCGCTGTTGCAACGTGGAACAAGTTGAAGGGTTAAAGTTACTGGAAAGAAGCATTTCGTTAGCGTTGGGGTTTAAAGCTATCCTTTAGCTACTGTTTTGCTGAATATGTTTTATTATTGTGAGCAATTGTTAATGCTATATTTCTCTGTTGTTTTAGGAAACAATAACATGTGCCTTTCGAAGCTGCCGTTCATTTTCATCACTTTCCAACCGTTCCACATATATTGTGGGGCAATTCTGTACAACACGCTAAACGAAGTCGTTGACTCCTGGCTGCCAATAACCATTTAGCACCCCCTCCTAATTTGTCATTACTTCTTTGCTTGAAGTGAAGTGGCATTTGATAACGTTCCTGCATGAGCTGGAGAACTTGGAGAGTTGTGTTCTGGCGCCGCCGTGCCCTGGACCGACCATACACGAAATGGAATTTTCATGTTGCGTGTGTGTGTTTGTACTCCAGCTCTCTCTTTGCCTGTAAGCCAATGGTTGCTATAGAGCTGCTAGTCTTAGTGACGAATGAGAAAAAGTGCAATCAACATCACACCATGTGAACAGTGGTGTACACTTATGAAATGTAACAAAAAACAACTGGCGCAAGTGTTCCAATGATCATGCAGCTGTGTGGGTTTAGGGCTCCGGTGGGGTGTGCTCCAATTTAATCACGAGGAAGCAGAATTATGTCATTTAGAGAGTACAAAACCGACCCCAAAAGACTGCAGCTGTGTTAAAAGAAAGTAGAAGCTTTTTAGTAGTCAACCATTTGAAGTGATCTGCTTCGGCTCATTAGCTTCCGGATTTTGCAAACACAAACTCACACAGAAGAGAAAGCATTCAATCACGCTCCAGTAAAAGGGTTTGAACACATGTTTCGTTTAGAAAACTTGCCCCTCTCCCTAAGCGGCAGCGCGGTCGGGCGCTACACGTGGTGTGCATTTATCAAGCTGCTCTGGCTCGACGAACGACGAGCACCAGCACTCTATGGCACCGGTTTTTTCGGTGGCCAGTTTTCTGACGCAATGCGTCGTTCGTTGCGGCAGCTCTGCTGGCTGGCTGGGTGACGTGAGTGAATGTGAGAGCATGGGAAAGAAGTAAGAATCCAAAAGAAAATGGAAGGACGCAAAAGTACCAGCATCCCCATTATGGGTTTGTCTACGAAAAGTAAACTATTCCCATCCAATTAAGGTGCATTTCTGGGGGGAAGTGGTGCAGGAAGTGGCAATGTGCTTTGATAATAGTGAAAGTGAAAGCCTCGATCGATGGGAGCAGGTGGACATTACCTAGCAATGGTGACTGATGTAACGCAAAGATATTGAGCAATAGAGATTAGCATTTTCCAATAATTGGAGACCTTTTTTTTGGAATAATTTTCAATACGTTGTCGCTATTTCCATTGGAATTGCAAAAGAGACCCCAAAAACGGCACTATGCATTGTGAGAGGGTCGAGACCGAGAAACCGGTTCCGAAATGTGTTCTTTCGGAAAGCTGGTTCTGCTTGGTAACGTTCTGTCCCACTTTCAAACCTCGGCAGCATTTTCGGCCTTTGCCTGTGTAGAAGTTTGTGCTGGTAGAATGCCACATTCGCGCGCTCTGGTGTCACTTTTTGTCATTGGAACCTTGCTTGGAAGGTTGAGTAAAAGGGGTTACACAGGTGATTGTAAGATCGAGCAATAAGGACAATCGTGATGTTGAGCGAGGTTTTTGGAGAGTAACAGTGCGTGTTTGGATGTGGTAGAATAAAGCATATGTATTATATTTGAAGTGTATCCTATTCCATGGAATTGGGATATTGGGATATTCGGTTATCTTTGTGTCTTACGCTGTATAAACATTGTTTGTATCGCCTGGATGCATATTGTATATTACTTAAGCTAAAAGCCTGATTATTCTGACTATTGGAACACCACATTTTGCCACCCCGAACATCACTATCTCCATGGAAATGCGTTGACAACATACAGTACGCGTCTAATGACACCTTAATCTACAAAGTGTTCCCTAACCCTTGCGAAGGTGTTACATATTGAATGAGGCTCGAATGTGTCTATTTTCTAACACCCGATCCCCACACGGTAACCCCTTAACACTTGCTCGCTGACAGCACTTGACCCTTTACTCTTGGCATTGGCACGGAACTAATCGATCCCACAGTATCGATCGTGCGCGCTGCTGAGTGCGGAGCAAAACAGAACGGACTTTGGTTGGTTGTTGGTTGGCTCCACAATGGCGAGCAATTGTTACACCCCGCTCCGAAGGCGTCACACCGACGGACGACCCTGAAGATCACAGAATTGCGTCGCAGATGTGTTTGGCCCCCGGACGTTGTCGTCCGACAGAAACGTTCGACCATGTGTATGGGGTTAGTTTTTGAGCCATGTTTGAGACGAATTTCAAACTTGGAAGTCTAATCAGTTGCTGAATTTCAATGAGGTGTCCTCCTCGCCTCGTCTGTGTACTCCGTAGCGCCGTTGATAACGGCTTCAGTAGACGGGGGCTTTTTTTTAGCGACCGCATAAAAAACGCCTTGCGAAGATGTTTCTAGATTAGACGTTCGGGGAACTTCTCCAACCTCCAGAGAGGCGTAAGCGATGCGCTTATCAGCTCACAACCAGAGCTCCGATTACTTAATTCTCGGTTCGATTAGAATCTTCAAGGCGGGGGATCACTGTTCTCAGGGAAACCTATGGTCGGTTTCAAGCGGCACTTTGTTCGTCCGCTCAATGATGCTGTCCGTCCTCCGCTTAGGAAAAAAAGTCATCACAATTCCCCACATTCCTTATCATAAAGCGTTAGGAATTTACACCACCTTCACTCTTGTAAACGTCACCCGAAGCGCAGCGTACGATGATTTACAGCTCGCGGTTTGCCCGCACACGACCGCGGGAATCGTTGTTGAATTGCAATACAACGCGATCTTTGATAGTGTGTTGGTGTTTCAGTGGCGCTGTCGTAGTGCGTTGTTGATCCTCCCTCCCTTCCTCTCAAGCAATCAACAGTTTAAGCGAGGGGCGCTTACGGTAAACAACAACGCGTGTGACGTGGACAAATCGCGATGCGCTTCGTGGTGGAACAGACGACTTTTGCGCTATTTCGACTATCGCGCATTATCGGTTGGCGTTTTGTTTGCTGATGGCGTTTTTTTTATTATTAGTAGTTATATTTTGTAGTCTAGGGTGGTTCGGTACCAGCACCATGCATACACATACAGCTGTAGCACTTATTGGGAATAGGTTTTATCGTTTTTATCTCTAAACAACTTAGTCATCACATTCAGAATTCAAAATAAGAGTTCAGTATGTTCTATCTGAATCATTTATTCAGCAAATAAGTATAACAGTGTTTGCATTTTTTGCTTCAATATAGCTTCAACGAAACCTTGGCATCTTTCCTTGATTTCTCATACAAGCTTGACACATGCGTTTGCCAAATGTGACGCGAATTGTACGCCTAATTGATTGTGTGAATGAGCGCATCTACCCTCTTTTTATCTTTAGAATATCTTCTGATGTTCCTTTTGTTTTACTGCTTTTTCTTTGTTATTAAAGAATGCTTGGTAGTCTTCCTCGTGGTGCCGTGCCTTTCGTTAAAATCTTATCTGGATTTGAATACTTCCGATACGATACGAAGAATTGCTAAGGATATTCCAGTAAAGCCTATTTATACATCCATTAGATGTATTGGAGAGGCCCGGACTCGTCCGAACAGATTCAGCACTCAGACCTTTCAACAGTTCCCTGAAACTCGAGAAAGACAGAGATATTCCGACAGATGATCCCTCACCAATCATGGGAATGGCGTCTGAAATCTGCGGTTTGCAACAAACACTACACACTGTACCACCACCACAAAGAGTGTAATTAAATATCTTCCAATTGTATCTTCACCCTCTACAAGCAGTGGTGATACTTCCGTCAGATTTTGGAAGCGAACGGCTGATGGGCATCATGTTACCCCGCCCGCTGGACTGGAAGTGATCACGTTTGGCCCAAAACACACATGTGTTGCGCTCATTAAAATGAGAAGACCTTGAAATGTAAATGTGCTTGAAAGTGATTGTAACGATATGATACGGATGGCACCTCCGAATGATGGGCGTGTGCTCGGTGGTGTGATTGTTGTTGTTGTGGTGATATTGGGATGAGCTGGTTTAGTAATTCTAGTATTCTTTAGCTCACGTGTCACGTGGGATACAGTTTATGTCGTGTACTATTATAAGTGTGACATTTCCGTAGTATCACGTCGGTGTCATTTGATCTAGAATTGCGCTTTAATTGGGCTTTAAACATAAACAACGGTCATTTGATCTGCCGGTCACATGGCACAGTCGTTAACTTGTATCACTTAACAACAGGTGCGTCATTAGTTCATGTCCCGGTAAGGAAGTGCCTACTATCTTGTTATGTGGATTAAATCAATACGTCACTGATAGTTTAAAGTCAATTATTTTTAAGGCACGTCAAGTATGACGTCATAGTAGCCTGTGGTTTATTTTTTGTTGGATTCAGATTGGTATCTAATGCATTTTATTGCGCTGGTCCCGGTAGGCTGTTCGGTAGCTGAGTTGGCTGCTACAAGGCCGGATGCAATTGATTCCCATCCCAGACCGTTTCTCCGTAGTTACTATAGTAAACGTTTATTGACGGTGGCAAAAAAAAACTGTGTAAGAAATTTAGTATTCTGGAAGTAAGAAGGACCCAATACTAATGAATCTGCTTTTGCATGGTAATTGAGGTTTTTAGCAACAACTGTTCCACATTGTTCCCTCCAATCACCTCAACGCTTACACGTCACACAAAGATAGATATGCAAATTGTCTGTTCATGTTGTTCCCACAAAATGCGACCGAGTCGGCGTTGCACAAAATGTAGGGTTCAGAGGGGGACGTACTGTTGGCATACGGAACACATAAGCAAACTGTGCCCTGTTGGACAAGCGCCAGGGGACATCATCCATTTTACCCACCCATTTACCGCCCGATGGATAATGACAAATGTTTAAAAATTCAGTTCCAGTAAAAGTGCATTACGCCACCAGTACGGCAGTAAGCCCGACGAACAGTGACGAACAGTGTGTCGGTTTTGCTAACAGCTTTTTTCAATTCCGGTGCTCTAGTGAAACGGCTGCGATTGTTCTTGTTTGACAAACACACGGCACAGTTCTGTAGACACACATTCGTACTTCCCGTTCTGAGACAGCTGGAGTCTGGCGGCGTGCGTCAGCAAACGCGCAGCTCTCCAGTACGTTCGAGAGACAACCCGATCGTGAGCCAAAGTGTTGATTAACAGCTAAATTATCAAATCTTCTCCTAGTGTAGCGATCGTGATCAATCCATCAGAGCCGTGAAAGCTTCTATCTCCCGTAGATCCGTTGCAAGAAAGGTGTGATTAGTGTGTGAGAGTGTGTTGGGGTGGTGTCCCCACGGGTTTAGGCGCCAGCTCAATGTGGTTATGTTTCACACCAGCGAAAAGACAGTTAGAGCCAGCGTTGCCAGCGACGATCGTTGTTCGTTAGCCCGGCGGTCGGATGCTGCATCTACCGACGGTCGATCTTTACATGGTGGTGAATCTGTACCTGGTCGCGTTTTGCTACATTAAATGGCAGCTCTCGATGTGGCTGGTCGGTGCGATCACGGAACGGGCCGGCAGAATGCGTAAGCTCACCGTGCTGGTGACCTTCTGCTGGGTTGCGCTGATCACGCAGATCGTGGCCATCTCCAACCTCTACCACGATGGGTAAGTGTGCGCGGGTGCTGCCGTAGAATTCAACGGACAAAGAGTGCTTTTGGCAATGAAGAAACAGGTGAAAATTGAAGCCATTGGACGGTTAGAATTTGATTTAAATTAGTAACACTTTGTGTTGTATTGTTCTTGATCATTTTATTGATGGTATTTGAATATGTTGTCTTTTGAAGATCGAGTTAATTTAAAGACTTCGAACGTGTGTTACTAAATGCAGAAGTTCTTGTGTATTTCTAAACGATCGTATTATGTCGTAACAACCGTCGTAACAGCTTCGTGAGGTGTTTGGGCATGCCATCGTTAGGCTGTTTGTTCTACGCCACTACAAACAACATTATGCCGTAAATATGCACTAAACACTGCACACACCCCTGTACGATCATGTCCATCCGCCGCATGATGGATGTCGATTGCGACGCCGACGACGACGACGACAGTGCGCTGTGGTATGACTTTGCTTGCGCAAAGCAAACACTTTCCACCGTGGTACCGATGCAAAGACGAGGCAGTAGTAATTATGGTACGAGGAAGTCGCCCGCCGGCTGATAATGTGTAAAAATAGTACTTCCAAACACAGCACCCGTCAAGTCCAAGTTGAACGAGGTGGATTGGACAGTAGTGTTCACGCTTGATCTTCCCGAGTGGTGCGCGAGCGCACGCGGCGTACTTGAAACGGCGGTGCACGCACGCAGTTCGAAAGCGCAGTCAAGGTTAGGCAGCGTACGGTGTATTTGAGTAGAAAATATATCGTAAAATGTAAACATCAACAAAACAAACGCTGACAGAACAGGCAGGCGTCACGGCAATCGCACGCACCTGTGTGAAGTGTGGTCGCCGTGCTTATCACGTGTCATCTCTGTCACGCTGGGTAGATCACGTCGTTCGGTCGGTGGTGTGGTAGTAGTGGTGCATCAGGAAGTTGGGCTTTCGGTTTCGTTTGATTTGTTTTGCTCTCACGGTGGTTGTGATCTCTCAAGTAGAAATTTGTTGAGCTAGTGCTGTTGGTGATTGGCCTGAGATGGCAATTGCAATGACATTTTGGACTGGATGGATGGCTGATTACAGTTAGAAGTGATAGAGAGAGAGAGAGAGTCGTAGGAGCAAGTTTTGCCACCATGAAGATCAGTTGTTGATCAGCCTCCTTTGAGTGGTGATGATGATCCTCTACAATTTGTTTGATCTGTTGCTATTGGCAAGATTGTAATTACTCTTTGCATGTAAGCTTAACCCTAACGTAGACTAATATCCTTTTCCTTATCTTTTCTGCGTCTCATTTTAGATTACAAGACATTCCAGGTCCACCATCGATCATCACGCTGGTGGACAATCAGCACCACGAGTTGAACAATATCGAGAGCAAGTTGGAGGAGAACTTGGAGGCAACGTTGAAGAATCTATCGCACAACAATGTGCACACTGTTCAAACGACGGTTCCACTGCACGGCAACGATCACGGACAGTTGGCCGGCGAGGAAGAGGCTCCTGCCAACGGAACAACAGCCGTCGATCAGCAGGATCTTTCAATCGGCGACGGCCAAGAGAACGAACAGCCGTTGCTAGTGATGATCCCCGCGAAAGACCCAACCGAGGGACCCGCTAGTAGTAGTACACCTTCCGGCGAACCCGCTGCAACGCAAGAAACTACAGCCGAAGCAACGCTTACCGATGCAACAGCTCCCACCGTGCTGCCACCATCGAAGCAGCTCGAGGTGAACCTAACGGAGGAAAACCCAATGCCCGTGTTTAGCGAGTGGGCCCAGAAACAGATGGCCGAGGCGGAGAAGAAGCTCGGCGAGGTGGTCAATGCGTCCGCGATGAAGAAGGGCACCAAACCGGCCGGCAGCAAGGCGGGCACCGGCTCGATGAAGCTGCGCGCCAAAAACTACGCTGCCCCGGAGTGTGGCGCAAAGATTATTGCCTCCAACCCGGAAGCGCAGAGTACGGGTTCGGTGCTTACCGCACCGAAGGACGAGTATCTGCTAAACCCGTGCACGAGCAAGATTTGGTTCGTGGTGGAGCTGTGCGAACCGGTGCAGGCGGAACGCATCGAGCTGGCCAACTTTGAGCTGTTTTCGTCCTCGCCGAAAGAGTTTAGCGTGTCGGTAAGCAATCGCTTTCCGACGCGCGATTGGGCGAACGTGGGCCAGTTTACGGCCAAGGACGAGCGGGACGTGCAGAGCTTTCTGCTGCATCCGCATCTGTTCGGGAAGTTTGTGCGGGTCGAGATTCTGTCCCACTACAACCAGGAACACTTCTGTCCGGTCTCGCTGTTCCGTGTGTACGGTACGTCGGAGTTTGAAGCGTTCGAGACGGACAACACACCGTTGCAGCCGGACGAGGACGATGATGATGATGAGCTGGTGGCGGTATTGGGTGGAGCAGGAGTGGGCAAGGATCCTTTTACGGATAAAAGTAAGCCCGTGGCCGGAGGGGAAGGAACGCTTGCCGACAAACGATTCGTGATCAACGGTGGCGTGGCGCAGCGGGACGGTCAAACGGTAGAGCCGCAGCAAGGCGTCGACGCGACGACGGGAGCTCCGAAAGGGGGCAAAAATCCAAACAACATTCTAAAATCCGCCGGTGAGGTGGTGATGAACATGGTGAAGAAAGCTGCCGAAGCGCTCGGTAAAAGCGGCAACGAAAGTAACGATGCGGCCACACCGGGAAGTCATCCGTCGCCGGGGGGGAAAATTCCACTGACGGACGTGCTGACCGGCCTGCCATCGCCAGCCTCACCATCCTGTGTTACACTAGCTTATACGATACGTTGCGTTAACTGCACCGACCATTTCCGGGCTCGGCTCGAGTCCTTGATGAATTGCAAACACAATCTTCTCACTAGTCTACTAGGGGTGGCGCGAATCGAGCACGCGTTCGATTCCGCCCAGCATTTTCTATGTGCCAACGTGTTAGGATTTAACTTACCGCGGTCGCTGCAGGGCGAGAGCGAGGGTGCGGGCGAGCTGGTGACGGTGTACCCTTCCGTCTGCTTGAATATGCGCTACAGCGTGCTGAACCTGCTGCCGGACGAGCTGGTGGCCGGGCTTTGCAATACGGTGGCGTTTGATCTGAAGCTGCTGGCGAAGGTGGAGGCTAGCGATGCGGAGGGTCGTGAAATTGATGGAAGTGTGGTGGCTGGTGTTGATGGGCCTAGCCAGAATGCGTTGGATCTACCACAGGGCGAAAATACCAAGCAGGGAGAGCATCATCAGCAGCATCAGGTGGAGCAAACGCTAGACGTTGAAACGACTGCGCAAAATGGCAATGAGAAGGGAGAGCAGCAGGAACAAAATGCCGTTCAGGAAGACAGTGAAAAGGGATCACCACCTAGAGATGTAGCAATTGATCCATCTGGTAGTGAAAATGCGTCCAAAGAGGATGTAAACATGTTTGCTACCGAACCGACGCCACCTGCTGCAACTCCAGCCGAACCGGAACGGGATGAAGCGTCTCAAAATGTGGATGGACAGAAGGAACAGGAGCAACAACAGCAGCAGGAAGACTTTGCCAACAATCAACATTGGGAAACGATCGACGATCAGTCCGAAATGGCTGGAACGGGCCCGTCCGGAAGTGGAGCGTTCACGACAGGTCCCGCTGCTACCACGGTCACCCCAGGCATGGCCACTGGACAGCAGAAAGTGCAGCCGGAAAGCGTTTTTCTTCGCTTATCGAATAGAATAAAGGTAAGAGGTCGTGATTTTATGATTTATAAGTGTTCTTTTCATCAGGTATAAGGGGGCGATCCCGTGGTACAGTCGTCAACTCGAACAACTCAATAAGATGCTCGTCATGAGATAATTGGTTCAAGCCTACAATGGACCGTTCCCACCGTAGCAAGGACTGACTTTATATACGGCTGTGCGTGATAGTGAATTAAGTCTCGCCTGTATAGACCGGCATGTCTTCGCACAGGACGTTATGCCAAATAGAAGTAGAAAAAGTGTTCTTTTTAGTTTTCAACACTCTCTTATTGTCTTCCTTTGCTCTATTTTTAGGCGCTCGAGCGTAACATGAGCCTCTCGGGACAGTATCTGGAGGAGCTGAGCCGCCGCTACCGGAAGCAGGTGGAGGAGCTGCAGCATTCGTACGCGAAAACGTTGCACGAGATCCAGGAACAGAATCAGCGGATGGCCGACAGCGAAACGAAGCTGCGCGAGGTGAACGAACGCTTGCGACAGGAGCTGGTAGACTTTCAAGCGACGGCTACCGATTGGCGCAACATTGCGCTGGCCGTGCTGACGATGATCGTACTGATGCTGTTCACACTACTCGCAATGGTCAGATCGGTAGCGAGGAGTGTGAATCGTCTTACAGCGGGCCATCCGTTGGAAGGGCAGCATCAGCAGCAACAGCACCCGGTACCGCTCCCGAAAAGTGTTATCGATCGTGAACTGGCCCAGGTGGGTTCGGACGCCAAACCAATCCGCGGGCGCATGCTGCGGCGCAAATCCATCGACGGAATGCCGACGAGCGGTGGCTCGGTAGATTTAACTGGCAGTACGGTCAGCAGCGCATCGGGCATCATTATTGCAACGGCTGAACCGTCCACAGTTGCCACGAGCTTGTCGCCGGGTCGGTTGCGCAAAAAGCGCCCGAGCGAGGAGGCACTTAACATAAGCGGCACGTACGTGAATCTGCTGATCGATGACGATGCGAGGGAAGTGGGAGTGCCGCCACAGTCATCCGTGCCCCCGCTGGCTATGGAGCGGAAAAAGTCAAAACAAAAGCACCGCAAAGTGTCGGCACCGTCGATGATGGGCGTCATTAGCAGCTCGACACCGTTGGCGACCGGACAGGGCGTTGCATTTTCTAGTCACGAACCAGCGAAACGTTCCCTGTCGATGATTGAAGCGAGACAGATGGTGAATGGTGGCGGACAGCAAACACCGGAGAAGGACACAAGCAGCCGTATCGATGAGTTGCCCTACCTGGAAGATAACGACGAGTTTATCATACCCACGGCAAGCGACCTGTCGTACGACGAGTATATGCCCGGCTCGAACGCTTCCACGGCGGAGGCCGGACTGACGCCGAACGAAATGGAGATGCGAAAGATGAATGGAACGGCCAACACCGCCGCCACCACCATGACCACGCTGTCCGATAGGAACGGTAGCAGCGGGATGTCACCGAGCGGGGAAGACTCGCTCGATGGCGGGGTTCAGCAGAAAGCCGCGACAAAGTCATCGCGACGCCTTTCGTCGCCTGCATTTTTCAAAAGCTCGCTGCTACGGTCAAGCCTTGGCTCGAAAAAGCATCGCTCGGCCAAGAAAGGTACGGCCGCCAACGGGAGTGGTGGTAGCAGTAGTAGTGGTGGTAGTAGTGCCAACACTAGCAGCAATAGCAGTAACAGTTCCAACACAAGTTCCGCACTGCGCGAGCTCGGTGCCGGCGATGCGGGGATGAGTGACAGCGCCCGCAGCAACGCGCAGGACAGCAGCTGGTACCGCTGGTGGTCGTCGGAGCAGAGCAAAGGGGTGCTATCCTCCCCCTCGCCGGCATCTAGTCAGGAGGTGGCTGCATCTCCGGAAGGTAAGCAGCAGCAACGCCAAAGGATAGGAAAAGCCAAATCAGCCAGTCCGTCGGACGGGGCCAGCTCCAAGCTGCTGCTGCTGGGCGAGAGTCCGGTAAAGCTGTCCGTCTCGTTCAACGGTGACCTGCCGGCGAATGGTGGTAGTGGTGGTGTGTTGGAGCGGAAATCTAGCCGGGGCAGTATACGGCGATTGTTCCGGAAGGTGTTCTGAGGACTGTCGATTAAGTAGAAGTGTATGCATTAGGCTCGATATTATACACATATACAAGATAAACTATCATTAAAATAGACTGACGCTGCCCCCCCCCCCTTTTTTGCACCATTGTTTGGAAAAGGCGGTGGGGTGAATGTTTTGAAAAAGCATCCGTGAAAGCCATTAGTAGCACAGGGTGGCCGACTTTCCACGGGAGCACAGCGCGTGCTCTAGTAGGGAACAGTGTGTGTGTGTGTGCGTGGTAGATGTTTTAGTTTTAGCCTACTTTGTGGCAAACACACACACGCACACGTGGTGGTGATCACTTTGAAGAAGGCGAAGGAGTAATTAGAGTATATTTGAAAATGGTTCCTTTCTGTTTCTCTCAACCTAGTAGGCCCGCCACTGGCGCTCGTCTGTTTGTATCGTTTCTTACCTTTGTTGTATATTACTTCTGTCTCTTATTTATGTTTGATGTCTATGTAACAACATCTTTGCTTGATGGGACGAGGCGGCGAGAATATGGTTAATTTAAATAGTAGATGTAGAATGAAGAGAGAAAAAAACACAAGAACCACTGTCGCCGTTAATATAAACTGTACTGTAGCTCTGTGTCACATATTAGAGGGCGTGTAAGGTAGAACCCGCGTTCGTTCAGCGAGAACCGGCTATTGTTTCCTTTTCCCATCCCGCTTCGAAAGCATATTTTGAAAATGAGTCCTTATAAATTATTTCAATTGTTCGTGCAAAGAAAAAGCTCTCCTACATGGCTTACAGGGTTTTCCAGGAGTTCTCATAGTTTTCATAGAGTTCTCAATTGGGAATTGGACTCTATAGCACCATTGTTGGAAAATTCCAGTAAGATTTTTCAATGAGTCTGGCCATAAAATCCAATTTCCAACATATGAAGTTCACTTCCAATAGGAAAGAATCAAGGAAATGTCCCACAATTATGAGAACCACCGCGGAAACCCTGTACGACTGTTTTCTTTCAAATTGATGTTAATCGGATGGTATGTGTTAAAACGTTAAGCGTTATTGGGCCAGTATTGTACGTTTTTTTTAAAAGAAAATAATTAAAAAGAGGATAAAAATGAGAACTGTTTAGGCAATTTAAAACCCTTCTGTTAGCGAATTAAACCAAAAAAAAAAATTAGTGTTACCAAAATTCAAAACCACAAAACCCCCCTCCCCCCTTCTATTGGAAACACAATGGCGCCATTAATGGTGATAACACCACCGTATGCATGTTTAACCGCACACGTACGCTATGCGTTTTCCTGTGCCGCACACTATTAGAAAAAAAAATCGTTTTGATGTACCAGTTCCAGTAGTAGGTGTTAAATGGGGCATTATAATCACAAAAAAAAAGAATCGAGTGTGTTATGAAGAAAGGTGGAAAAAAACAAGTTGCAATATTGCGATGGTGTGAATTAGTAGGAAATTGTCCCTTTTTTGCTTTTTCACGGGACACACAGAAACGGTAATTGCGGTCATTTGAAGGTAAAATTGGTGAAAAAAGGTGGGAAAAATGAGGACAGAAAGTAGGGAAGGGAATATTACCGTTGAAACGTGCAAGTAGTTCAACCGAAATAAATTATTTTGTTATCAATAGAAGCTAATGTGTGTGGATGAGAGCATTTTAAATTCAAATGTTTCTACTTTCG
The DNA here is from genome assembly GCF_943734735.2 of Anopheles gambiae. NCBI lineage: Eukaryota > Metazoa > Arthropoda > Insecta > Diptera > Culicidae > Anopheles > Anopheles gambiae. The sequence goes on along the minus strand of NC_064602.1, from coordinate 10,898,633 downwards.
GAAGTACTATATCACATCCACCAAACAGTACGCTTGTCTTCTTGCAATATTCTGTACAACACAACGCCACACATTGCTCGTCCTATATTTTAAGGGTAGTGATAAAGTCACTCAAATCCACCAGCTCCTGCTCGAGCGTTAGCTTCTCCTTCCGCGCCAGCTTGTTCACGTCGTCCGCAGCCGTGCGCAGCAGCTCCTGCCAGTTCGTCACCTCCTTCAGCCGGTCGTTGTCGGTGCAGTAGAAAATCTCGTTCACATCCTCCTCCAGCTGGTACGAAAGCACGTACCGATAAGCGCGCTTCAAACCTTCCACCGTCGTTTCCCGCAGCGCCTCATTGCGACACACCAGATTCAGCACGAACAGGCCGCTGTCGCCCGTCAGCTTGCGCACGTTGGCGAGCACCTCGCGCTCGAGAAAGGCGGCCGGCGGACAGCTCATGCCCACGCTCGCATCCTTACTGTCCACATCGAACAGTAGCGCGGAATAGTGCGCACCGCGTGCCGCTTCATCCGCCAGAAACTGTATCCCATCGGCAATCACGACCCGCAGCCGTGCATCGAGCGTGAGGCCGAAATATTTCACCGCAATCTGTTCCACCTCTGGATCGATCTCAACCGCCGTAATGGTGGTCTTTTTAAGACACTCGCGAATAAACGTGCACAGCCCTCCGCCACCGAGCCCAACGACGGCAATGGGGCAGCTACCGGTGGCGTCCATGTTCGCCGCCAGCTGTACGCCGACCGTCATGAAGAGATGATGCTGGCAGGCCAGATAGCCCGCATCGATCACCTTCTGTGGCGCACGGCTGCCACGCACGCGGGCCATTTTGAGTGCCGCCTCCGACTGTACCACCGCTTGGTTGGAGAGGAAGACGAGCCGCCGGAACAGGCGCCCATTCTCGCCGGCAATCTCCTCCACCACGTACTCACCGGACAGTTCGCTGCGGCCGGTGTGGATCGTTTCCCGGCGGCCTACTTCCGCACCGATCGAGAGGTACGGTATCGATGCGCTCTGCAACACTTGTTGTGGTGCGAGTGATTTTACACTCTCCGCTAGTTCCGCCTTGACCGCTTCCAGATCGGTGTACACGTGTCCCCGGTGAAGCGTTACGATTGCAAGTCGATCAAACTTGGCCGATTCTTGCAGCTTTCTACGACCGGCCGGTGTCGCAAACAGCCACTCCGTTTCACGGCCCTGCGGTACAATGAAGGCGGCGTATTTGCCGTTACCCCTCTTCGGTGCCTGGTCGAGCACGTGGATCGTGTAGCGTGGTCGCTCCTTGTCGGTTGGTGAGAACAGATCCAGCGATACTTCAGCCATCCCCGCAATGCTACCACGGGCCAACCCATTGCAAACCATGGCCGCTTTCTGGGTGGCAGCTACGGCTGCTATAATCTCTTCGGGCCGCTGCACCCGCTCTATGTGACTGCCGGCGAGGCCTACCTCAAGCACGCGCAGTGGCATGTTTTTCAACTTTGTTGCCACAATCGCAAACACTACGAGCGAGGAGCCGTCCGCATTGGGAGCGTCTTCCGTTCCACGGCCTTTGCCCGCCTCGGGGCACCGTACAATGCGCAGCATAAAGTGGGCGGCCGGAAAGTGGCTCACAACCTCCCGGAGGATGTGCTCCTGCAGGAGCGATATGCAAACGTACCGGCCGGCTGGACGCAGAACGCGACCAATTTCGGCAAAGTAGTTGCGCACCATGGTAACAACGGAGGTAGACTCATCGGTGAACAGTGCATCGAGCGTACCCTTGTCCAGCACGACGGAGAACGTTTCGTTCGGGAAGGTCATCGCGGTTGCGTCCATCTGGTTCCAGGTCATTTCGGGCCGATTGAGCCGGTTCGCTTCCTGCATCTGTTTGATGACGACAGGCGATATGTCGATGTTGGTGATTTTCCTAAGGGGCAAAGGAGAATGGTGGAGCAGGTAAGTAACAAAACAACCGATTGCTTTGGTTCTGTTTTTGTTCTACTCACTTGAACCCCACATCGTACAGGTCCATGCTCAGCTTCGAGTTACCACAACCGACGACGAGTATTTCATCCTTCGGCTTAATGTACTGATGCAGCTGGGTACACAGTTCCGGATACTCGCCGTACCACTCGAACGCTTGCTTGCCACGCTTCCGGAAGAAGCTGTTCCAGTACTCGGTCGAGCCAAAGTCGGCCGTACTTTTGGGCAGCAGATTCATTGCTGTTCGACGCGACCGCGAGCCTCGGATTCGTTCGAAAGAAGATTCCTACTCCTTCGCTGTGAGGGAATTTTGATGAAACACGAGTTGTTTCCGTCTATTGTTCTTACTATCTACAACACAATCTGCATTATAAACAATAAAACTACAAATCAAACTATAAAAAACACGTGTTTTCAACCAAAATTGTGCATTTCAATGGTTTTTTTAGCCGGTTTCGGAAAATGTTTGTTGTGACAGGTCCCGTTGAGCAAGGGCAGGGTTTTTGACGTTCAAAAATAGCTGCATCTCGCTCATTTTCTCTAGCCGTCCTTTACTCGCTTACAGTGCTCGTTACTGTGGTGTGTATGTTCTCGCTCGATTTGTCGTCCCGTCTCTTTCGCATGTGCGCGTGAAATATGTAAACAACTTGGTGGTTGATAAGAAAGTGCTTCATTTGGTGGATTTTTATGAATGAAAATCAACAGAAAATGATTACACGTGTTATTTTATTAATAGCTGAAAGATTTTATACTGTGCAACACATAAAATCGCTGTTAAAAGTGCTCGCACGCCCGCAGCTGAGCGGGATGTGATCAGGCAAAACATCCGGCGATAGGTACGATAGGTAAAAAATGCTTTATTTTAAGCATTAGATGAACAAGGCGTGCTCTTCTTTCAGTGGGGACAATGAGAAGGGGGGGGGGGGGGTGGAGTGTATTTATTTTTTGGCCATTTAATTTAGCCCACCAACACAGTCGCACACCATCGCGAGCTTTTTGACGGCCATCGTGAACTCTCAAAAACCCTCGCTCGAAACGTCAAAAACCGTCACAACGACTTACAAAAACAATTGACAGCGAAGGAAAATCGCACCGATTTGGAGCGTTGGCGAGCTCACGAAACCCGATCTACGGGTGTTCTATACGCCTGAATGTATGCAACACTATACGCCCGAATGTATGCAACTTACAATACACACTGCCCAGAAACAATGCTAAGGATTACATACCTCCAGGGGGTTTATGCTGTATGCACAATCCAGCTTAATAGCGGTGAACATAAAAACGCCAAAAGTTACACAAATATTCAATAGTTGAAATCTGAAAAAGCAAATTCCCCTTTTTCTTTCTTTCACACGACCACATCATAAACAAATCAACATCCCTGTTATGGTTTTAATCACTTGAAAATGAAAAAAAGTTTATTTCATGTAAAAAATTATCCGTCCCTGCACTGCGCCGTCCATTGATTGCTGCTGCTATTACTGGTCATTTTCAAACTTTTGCCCATCGAACGGGTCGGGAATTTCGACAGGTTGAATGGTTTTTTTGTGTTCTTTCAGAGGGTTTTTTTATTTTACTTCTCGCATTTTTGTTTTGTTTCCTGGAACTCTTTATTTTGTGTTGCACTCTTTCTATCTGCTAGTGGTTTCAAGGCTCCACGACGATATCTAAAACGTGTTCATCAAATGTGCTTACTTATTGTTTTTGGGATTTTTGTTTTCACTTTTTTATTTTACTTACTCACGTGCCCAGTGACAATCAGAACACAAACATATATGATCTTAACAAAGGTGTAGTTTAACAACTTACGTTTTTTTTCTGAAATACTTTAGCCCTACTGGCCACTTTGAATTTGCTGTTTTTTTTTTCTCTTTACAATCATCTTTCTCTCGGTCTCTTCATCTCTTCCACCTTTGCTTCATTTAAGTTTATCTTACTCAGTTTCCATCATTGGCTTTCGGTGTTTTATTTTACCGTTTGGTTGAATATGGTTGAAGTTGTACAAACTTTGTATCTTTTCTTTCCTTATCTTCTTACGTCCTCTTCTTGGCATGCCGTTGCAGGATCAATGATCCTTAATACAGTTACGATTTTCTCTTTGATTGTTTGCGATTTTACTGTTTGTGCTAGTTGTGACTCTTATCGTCTCATCGATATAAAATATACTCTTACAGCTGGTAGACTGCTTTTAAAATTAATCATATCTCGATTTTGAAATAACCGGTAGTGTCAATAAATCCTAAATTATAAATAATTTCATTATCGAAATCAACACGTTTGAAATCGAAGACCCTGTGAAGAGCATAACAAAAATTATACAATTATCGCAAAGCAATTCATGCTAAGTACTTTACTGACCATGAATTCTACCATAATTGTCACAGAATTGAACGATTAAGTGTATCGATCAAGGAACTTCCTAGAAAACCATTGCATTTTGTAGAACCTATGCCAGGTCTAGATTGACTTTACGAAATTAAGATCATTTGAACAAAAAATGATGGCCATTGGATAAAAGTTGTAACAAATAATGACTAGACTAAATCGAAAACAAACGTTACTGAATCGCTTTCTAGTGAAGATCATCGATCGATTGCTTTTAAGATAAAAACATAAATGCTAAAACCATTTAAGTGGATGCAGCATTTCCCTGTAAAATATATGCATGTTTGCTTTCCTCCCTCTCCTGCTATATAACTCCTGATACGCGCATTGGTAAGAGCTGTCGGTTACTATTGTTTGCATCTGTTTGCAGTGCCGTTGATCGACTGGAGGAATAAAAAGCTTAGAGCTGGAAACGGGTTTACAGCTTGCACCAGCAAACCCATCTTCCTAAGCTTCCCATTCCATATGCCAACCGATCGGGCTGGGTATGGTGGACAGTTTGTCCACGTTTGTCCATTCTATTGTAGTTTGTAGTTGTGCACCATTGGCAAGTACGGTTTATATGATATCTGCTATGTAGGTTTGTGGGTTTTAAAATCGGAGCTTAAATATGTAGTTCGGAAACAACCGGGAAACGTCATGGGGCCAGCACATCTTCGCCATAATACACACCATCGGTGGTTTTCGGTAGTCATCTACCGTTGCGATCGTTACACTGACGAGTGGATGTTGAGTATTACTATTGCTATGTACTATTTAGTGTGAGTTTGTTATATTGGTTGAGTCATATCGGTTATTGCATTCGGTGTGCGAAAAACGTAAAATGTATTCTTAAGCACTGTAACTGACTGGATTGGTAAGATTCTGTTTTGTTTTATTTTTACATTGATTGTAAGCTTGTTTCAGTCGACAAACTGATGTTAGAAATGGTTAGAAAATGCTAAGCAGAGCTAATTAAGCCGCACAGATTGCATACATCAAGCGGTATTCCGTCGCAATAACGAAGCGCCTAAATGTATGCAATCCGAATGACAAAATTATCTCAATTAGATCTTTCCTTGCTGTACCACTTCACACTCAGCGCTGTCGAACTGGAAAAAGCCTACCGACGAATGGGTTTAAGTACTCCGGTTCTATTGATGCCTCACCATGTGGACAAATGGTGACCCAGTACGGGCACTGTCCCGCTCCCCGGGGACAGTCCTGCCTTCGCTAGCAGGGCACATATGGAAATAAAGGGGCCATCGCGGCTTGTGCTGCGATTTTGACGGGCGATTTTCCAAACGCACGATGTCCTTCCATTTGACCTACAGGATGGTGGCATGGTTGGTTGTGTATTTGCTGCTTAAAAACTATTCCATCCACTGTGTACGATCGCAGATCACAGATGACAACCCGAAGCCGATATGTTTGGCGCCGGTAAAGCCGACATGCTGGCACGATCCGTAACGCACGGTGCGTGTGTATGTGTGTGTGTGTTTTAGTTTGCTGCATTGAAGTGATTGGGTATTGTATTGTATTGTGAGCTTTGATTGATTGGATTGCAATAGTGGCTGTGCTACCGGCTGTCTACCAAAATTGCGTGCGCCATCTTTGCTTTGTTTAGTTCGCAAACGGTTTTACTGACACAAGGAAAAACTCATTGACTGATGACGATTAGTACAAAACGGTCATTTTGGTTCCATCAGTGGATGTTGTTACATTTAGCTAGAGAATTTATCGTGCATACACCTCCTGGGGGGGCCACTGATTGCCGTGTTCGATACATGTACGTACACATATCATCTTTTATACATTAATATATTTGTTTTAGAATGCTTAGCTTCCTATAGAGAATAGACAATACAATTTTAACTATCTTTTTCACAAAAAAATAAACAAATCTAAAAATTTAATTTGTTCACCTTCTTTAGCAAGGCGTACACGCAAACACAAAGACGAAACTGGTTGAAAGAAACGTTTGTTGCAAGTTTTGCATTTCCTCGTACGATCGATTGGCGGTTAACTGTTTCTAAAATGGCGATTTTTTGTTTGTTTGTGTTTGCTTTTATACGAAGAGGATCCTCTCGCAAGGATAGAGAAAACTTCCAACAGGCTTTCTTTCGCCGTGATTGCCACTAGCTAGTAGATAATACTTTCTGTACACGCTCCACACGCTTTCTTATCTCTTTCAAACACTTTCAAACACATCTTCCACACTCATCCTTTGCTATCCCATCGGCTACTACTACTACTACAACTACTGCCTACTAGAGAGTGTTTGTTTGTGTCAGTAGGGAAACAAAAAACCATCTGTACAACGCCTTGCAACACATTTACATTCACTTGCGCAACAGCACATCGATCGCACGCTTCCCATTGCCATTGCGCACCTCGTTGTCGATCCGTTTCTGGAGCAGATTGTAGATGTCGACGTACTGAAACTCAGCCGCCAGATGGAGCGCAGTATTGCCACGCGCGTCAGCATGATTTAGTGGCAGCCCCGGCAGCTTCAACACTTCCCGCACCACTTCCACCTGGCGGGAAAGCACCGCGTAATGCAAAGGCGATCGTTCGTCGTGATCGAACAGATCCTGCTCGAGCGGCAACACTCCGGCCCGGTGAATGATCTGCACGATGTTGAGGTTCCGATTGCAGATGGCGGTGTGCAGTATGGATTGCCCATTGGCCGACGGAATGGTCGCATTGGCACCGTGACTCAGCAAATACCCAAAGATCGCCTCATGGCCCGTCTGTGCGCTAATGTGAAGCGCCGTAAAACCTTCCTTGTTTTGCGCATCCAAACTAATGCCTCCGGTGCGGTGAAGCTTCACGCAGTACTGCACGATCTCGAGCGCACCGCGCAGTACTGCCAGATGAAGGACGGAATTTTTCGTGTCCACTTCGACCGCGTCCAGCAGGCGCACCAGCGTGGGGAAGTTGTTCACAAAGTACTGCAGCGCATCGAGCCGATTGTTCATGGCCGCGATCGAGAGCACGTTGTGGCCGAACTGATTGCTGTGCTCGACGTCGGCTCCGTAGCGGAGCAAGATATCGAGCGTATCGAGTGGTGCTCGCGACAGTGCATGGAAGAGGGCAGTCGAGCCGATCGTATCTTTCGCATTCACGTCGAACAGTGCGCCCTCGAGCAGGTACTCCAGGATGCGGTTGTAACCGTCGCGAGCGGCACAGAAGAACAGCTGATGTGGGTGCTTGGGGGTTGTGGTGGTTGAGATGCCACGATGCGTCGGCGATAGAGCAGTTAGCGTTCTGCCGATCGTATCGATTGAAGCACCCTTCTGCAGCAGCAAGTTGGCAATCTCGATCGATTGCTTCCGGATGGCAATCGCTAGCACGGTGTCCAGCTCATCATGAGTAGTTGGTCTGGCCTGTTGAAGTGACCGATGCTCGAGTAGGGTTTGCACGATCGATGTGCTACGATTGCCCACCGCCAGCAGCAGTGGTGTCCTTCCTTCACTGTTGGCAAGTGTTGGGTCGGCGCCATGTTTCAGGAGCGCCCGAACACGCAGCGGATCGTTGGAAAGGCAGGCTAGATGAAGAGGAGTCGTACGGTAACGAGGACTAGCGACATCAATCTCGTACAGTTGCAGAAACTGTTGAATTGCCCGCTCATCCCGAGCATGATGTAATGGTGTGAAGGTGTCACTACTGACGTCTCCAGGCGATAGAGAGTACTCGAATCGTTTCGCAACTGGTAGCAGATCCTCAACAATCGCACCATTCCGTAACCGTTCCGGCAGCATCACACTATCCACCTTCTGTCCACTGTGCGCTAACAGTCGTACTAACTTCCTGTGCTCTCTTGCGATCGCTATCTCAAGAGGGCTCTGTCCGAGACTGTTTCGAACTCCAACACTGGCCCCGTGACGTAGCAACAACCTCACCGTCTTCACACATCCACACTCAACCGCATAATGGAGCGCACTGTTCCCGTGCGCATCACGCAGCTGCACCTTAGCGCCCTGTTCGAGCAGTATCTTCGCGACGTCTGCATACCCCATTCGAGCAGCAATCTGTAACGGTGTCAGCCCCATGCTACCCTCCTTCCGATTCACATTACTGCTCACCTTTCGATCACTTTCAATCAGGAAGCGCAACACATTCAACCGACGAAACCTAACCGTCGCCGGATAGAGAGCGCCATACTCGACCGTTTCATTTGCGAGCATGAATTCGACGATCTCCTCATTGCCATCGTCGCAGTACTGCAGGAACAGGGTAACACACGCACCAGCCACCTTCCCACTTAGCAGCTCATTATTCTTGAGAAACACGATCGCATCCTGATCATTGTTGAGGAAGATCCACGAGTACTGGCTGTATCCGTGCTCACCGTTCGTGTACCACCGGGCCCCAGCGTTCGTGAGTGCCTTTACCATCTCGACGTTGCTCAGCTTGCATGCTACTTCGAGCGGTGTTTGACCGTCCTCATCGCGCTGGTTTAGATCGTGGCACTGATCCAGCAGCAGGTTCAGCAGCTCCACATTCCCAGACAACACTGCGTAGTGAAGGATCTCTGCATTCGCGTCCGCATTCACATCGTAGTCTGGGTGCGTCTCGAGAAAGCTTGCAAAGAGCCGATCGAAGTTAAACACCATCGGTATGGCATCGATCTGCCCATACCCGAAGTCGGCCACAATCTTGGACAGGATGTCCTCATCGTTGCTGAGCACCGCGAGGCTGTAGCAGAACTCAACTCGCGACGCAGTATCCGCTAGGATAGCGTGCAGTGGCCGTCCACAAGGTATCGCACTCACGCTCTCCATCAGATAGGCAAGCGGCTTCAAGAACTCATCCACCTTCCCAAAATCCAGCAAGTGACCCAACAGCATACAGCTCTGCTGCTGCACGAGATGATCCACTATACCGTGGTTGAGATGATTCCGCCCAAGCAGGTACGCCTCCTGCCGGATCGTATCCCGTATCGCACCACAGCTCTGATACTGAAAGCCCCCAAGAATACTTTGCTGATGTTTGAGCAGTGCCAGCTTCTCGCCAAACTCCCACCCGTGCCGATCGTAGATCTCCGAGATGATGTTCTTCGACAGCTTGATAATGCTGAGCGCATTGAGCAGGATCGTTTTCGGGCCCGTGCACGGTATCAGTGCCTCGTACGTGACGTGACCGTGGGCGAGGTAGTTGCGCAGGTTGCGCCCCGTCAGTACGGGCAGATAGTTGCAGACGCTTTCCCGGTTGTCGGCCAGCTTCGCTGACAGGGCGCAGGTTGCTTCGAGCATCAGCATCTCGAACGCGATCTCATCGATCCGCTCGAACGGTCGCATGTTCATGTTCTGATCGAGGAAGAGCTTTTGTAGCTGGGCTACCTTCTCTTCTGTTTCGCGCTCTTCATCGCGGCGGAGATCGGCGAGCAGGTTTGTGCTGTGTCGGATGTGATGCCGGTTTAGTAGCTGCCGTAGGAGATCGTACCGCTTCTCGGGATGGTCTTGCAGTTTGCAGAAGAGAGGATCTTTGGTGAGATGTGAGAGCTGCCGTCCGGTTGCTTCTTCGAGGCGTTTTAGAAGTGTAGCATTGCCGGTTCCAGTTAGATGCACTGTTAGAGGTCCACTGGACGTACGGGATTGATGGTAAAGCTTCCTGTCGATCGCATACAAACACCGACATAGTAACATTGCTATCCTTCGCTCTAGCTCGTTTCGATGCCTCAGCTCTGGGAGATCGTCATAGAAGTACTTCAGCAGAGCACTTCGGAGATGTACGAGAAATTGCATATCGATCGCACGGTTCCGTTGAAACGCCTTCAGATGAGATCGGAAGATGTGGCGGATCTTCTCGTAGCTGTGGTTCGATTTGATCTTCGCTATTAGATCCTCCACCAGCAGGATCGTGTTACTGAACTGCCGGTGGTGAGTTTTGTAGCTTGCAAGCTCCGTGCAGATCTTCGCACGTATCCGTTGGATGTGATCGTTGGCAGGAACTCCTTTACAGTGATACTCCTCCTCGATTGCGTCCACGAGACTGTCGATTTCGAGAAGACCAAACGGTGCCCAATCAAGCTCGTCTAGCAGTGCGCCGGTTGGACTGTGGCGGAAAAGGTACGCGTGGTAGGACTTTATCTCCTCGAGACTCTTGCTATCGTACAACCGGTTGATGAGCGTCTTGATGGCCATTATGTGCTGCAGGTTCCGAGCGTTCCGAAACAGATGACGCAGCAGCTTGAGATTACGGTGCAGCTCCTCACAATCGAGCGCGTCGGCGTTGATGTGAAGATGATCGCGTCGATCGTCCTGCTGGTCACTGCTGCCGGTCGCACCTGTGAGGATGGCAAACAGATCATTGCCTCTCCGGTAGTGCGAAAGGTAGTCACGTACCCGCGCGTCCCCCAGTATTCGCTCGGTTGTCAACACGTTCACAAAGCTTTCCAGGTGCTTCGTAATGATCGGTGTGTCACGTCCATGCCGCACAGTTTCACAAACCACCTGCACGACACGTTTCATTGCAAGCGTTTCAATTTCCCGCCCCCCAGACCACTCCAGCTCCGATACGGAGTCGATGTACTCGAGGGCGCGATTGGTAGCGTGCAGCTCGCGTATCCGCCGGTAGCAACAGGCCAGCTTGCGAAACACTTTGCGATTCTTGTCGGACACTTTCGGTTGACTGGTGCGCAGGTAGTACCGGTAGCTGATCGCCTCCGTTTCCACCCTCCGCCGTACGTCTTCGGGCAGCAGTTGATCGCGCACGATTTTGCGCTGTTGCGTGAGCAGATTCTGCTCGGTAAGCTCCAAGGCTGGCTGCTGTTCGTCGGTGGCAGGGAAGATTGAGGGTTTCTCTAGTGCTCGATGCCGCTCTACCCACAGCTCGTGCAGTCGGGCACGATAGTTGGTGTGTTCACCGCTGCCGGTGACGACGTAGTGGCAAAACATTAGCTCACGATTACGTTCCGTTGTCCAGTGAAACTTTCGCTGAGCTTTCGGGAATTGCTCACACCCCGGACTAAGGCTCGTTGTGGGGCTGGTTCCCGCGGAGGTACTGCTTTCTTCTGGTGAGTTGGTTGCGACGGATAGATTGCTGCTGCCGTGGGTGGCATTGCCCGGTTGGGCGAGTATTTTCTTCAGCTCGTTTGTGACGGCACCGAGATAGAGAAGCAGTTTCCGCTTGTCGAGAAGCATTTTGTAGACGTCGTAGCGGGGTGCATGCTTCCAGATGTGAAGGAAAATGCCTGCAACGATACAGAGATGATACAGCGGTGATGAGTATCATGGTTTGGTTGGGGTTAGGGGTAAATTACCACTCAATAAGTAAAATTATGGATTTTTTGGGGGATGAAGTAAAATTGAGCGATTTTTATATTTATCAATCAGGTATGTGTTTTAAAACATATTTTAGATGTTTTTGAATGGCAAGTTCATATCTTGAATTGAAACCTTTACTGAAATTATAAAAGATAGTAAAACACACCATTTTGCATAAAATCAGGCGTTGGAGCTTGTAAAGCAGAAAATTAAGGTGTGGGAATTGCATACTTTGAGGCGTAATTCAAATTGAATGGTTTCACTAGATGTAAAATCATGTTTATTACTAAAAGGTTCCTAAATTAATGCTATTTATCGATCAAATTAATTTATAAAGCTTTTTCATATGTATTTAATTTCACTTTGAATGCTAAAATGAAATGTGTGTATATTGCATAGTTTTTGGCGTAACGCATTGAAAATAATTACTATTGTCAAAGACTCCTAAAGATATACAATTCACTGATCAATTTCCTTTGAATAATGATATTTTGGGCATCAGAATACTGCTTTAATTGAAATAATCAAGGTTTCGTTTACAACTATACCGAAATCTATCATTATAACACCTCAGCTCAGTCGGGATGTTATCACACACTCCTACTTCTCTTGACGATAGGATACATTTTGCTATCACCTTCTAACCCCGTTAAGCCTCTCCACTTTTTAAACGTTTCGCTAGTCCACTTTTCCAGTCCAACATTTCAACAACAAAGTATAAGATAATCCATTCATGAGACATTCCCCATGAGGCATTATCTCCTGCACAGCATTACGTTGGGCCTAGAAAACTCGGTTAGTCTTTCGGAAAATGGTTCAACCGGTTAACGTCTGTTTACAAACAAACTGTCCGCTCTATTCACACACGCTACTATCCTTTTCCGGGTACAGTGTCTACCAATGGGCGTACAGAGCATCAAGGTCTTCTAGGTCCATCTGCCGTACGACCGATTAGGGGGTTATACGGTGTTCAACGGCTAACGCAAGCCCACCACAAACCCTCTGGAAAGGGGAGCAAACTTTAGCATTTTAAAGAATCTTTACCCGCCACCAGCCACCAACCCATTCCCATTACGAGCGGATGGGTTAGGATGCAAACAAGTTCCGGTCATCGGGAGAAGTCCATACGAAGGTACGAAAAGAAGTTGACCAGCGTGGCAAAAGAAATAGATTCGATGAGGGCTTGCTGGTACGCTTGCAGCCATCTGTTCTCCCTTGTAGTAGACTGTGCACAGAATGTGCGTAGATCGCAAGACTGGCAGGAGGAGAAGGAGTAGCTATTGGGAAAACTATTTTAGCAATTCATTTTCTTCACCCTCGGTCGATGTCCACTTCCAGGGCGGAATTTGCTCCCAATGGGAACATCGGGGCATATAAGAATAGTGTTCCAAAGAAAAGATCAGTTTGGATAAGCTGCTTTAGAATGCTTTCTGTTTGGATCGGCTTTCTCCACAACTTGTGTTCACAGTATCCTTAATAGAAAAAGAGGCGCAAGAAGTGGGAAAGGGTGAAGCAAGACTCTAAAACTGACCCTTTCGTCCTCCCGGGAGGTGGGCTCTGGATGGAAAATAATTTAAAATTTTACCGATTAAAACCCCAGCGCTGCACACCTTCCATGGCTTGCAAGGGCAGAGAGAGTGAAGGTACCTTTAAGCCATCATCAACATCATCGTCGTTTTGTGTCGACTTTCTGCCTTCTCCCTGGTTTGCTCCACTCCCCCACCCCCCCAGCTGGAGCCTGTGTCTTCGAATATTTGACGTAAATTGTTAGAAATTGTACTTTTCCATTCCATTCTGCTTACGCTCCTCGGCTCCTCCTTATATACCCGGATGGGACCGGCAGCCTTTGGATGGGACTTTTTCCGTAAGAAGAAAAACCCACCCCGCCTCTGCCCAACCTGATTGGGAATGGTATGGGAAGGAGCAGGGAACGGTGCTCTTTTAATATTGTGCACTTTTGAGCCCTTTTTTCAGTGCGAAGCGCTTCAAGATTTGTTTCTTTGTGCTTTTTGTTTTGCTCTATAGAATGTTCATCTTTTACCAGACTTTTGAGTTTATGTTTTACGTTTTGTTTGTTTTTTTATGCCCCCGTTCCTGTCGAACTGCTGTGCTTTGCTTTGCTGTGGACATTCTTTTGTTTAGCAGCAGCTCCTTTCTCTTTCTTGGACCAGCAGCAGCAAGCAGCAAATACCAATTCCCAAGCCAAGAATGCTTGCCCGTTGTTTGAACGCTCGTTGGACGTTGGCCGAGTGGCTTGGGAGCAAAAAAACGGGCACTGGCAAAATAGTCAGGATTAATGCAACGCAAAAAAAAGAAGAAAAGAAACCCAGGAGGCGCACAGCACTAGCCAAAGGGAAATGGTTTTACAAAGTTTGTTTTCAAAAAAGTTTACGAGCGCATTTTTTGTTGTGCTTTGGCGCTGTATTGTGTTGGGGTGTGATTATCTTGCTGGCGGCGTTTGTTGCGTAGCTTGGAAAGCTTGCATTGGAAGAAGTTTTTTCTGTTTATTTTTTCTCGAAGTGCTTTTTGTTTTGCTACACAGTATGCCGAATGAAGCGAAGGGCTATTTCAACAATGGATTAAAAACTCGGTCGAGATTTTGAACGTTTTTTCTTCTTCTTTTGGGGGATAAATATTTGAGATGCAAACTAAGGTGTGGGGAGTGTTTCAAAGGAGTTTTTTTGGTATAGTAGAGTAGTTTGGTAATATGACAGGCAGTATTTGGCAGTGTTTTTATAATGTTTTGGAAATAAGATATTTTAGGATTTTGATATTAAAAAAAATGTTTGAAAAAATACTAATTGAAGGACCTTTATTCTTAATGATAAATTGATGTTTTTTCTAATATGATGAAATGGTGTCCTTCATGATATTATATTCATACTCTAATTAAACTTCATTTAACACATAAATAATTTGAGCTTGACACGTTCTGGCCCGAAGGACCAAATGCAGGGTTTCCCGAGATGTGGGTTGGCTGCTTCTTAAATAATTTATAATAGGCATTTTCGTAGATGCCGGAGAATTGAAAAAAAAAAATTGTAAAATTATTGAAAACCCCATTTAAATGTAATAGGCACTTAAATTATTTTTTCAAATACATTATCTAATTTTGAGACCCATTAACTGACCAACAAGAATCCTTTCTGAGACTTCAAACCAATCCAAAGGCGCCATTTTGTTAAACCACCTTCTGTGAGCACGGTGTATCATTATTCTGCCCCGACAAACATGATACAAATTTCATCGCCATTTCCCGGAAATTCAATACGCGCACGGCGTGCCAAAGGAAGAAAAAAATCTGACAAATCATCAAACACATAATCGGACCGGGAAAACCACTCCCTCGGCACAGCAACACGACACCAGCGAAAGGAGCCGTGTACAGCGTGTGCATATAAATTCACTGCCCACGCTCCATCCTTACATCGCAAGCGGTTTTGGGGCTGGTTTCACTGCACTGCAACTGATGTACAAGTACATAATGAATTATTTCACCACTGCGCTTTCGATTGGTTTATTGAACGAGTGTGTGTGTGTCTGTGGGTGTGCGTAGCATTTTTTTTTGTTTATTTTGCATTTTCCACCAATGCATGGCGGCAGCAACAAAAGCTTAAATGGTGCGGAAAAAGTGGTTGCAAAAAAGTGCATCCAAGCAAGCGCTGGCATATGGTGCACATGGAGTCGCATACGATGCGCTCTCTTGCGTGTATGCAGGGGTTGAAAAATCCGCGTCAATATTGTTCGTTTAGCTTATGGAAATATTGTACTTCCCCTGTCCGAGCCCACAGTTTCCTGTACCCGAGCGTACCCGGTGGTGCGGACGAAAAAAGGGATTTATTTCCCCTTTCTTTGTCTAGCACTGCCTGCACCGATTGTTGGCCCATCGTCTCCATGCTCCAACCCATCCCTACCTAACGCATATCCTCCCGCAGGGGGAATTTGCATTTCAACAGCGTACGTAAAGTGCGTGGCAGCCTGCAGTGGCCCACAAGAGCCATACAGTGCGTTAGAAACAAAAAAGCGAACGCACAGAACCGACTCGTGGCTCGGGGTCAGTTTTTCAACGCCCACACACACACACACACATTGGAGCACGCGTATCTCGGGATTCGCACGCATGCGGGGAAAAAAAGTCCTCTCAGCACATGCACACACACACACATGCACACAAACAGCGCGCCCCATAACGGTCAACGGTCGCTGATTCGTCGCTCGCTCGCCGGGAAAAAGGGAAAGCAGCAGGCCTGTTACGGTTTGGATTGGTCATCCCAAACTGCTTGGTGAGGGGATGGTTGATGGTGATGAAAATAAAGCACGGGAAAAATAGGATACGCACACCAGCGGGGGAGCAAAAAAAAACACACAAAAAACCGTTCTCCCTCACGCACAACAAAAATGGGATCGGAGCGCGATGATGACGGAGGCTTCACACGGCGGGCTTCCACCGGATGAGACGCGAGTGTCCTACCCTTAAGGGAAACGACCCACAGGAGTGTACGGGATGAAGATAGATCTCATCCTTTCAATGATGGAGGGGACGATTGATAAAAAAAACAATGGAAACGAACTAAATAGAGGGAAAAAAATGTACGCCCACTTTTTATCAGCATCACGCGGGGCTTGTCCTTTGTCCTTTTGTCTAGCTGGATGGTGTTGTCCTTTGAAACTTCTTTTCATTTGTGCATTGTTGCGGTTTACTGTCCTTTAATGCTTTCACCATTTTGTGTCTTGCATTTTATGCTTGTTTGTCAATATATCATTCTTTATATATTAGTTCTGTATGATATTCAAATATCTTTGACAGTTGAAGCGCATTTCAGCAGACAATTTTTAGCTTCTTTTTGACTTGACTTTGACTTCTTAAAGATATCGATATATAAAATTGAACTTTTAGAGATAAAAGAAAAATTCGATAGCGTAATATGAAGCACAATATACATTCTAAATGAACAGATTAAAATAAATATTAAAAAAGACACATCCCTAAATGAAAAAATAAACCCTATACAAACTTATTTGTACGCCTATTTGCCATAGCACAAAAGGATAATCTCTATGTTACCATTATCGTTCGCGATTATGAAATCTAGTCGGATTTAGATCAAAATAAGCATTGAAGTAACTCAAAAATATTTGTTAATTTCATCATTACAGGGTTTCCCACGACTGATTGGTTGGCTCCCGTAATTTATTGGGTTCGTATAACGATTTAGTTACATTTTTAGATATTTTTCTCATAGATTTGAGGATCGTTCCAACGATTTATTGGAACCAATTGCAAATCAATACAAAAGATCCAAAAAATATTGGAAACGTCCCATAAATCGCTGGTCTCGTAGTACAGTCATCAACTAGTACAACTTAACAACATGGCGGTCATGGGTTCAAGCTCCAAATAGACCGTGCCCCCATACGTAGGACTGACTATCCTGCTATGGGGGAAAATCATCAATAAGTCACTGAAAACCAAGCCCACGACTGCCAAGTACAGACAGGCCTTGACCGACCACGGATGAGCCAAAGAAGAAGAAGAAGAAGAAGAAGAAGAAGAAGAAGAAGAAGAAGAAGAAGAAGAAGAAGAAGAAGAAGAAGAAGAAGAAGAAGAAGAAGAAGAACAAGAAGAAGAAGAATAAGAAGAAGAAGAATAAGAAGAAGAAGTCCAATAAATCGTAGGAAGGAAATCCAAAAATCATATGGAGAGCATGCAAACTTTTTTGGGGAACAAAAAAAAAACTGCAGGGGAAACCCTGCATTCACCCAATGAAGCTTACAGTTAATGAGATTAATTGTCGCTATCAGGATGCTCGACGACAAGAAATACACTTCAATGATTGTCACTTGATCGTTGACCTCTGATAAGGTCCTTTCCCTATAGCTAAAGGCTAAAAGGTGGCTTCAGGGAAGAAGTACACTCAACACATCAATACGGCGTATCGTATGGTGTGTTGATAGATTCCACCTCTGCGTAAAATGTAGGTTATCGCAAGCAATTCAACTATCGCTCAAAGCGTTCACATGAAACTGCTTCCATTTTTTTGTAAAACCTCGTTTCTTTAGCATCTCATCTTACTAACCCTTGACTTGTTCCGGAACGAAGGGCAACCAGTTTGTATGCAACAACAA
The DNA here is from genome assembly GCF_943734735.2 of Anopheles gambiae. Taxonomy (NCBI): domain Eukaryota; kingdom Metazoa; phylum Arthropoda; class Insecta; order Diptera; family Culicidae; genus Anopheles; species Anopheles gambiae. The sequence continues at coordinate 10,880,909 of NC_064602.1, read as the reverse complement.
GCTCCGGCCATCCGCTCGAGGCTCAAAACGCACAAGGACACCAATCAAGGAAATCCCACCAGGATATATCCACAATCCTTCCTCAAATGAACTCGAGGTAATAGTTTTAAAGGGACCTGGCCGGCGTAAGATCCTTTTACAGATCAACCCGTCTGTCCGGGTACGTTCCCGCATCCAAAAGGTCCAAACGATTGGAATCCTGTAGAGAGGGCAATCCACCCGACCATGCACATCCGAGTCTAGTCTGGCTGAAACCGGCGTCGTCTTCATAGGTCGTCGTCGTAATGGCATGGAGCTCGCGACGGCGTCCTCATCATTCGTCGTCGCACAGTCGCTGTCGTCTTTTTTAAACAACGCTTTCTCGCCCACGCTATCGCTGGAGCGGTCGCTTTTTTTAAACAACTTTTTTAAACAACTTTCAATTGCTCGCAAACCGCGCGACGTCGACACGGCGAAAAACGGTGGAACTGCTGCCGCCGCCGCACTGGTACCGCTTTCGAATGGGGGTAGGGAGCGGGACTGAGACGCACGGTTTGCAGTTCCGTGTGTGGCTCACGTCTTCATGCCGTTGCCTTTGCCGTACCGGACGGGGTAGATGCACACATACGCCTCACACCAACACATAGAGGCGAGCTTCACCCCACATGCTAGGCTGGGGTTAGAGCGTGTTAGTTGGAAGCGTTCGCTGTAGTGGTGGGGTATAGTTCGTTGCATTCGTCCCTTAAAATAATAATAACGGTCGCTCAGCGTCACCAACGAATGTGTGTGTAAGTGTTGGTGGAAAGTGGTACGCTCTTACCTTGCTCCCCAAGACACCCTCCGTGTGTATCCGAGAGAGAGAAAGAGAGAGCGCGAGAGATGATAGTTTGCCATGTGCAAGTTGCACGCGACTGCCGAGCCACATGTGTGGCGCGAGTGTTTGCCGCCACCGTCGTGCGCGATACCCGGACACTGGACAGGCGTATGTGTGTGTGTGTGTGCGTGAGGCAAACGATTCTCCTTCTCCCCCACATCGGCACCGGGTAGAGGACAATCCTGGCGGGAGTGTAAGTGCCCGTTCGATCTTTTCCCCACCTCCTCCAGCCCCAGCTAGGAAAGGGTGGCGATAGTGGTGTGATAGTGTTGCGTAGGCAAAATCCAATCAACATGTGTTTACAGTGCTGCTCATCATTTGTGACACACTGTCACATTTTTTTAAATCGTTAGTAATATAATTGAATAATAATTAAATTATAGAATTACGCCGGTCTCGTGGTACAGTCGTGAACATGTACGAATTAACAACATGCACGTCATGGGTTCAATCCCCGAATGGACCGTGCCGTAGGACTGACTATCCTGCTGGGGGGTATCAATAAGTCACTGAAAGCCAAGACCACGACTAGTACAAGCAGGCCTTGATTGACAGCGGTTGTTGAGCCAAAAAAAGAAGTAGAAGAAGAAATAGAATTGATCACATTTGTAAAAAACCTGTGAAATACTAGTACAAGACCTTGTACTAGTATCAATTGACCTAATTGAGAAGCTTTGATTGTTAATTTTCACACAACCAAATTAAGACAATTTCGTTCCGCATGCTTACCCAAGTGACATTTGTACTAAATTTTGAACCATGATCTGCTCGAATGGTGCTCGAAATACCAAAAAAATGTGAATTTGTGTGTGATAAACCATGTAGAAAGTGTCACAATTTCATTTTTGCGTGCGAATAACCTTCTTATAATGGATGAAGATGGCGTCCAATTCGTTTTAGATTAATTTGCTTTAATATTTGGCGAAAATAGAAGATACTTTTTGTACGGCGTTATTTGGTGAAAATGCGACGGTTTTTTGTATAAAAAAAAACTATACTACAAGTAATAAGCATTGGAAACGTTATTTCCCAAAGGATAGAGAAGAAAGCATCGAAAAATACACTTTACAGTCGTTTTTAAAGGGTTTGTTCTAAAAGTCCCTTAAACTGGTGCAGTTTATGGGAAGTTTAAGGTGCCAGTTTAAGGGAAATAGCTCGAAACTCCGATTTTAGAACTCGAAAATGTCAATTGGGTATAGATTAAATTGTTCTAAAAAGTACTAAAAACAAAATGTTTTCCATAATTTCTTAAATATTTCAAATAAAGATTTTAATGAGCGAAAATATAAAAAAAATCGACACGCACTGTACCTAAAGCAAGAGCAAGCAAGGTGTAGATGGATGCGTGCGTACCGACCGTGGTACAGTGCATTCTGCCATTGACGTAGATACGTAATGTTGAACATAATAGACGGAAGTGGGCTCGCAACAGGAAAGTGGGTAATTGGAAAAAGGGAGTCTGTGTGAGAGCGTCAGCAGAACGGACACTGAGTATCGATGCAACGGCACCTTCCCTAGCTACTTCCTGCCAAGCAGTGTGGGGTTGGGGGATGATGTCGGGTGTCGGGGTAGGGTAGATTGCATTTGTATTTGTATGCCCTCCCTGTCCAACCGCACCTGCCTGTGTGTTTAGATACACGCATCAAGCGTGTGCCCGTGTGTGCGTGTGTGCGCTTGTGACGCTGGCTCGCATTAGAGGGCTTATAGTTTTACGAGCTAATGAGTGCAGGCAACCATCATAAGTTCACCTCTCGGCAAAAACATCGCGTATTCAAAAGCGAACTGAAACCTATAGCGCCTATCCTAAACTGCGTAGAATGTGTAGAAAAAAAAACGCAAAAAAAGTCTGCGTGGGGCATTCAGCTTTAGGGTTCGATTGGACGGACGAACGCATAAGCCCCTCGCAATAAGGGGGAGGGGATGTCAATAAACATTAGCACACACGATACACACGGCGTTGGCACGGTGGCGGTGCACACATCAAACGCTCAGTTATGTATGAAATAGAATTTTGCGTACCAATTACATTTAATATTATCGTCATCATCATCATCATCATCACCGTTGTCGGTTCGTCGACGTCGTTCGAATGTCGTTGCTATGGTTCCCGGCGATAGTTTGAGTTTGATAGTTTGTTCGCACTATTGTACAGTTACACGCACACTACTGTGCACACGTGTTTATAGTGGTTGCTCATTAAAAATGAAGCTATTGCGTTTGGTAAATAGGGTAAATAGATGGAAATTGAAATTTATCTAACCATGTGTTAAGCAAAAAAATGATAAAAATAAACATAACAAATAAATAACAAAATTAAAAATATTTCAATAGTAAAAACAATCATAAAAGTCAAACTATATTACTAATAGGCTCAAAGATTGAATGTTCAATTCACTTAATTAACATTTCTCAAACCTCTATTCGATTTCTAATGCACAACAACATTGCCTCCCAAATCCGAATCATTAATTTAAACTATTTATTGCCTCGGTTCTCGGCAACGTTTTCTACGTCCATTTCTAAACGCATCCTCTTATCGCTGGACCACTGGCCCGCGGGGTGAGCAAACGGTGCTGGAATTCATAATTTATCGGCGAGAATTAATATAAATAAAATCTACGCTATGTCCCCGGGAAAATGCTAACCGACATGTGCGTCCCGGGATTTTTCCTTCATCTCATCTCGCTCATCTGCTACATACACACACACGTAGATAAATGGGACCGACCCGAAAGCTTCGCACGGACAAGAGCGCTATATTGCACACCTCTCGTGGGTGAAGGATCTCGGCCCCCGTCACTGACCGACACAAACGGGGAGGCTATTTTGCACCCTTTTTTTCTTGTTTTTTTGCCGAGCATGCTATCGAAAAGATATGTACGGTTTCCGTGCATTCGGCGGAGTGTGCACCTCGCTTAGTGGTTGGGTGAAAATATAAAGCAGTGCGTTAGTGTGCGTGTAGTTTGCTAGTTTTCTTTTTTTGTTTTTGGTAGTTGCAAACTAATTTTCACTCGCATGATATGTGCACTCTCGTGACGGGGGGGAACATAGATGAGCAGCGAGTGCTACACATAAAGCACACTTTGGTGTGAGGAGTTCAAGCCGTTTGCCGTACCACCACCACAGCTGGGCAGATGCACCGAACGCCATCACACCATGCAAATTCCCGGACGTCCCATTTTTTTTTCTGGTGGTTCGTTCTAATTGTTTTCGTTTGCCCGCGGTTTGGTCAGCGACGACATTGGTGCGCTTTTGCCTTTTGCGCTGCCCGGACGTTTGCGAACCGGTGTATCGGTCGGTTGGTGTTTGCTGCGTTGGTTCTAATCAATAGGAAAAATCGGAAACGTTACCCCCCTTGCCACCCCAGTTTTCTCTGCTCGTGATAATGAATTTGAAAAAGCTGTATTTCATCTGCACAAGGGGTTGCTGTTCTAAAATATCTATATATCAAACGTGTGCGTGTTTGGAGGGGCGCAAAAAAAGGCGAAAAAAGAGGTTCGAATCATGATAGAGTAATTATGGCATTTGATTAGAAACATAACATAGTTTGTGACGGTAAACAGCGGGCTTGTATTGTATTGAAAAGTACATATAGTATGCTTTTTTATTTGCTTTTATGTGCAATGGAAGCGCCTGGTGTTTTAGTACAGTCGATGGAGAAGCCCAGTTGTTTATGATTTGATAAGATATGTACTTTAATTTCAGGCTTCGTTTGCCATGTAAAAGGTTTGAAATATAAGCATTAATTTATATAAAGTCTCAATAAACAGTAAAAAATAATTATTATTTTTCAAATAAAATCCGTTTTGGGTGGTAAAGGAATAAATTAATTTCTTCGACGATAGTTTTACGTTGCCTTATCGCAGCTGAGACACTTTTTTGTGTATGGCAAAAAGAGTAAATTTTCACGTATTTTTTGAATGTTTGAATTCCTTCTCATTCACGCTACGTACCAAACGATGCATAAACGTACGAATCCTGTTTAATTTTGTTGATTCAGTTCCCGATTGCCGTACCGCTTTTTACATTTCTTGTAGCTTTCTTGTGTTGCCTCTCGCTGCTCTGATAATGCCATCCCGTGGATGAGCGTCGTTGCAGAACTCGACCCGGCAAGACATTTGCCGAATTTTTCTTCCCATCTCTCTCCCCCCAAAAAAAAAACGAACGAGCAAGCAAAATATACATAGCAGCAGAGAGCGCGATGGACGCTTTTTTCAAGTGTACACAGCACAAAAAAAAAGAATGACAAGTTTTAGCTGCGGGACGGCACTGCTCGAGTGTACATCGTAATTAAGAAAATTTTAAAATATTCCAAAGCTATAATTTCCAGCGTGCCATCGTGCCACGTCTTTCTCACTGCGAGCGCGCCCGGCCGGTCGGTCAAACGTTCGGTAAGCGGGAGTAATACAAGAGATTGGGGGGAGTAAAACGACAGGCGAAAGAAAGAAAGAAAAGAGCCCCGGGCAGGACGGTGCGCAAGGAGAATGCGAACGAAGAGCAAATTGAATGAACCAACTCAGCCTCCACTGGTGCTTTTTTTCCCAATTTTGGATGGCAAAGAAAGAGGGCAAAAAGCTTCCCACGGATACAATTACGTTACGGCATTACGGTGGGCAGTGGGGATGAGCAGAAGGAAGGGCTGAACAGCGGACTTTGTTTTTCCTCCATTTTTACCATAAAGGGGATGGGGGCAAGCGGGTGAGGCGGTGGCGTTCATCTCCATTTTGTTTGTTCGTTTCCCGTCCGATGGGTGAAAATTTGCTTTCGCGAATGAAAATTTGCAACGGAAAGAGATCGCTGATGGTTGGTGGTGGTGATGGTACGGGGCTATTTTCCGTTTTTTATTTCCCTTTCCTTATCACGCCCGGAGGGGAAGAGAGAGATGGCGGGAACTGTCAGTGCAGCAACACGAAGGAGAAAATGAATTCGAAGTAAAGGAAAAACTTCGACCGGGATTCCTTGGCTTGGCCCGGGCGGTGTGAGCTGACACCGTTAGGAGCGAAAAAATGGCAACCCGTTTCCTGGGCAGGTGGGGGGGCCTGTGGAAGTGTGGGGTGAGCGGACTAAAAGGGATAAAAAAGAGAGCAGAGGAAAGAAGAAAAAAAACCCCGAGAGAAAACATTCATTTTGAAAAAGAAACACACACAAAAAAAGCAACCGACAGCTTGATAGCTCGGTCTCGGACGTTTCCTTTAGTTTTCGGTAAGACGTTCCGAGGGTAGGGAAGCGAAACGAACCATTGGCAAACAAAAACAAGCACAAAAAAAGGAGAAATATAATACCAGCAACAACAGCGTCGCCCGGGCAAGCAAGGTAGCACAAAAAGCTGTCAGATAAAAAAAAAGTTGTTTAAACAACAAAACTGTGCAATATTTTCGGGGCCCGTGCTTCGGTGCTCGTTTTGCACTGGAGAGTTTTAGGTTCTTCTTTACTGATGTCATTTTTTTATTTTCTGATGGAGTTTTAGCCAAGCATTTTATGTTAATGTCCAAGTATCATTTCTTTCCTACTTTATTTATGTTTGCATTATAAAACAGTTATTAGTACATGGTTTTATATTATTGTTTTTAAATAGAAGTAATTAGGTTTTCGCAAATTTATGTTGTTTAATAGCTTTATTTGTATTTTAATACAGAAGTAAAATTTAAGCTTTTAGCTTAAACTGTTTAAATTAATTATTAAATAAAGTTAGCTCTTTTGGAGTACAATGAGCTATTGATATTAATGATTTGTCATCAAACCAAACTGAAGACGGTACAGTACACTATCAACACTCCATCTCTCGTGTGCTCTGCTTGTAAAGAAGTTCTCCTCCTCTCGCCATCAAACGTGGGAACCTTTAAATCCATAAAAATGACTTCTGTCAGCTTTCATCATTTGCTATGATTGAACAACTGCAAAAAGAAGCACTGTCGCGCAGTGCATCTTGGCCCGGGCGACCACCTCCACCCAAAAGCTTTGGAATGGAATGGGTGGGAAATGCTTTTTGAAATGGAAATATATCCTACATAGCGCTTGCCGGTTTGAAATGTTATTTTAGCAATAAATATTCTCTCTCCCACCCACCGCGAGTGGTTGCTGCAATCGAGCCGAGCAATGAAAGGTACGATAATGACAGTGGAGTTGATGTCACCGGCTCGAACACTCCCTGTGGAGCCTGTGGCACTTCTCCTCTTGAAGAAGAAGAAAAAGAAGAAGAAGAAGAAGAAGAAGAAGAAAGGGAAGAAACAAACCGTCTCCGTCCACAAGGAGAAGGATTGTGGAAAGTTTGGCTGGGCCCGGTTCCCTCCACCGATCCTAGCTCTTTGTGCGCGGGCACTGAAGCGTACCGGCCAGTACCCATCGCAGCTTTGGTGCGCTTTTTCTTCGTCCATTTTTCACCGTCGCAGTGAGGAGGGTGGTGCTTAAGAAGGGAGAAGCATTGGCGAGCGGAGCGGATCCATTACCACACCGCTTCACGGCGTGCTATCAGTCACCTTATTCGGCTTCGGCAAGGAAAACCCCACGGAGTGTGATGGTGTGAGGAGCAGTGGAGCAGTTTGTATTAATTTCCACATTTTCATTCCCATTCGCACTTACTTTGTGTGTACTGGACAGACTGAGGCGGAGGTGGAGTTGGGGCGGTAAGTGGGACGCATCTGAAGATACAAAAACCGGGTACGAAGCGCGTGGTGCAAGTGCCGGGAGGAGAAAAATTAATTTATTTCTCACAGTGAAAAATAAATTACGTAAAAAAAACGAAGAAGAACGAAGTGGGAAAATGCAAGCAGTAGAGAAATGACGAACCGAGGGGAAAAAGTGGGAAAAACAAACACACAACAACGCTGCCCAGGAAGAGAGAGAAAGAATTATGCGGGACAGCAAGACAGGGAGAAGTTGTCGTTTGCCCGGCTCAAGTAAAGTTGCTGCTGACGTGCTGCTCATCTTGGAGTGGGTGGGAAGCAAGGAAAAAAAGGCCACCGAACCGAGAAACACCGACGCAGCGACAGCAACCCGAGCGGCGGGTCAAAAGGTGGACCGAGAGAAAATGCACTTGACGACGGACACTGTGGACGCTTTTCAGCGCCAGTTTTTTTGCCACCCTCATCCTCCATGCCCATCTTTCGCTTCATCCATCCGTGGAAAAGTTTTTATTTTTCTTCCATTTTTCTATCGTGCCTTTTCTGTACCTTTATTTAGATTTGAAAAGCGCAAACCGGATGAGAAAGCGTTCAGGGAGGAGAGGAACAAGAAAATGGGATGGTAAAACCGTACACCACCGGGCCAGGACCATTAAAACCGAGCAGTCCAGAAAGGTCCAGAAGTGGTGGAAATGGAAGACAGAGAGAAGGGAGCCTTTTTTCTTACTCCCGTTTTCCTTCTCTTTGTTGTGCTTTACACACGTACGGAGCTTTTATTTTTAACGCTGTCAGTCAGTGCGTCCTGTGCTGTATCTGGCTCGGGCAGGAGCAGAGATGCCGGAAAGACGCCGGAAAGAAACGGAGTGTATAAATCGTTGCAAACGGTGCATACGGGCCCGGCTGGCTGCGGGGGCATTGCATTAGATTGCATTAAACGAAACATGGCAAGATTAAGAGCGAAAGGGAGGGAGATGAGTAAGAGTTCATAGGAAAGTTTGTGTGTTGAACGGTACGGACGCAAACGGGTACTAATGGGATCGATGAAAGAATGGTAACCCGTTCTCTGTCGGTCTGGTGTTGAAGAGCGGAATATCCTTTCATTCTTTTCAATCACCATCACACTCACTGGAGGATGGCCAGTGGGGAGTTTGTGTGTGTGTTTTTTTTTGTCTCCTATAGCGATCCTTATCGAGTTAATTGACCGTACCGGTGATAGTTTTAGAGTCTTGTCCGTTTTTCACAAGTGGTTTAGCATTTTAGTACACCATATAGAGCCCATTTTGTGTCGTTTAATTGACAAAATGAACCGTTGGTTGGGGGCAGTTAGAAGAGTTTAATGTGGTAGTATGCTGAAGGTTGAGCAACCGATCCAAATTGCTATTGGGAATGGGGATGTGTTTTTTTCCTGTATATAATCGAGGCACTCCCGACGGACTAGTATTCGCCTGAATGTATACTCTCAGCATGTCATAAGCGATTTGAAACGCTGTGTAGCTAATGTTCGCCTAAATGTATACTATTTGCATGACACAATCACCATCTAACGATTTCTAGGGAATGCTCTTAAGAAAATTTCTATTAAACAGCTGTCAAAATAGCACTTTTACTTCACGCGAACCTCATCGGTGACCAATTCGTAGAATATTGAGGTGGTGAGCTGGTGACACTTTCTCACCGCGCACAATCGCAAGCAAAGAAAGGGCAACAGTTAAGCAGCAAGCTCAACAAGGTTAGGTGAATAAAATCATTTCCTTCCAACCCAGCACTTGATGACCACTGTACATTTCCATTATTTGGTGACACGGCCTTCCAGCACTCTGAAGTTCGTCTCAGACGCAATTCAATCAAGCCGGGGCACTCAACGCCACGTGAATTAATGATGTTTTCTTCAATTAAATCCAGCGCAGGGATGTTTCGGTTTGGCCGACGCAATATTTTTCCTTCTAATTGACAACGGGGTGTCGTAATTAACTTAACTTGGAGCGTTTTTTTTCTTCGAGTTCTTCTTAAGACGGCCTGAAGCAGTGAAGCAATGATGTACGGTTAATGGGTAAGCAGTTAAAAAAGTGACAGGAAATTTGCAAACTTAAGTGAGCAAGAGAAGTTGTTTTAATGACTGTTTTTATTAGATGTTATTTTCAATGTGCAAAAAGTGTCACCTTCGTTAAATTATGCTTGGGCAAAATAAAAAAGGGGAAATCTGACTGCTCACCCAAACCAAGCAGTTAGACGGGAAAAATTTACATTAATTGTTATCGTACTGTTAGGTTGATTGTATTGCATGCAGCATCGACCAGCACATTGATTGTAGGGTGTTTTTGTGTTTGAAAATAATTGTCTCCTATCGAAGTGTTAGGGTAACGATTGAGTTTTATTGTCACTTTTGTCAACAGAAGCAAATAAATTCGTCTGGCCGCTATCGAAGCAAATGGCTCCATTTATAGCGATGAAAATCGAATGGAAAATATATATACATGGCGCCACCGGTCTCGGAATGAAGTGATGCTGGTTTCCTTTTTTTATTGCTTCCCGAGACACAGACATCGACCAATGTCCTGTTTCTTCTCTCAGATCTTCGCTACACTTCGCTCTAGAACTCCACCCACCCAGGCACATCGCTCCCGCCCTTTCCGACTCACAAGCGACGACGACGATGATGATGAGGTTTTAATTGTGTTATTTTTTAATTAGGCAAAAAATTAAAACGTTTGTCCGTTGCACGAGTTCGCTTCGCTGAACCCATGCCACCATCATCATCTCTTTTGCACGGTCTGGACAGTTTTCCGGCCCGCGTTTTCGCTACCCCAAAGACCCCCCACCAAGACTGGTGTGTTTGAGAGAGTGGACGAGGAGCAAAGACGTCAACAAACAACAAAAAACTGGGACCATCGTCTTCCTTTTTCTCCATTTTCGCTTTGCCTCACGCGAAACGTCTAGCGGGCGGAGTGTTTGACGGAATGGAGGAAATGTCCCTCCACCAGCACGTCAACGTTTGAGTCAACAACTTGGTCGCGTTTTTTTTATGGTGTGCGTTGCGCGGCGGAAAACTCTCTTTTCTTATCATGAGCAAAAACAGCAAAAAAAAAAAAGACCGAAGAAAAATTATTCCTTGAGTGGACATGTTGAAGGAAGATGGTACGCGGGGCGAACGGTAAGAAAAGCTGGCCCTTTAATTGATCCGGTGCTGGTCGACGGATGTGCACGGGAGGGAAGTAGAAGGGTGGTTTTCTTAATTAAAAATAACATTTTTTAATTTCACCCTCCAACGTGTCCTGCTGCTGATGGTCTGTTTCTCAGCAAACAGGAGGTCAAAACCGGGATCATGAATGCTGTTCGGAGAAAGCAAACAGACAGTTTGCGCGCTGGGAAAAAGTTGGTTCGCTTTTCCACTGCAGTCCGCTGCATGAAGGATGATTGGTTGTTTGGCAAACGTGAAAGTATGGAGATGTATTCGCAAATTGTTTTATGTTAAAGATGTTGGCATGTTTTCAGTATCAAGAAGTATCTTATTTGCTCAAGAAAATGTAGAAAATATGAGTAAAACTGTCACTTTGCATACCTTCAGGCGTTAAAAATAATAAATAAAAATGGCATATATTTAGGCGCTCAATGTCTTTGAGACAGTCAAATGAATTTAAACATAACAATATGGCGATAAAATTATTACATCACAAATGTATAATATTTACGAGCACAAATTGCATTGTACAATCCCAATCACTTGCCACGCTGCTACCCAAAACTGGTGCCTTTTGCTCTTGTTGCTAATTAATCAAAACGGGACGTTGTCTAACGGCTTCAGCGGATTGTAACAGCCACTGCCCATTTGCCTGGGTTCCGTTTTTTATCCCCTTGCCGAGAAGAAATGTAAATAAAAGTATACATTCAGTCACGTTTGGTGGTTGAAACGGACACGGCGCGAAGGAGCTGCGGGTGATAGGACGCAACCAAAAAAAAATGTATGGAATAATAATCATTGCTGCTGGAGACTTTGGTGTTCTTCTGCCCTTTTTTATGGCGTTGGTTGCGACCAGGGTAGAAGCTTTTTTAGCTCGCCATCGTTACACTTGACTGGCTTCATTTCGGGCAGTGCAGAGAGGGTAGGACATCGGAATGAAATACACTTTTGCCCGCAACATCACCAGGCCACTGCTTGTGGAGGACCGGCGGAAGGGATGGTATGGTCATTAAAGGAGCGCTGAGAAAAGGGGTGGGCCATTTCAGTGAAACAAAAAACTCCAAGTGAGAACGCATTCTGAAACCGGTAGCAGAGATTGTTCGGGTAAGCATAAAAGCTTTCAGTGCCTTTTGCCTTTGCCATTTTCCCCCACGCCAGACCGGGGTCTTCGTTCGCTGCTCCTTAAGCTTCTTCCTTCCGACATCTCGCAAGTCCCACCCCGCAAGTCTCTGGCGTGCCCAAACGGACCGGGTTTTTATGTTTCCAAATGGCAAATCATGCTTGTCTGCCTTCCAATTTCCTGCCCTTCCTACCCCAGAGCGTGCCATTTTTCTTTTGCAAACCCATAGTTTTCCACTCTCCAGTGTCGAGTAAAAAGGAGGTTTTCTTTTCAATTTCGAAGCGCTCCACCTTCTACCGCTTCGCTTGGTGCGCCATGTCCATCCGTCAAAGGGCTTTGTTTGGTGCTTCGTTAGGGTTTTCCATTCGGGCTTTTTTCTTCTACTGGTTTGTGCTGGAGTGGGCATGAGCTAGGGGGACGTCCTCCATTGTGTCCGACGGGTTGGGAGTTTTTGAAGATTGAAGTAGTGGTTTTTACGAAATAAAAGCTCTTCTCTTCTTTTTTTATTTAAGAGTCCAGCAGAAGAGGGCTTCCTTTTCGATGGTCAAAAACGATTGTTGTAAAAAGGTGGAGACTAATGTTGGTTTGCTGAAGCAGACGTGAATAAAGGGGCACACACACATACACACACAAAGACAAAAGGGAGGGATGGTCTCAGTGTTGAAGTGTGGTTTTGTGTTATTTTAAGTTGAATAAAACGGGGAAAAATAAACTAAAATTCAGAAATGTGGATGTTAGAACAGTTTTCATCCTCAACTTTCATTATAAAATAAGTTGATGGTATTTTTGAAATGTAAAATATAAAATTACTGCTACCATTCTTAGCCCAAAAAGCCCAGACTTTCTGGACAAATTTCTAAGAAAACCAGTAAATTTCAATTTCCCTCAATTAACACGGGAAACCAGCGCAGCTGACCAAACAAAAACCAGACGTTCCATAATATATACGTTTGTTGCCCGTTTACTGCTTCGTGGAAATCGTTTCCCCATTCAGTCCAGCAATGTTTAGGGCCCTGTTCGTTTTGGCCATCGGTTTTTGCTCAACGGACTGTTTTTTTTTAAACCATTTTACCCTTAGTTTTCTAATGAGTTTAGCATCCGTTTGGCTAATCATTAGACCGGCAAGATCTTTGCCCTTGCTTGGATATGGAACGGACACAAAAAAAGTGTAAAATCAGCTTATCACCATGTGATTAATGGCACCTGGTGAGACTTTCCATTCAAAATAGCAATGAAAACTGATTGCCACGAGCGCTGCTTTTGTTTGTGGTTGGAAGATTAATATTACTATTTGAGGTAACAAAAACTCACACAGCGCGATAAATGGAAATTTGTTTTTATGAAAAAAAAAACAATCAATTATTTACGGAAGTAAATTAATTAAAAAATGTGTAACAAATATGTTAAAATTATCGCAAAATCTTAAATGATTTACTTATGTACTAAGCTGTTTCATTTGAATTTGTTGGAAAACCTCATGGCGAGCAGGAACAATAAAAAGGCTAAAGTTTTCTATAATATTCTTTGCATCTCAAACACACACACACACTTTCCAACGAGCGTCTCGATGGTGTCAAATGTAATGGCAGGTTTCGGCTTTCTCACAGCCATGCCAAAATTGCGTAAAACAACACCAAAAGAATGCTATGATTAATTGCAAAAGAAAGACAAGTGTATGCATGAAAAAACGAGCTGCATGAAAAAACGAGACAGACAAAAAAGCGGTTCAATAAATCGCCCCGCAGAAGATCATCTCGAATAAAACCCTTTTCCGAGGGACCGGGGGAGGGATGAAAGCACCAGCTCAACGATATCTTTTCACCATTTGGCTGGTGCCAGGCGCCTTCTAAGCTTGCTGACAGTTGCTAGCTGTAGCTGCTGTGTTTACGATATGAATCAAGTGTAGGATGCAACAAAAAAAGGGTATCGCCGTGACATACGATACGTGTGCCCCAGGGACGGGCATCAGATGGGATGGTGCGGGACAGATTTTATCCACCACGTCCAACTGTATTGTTATGCAAGACGGTATAAAAATCGCTTCCCTTGCTTAACGGTGTGAAGATGAGCTCGCTAGACAAAGTGCGAAAGTAAGACAACACACCGGTGTGACGTAGAAAAATAAGCAGTTATTTTTCAAATTATACACACTTCCACAAGCAGAAGTCCCGCTCACGGTGAGGGCAAGCCGACAAGTCGAAGGATGATGAGGGCACGCGCGAGGTGAAAGAAAGTGCCCGAAAAAACGAACTGCTTGGTTTGGCTGTTGTACTTTTTCGGGTCCTTAATTTTCCTTACTGCGGTTTTGGGTTGCCGTATCGCACTGGAAAGGTGTTGTACGTGTGTGTAAAAAGCACATAACCGATAAAAGGGTTATGTGAAACGGTGAAACGGGGAAGGGGGGAGGGGTTGACAAATGGGTCCGAAACACGTCGGGGCAACTTTGGAGTTTTGGCAGCGGAATAAAAACGGCTAAACTTGCACGAGACTATCATTAATTCTTGGTGATGGTACTTGGCGACTTGGAAAGGAATGTGGGAAGTAGCTTGGGCTGGATGAGGTGAAGTTAAAAGATGAAATGATGGTGTTGTAAAGAAATGTATGCATTTTGTCCATTTTTTGACTGACTAGAGATACCTCGAAGTAAGTGTATAAATGTTTTTGTTTTGTATTTCAACGCTATAAGCGAGTTTAGTATATGCTTTCTTTGTGCAAGATGGCTGCTGAGGCGGTACTACTGTAGAACATAGGATGGTAACTACATTTTATGAATATTTATAAACATCGCAAAGTATTTGAGTGCCTTTATCATTCAATATGCTGCATACAGGTTGATAAATAAGTAACTTTTGAAGTTAAAAGGGATCTGGTCGATTTTGCTTAACCGATTGCATACATTTAGGCAAATTTAGCTTTATTGTAACTTGCCTAACATTTCGCTACACGATACACAGCTTTATTGTAAACTAAAAACAAACAAAAATAGTTATATTTCAATGAGAACACTTTAAATAACAGATGAGCCTGAAGCAGAAGGTTAAAAAAATCTTTCCTCGTATTTGCTAGCCGCCATATTGTACCGAAGAAAGCATTTTCATTGGTTGTGATTTTGGAGGCGCAAAAAATGAGGACGATAACTCACACTGCAGGAAGCAATAAAAAAAGCGAAGGGACGAAACAAAAAACACATTCACCGAAACCACCCAAACAAACTCACCGAACCAACAAAATAATATGAAAAGGCCCCGTATTGATCGCACCGAAAAGGACAAAAGAATGGAAAGGAACGAGTAAAATGATTTTTTTGCAAAACAGATTGCGTAAAAGCACAGCCGTTAGAAAAGGACGCTGGTGTTGGAATATGAAAAAATGGGCTCTGGCCAAAAAGGGCGACCGCATTCGGTGTTGAAAGAGGAAAGAAAAAAATACACTCCCATACAATGCTGCCTTTTTGTCTTGGTGGTTGGAGGAGGTGAAAGTAAAAAAACACGGTGAAATGCGCGCGCGTATGAATGCCCCAGGATAGCGGTAAAGACAACAGTGTATATGGGAAGGAAAATAGGAGAAAAAAAGGAAACTGGCCCTGCAGTTGTGGTTGGAATATTTGCACGAGCGCAACACCATTATCGCGCTACGTGTTGGAAATACCGGCGAGGGTAAAAAATGGGCGTTCGAGGGAGGCAGTTTTTTTGCCACCCTTCGAGACAATAAAAAAACGGGAAGAGAAAGCTCTCATTCCCCTTTTGCACGTCTGTGAATATGAGAAAGACGTGTAAGGTACGCAGAAAAGGACGAAAAGAAACAACGTTGAGCGCTTTTAACTTTCAGAGGTACGTGTGTATGAGAATGTAAGTCTTAGCAAGTAATGTGTTGATATGGCGCGAAGAAGGACGATCCAAGGGGGGAGAGTTAAAAAAATGAAACACGTTCCCGTACACAATGCGACGAGGCGCCAAAGAGGAAAACCAAGATGGTTCCGGGGTTAGCCTTTCGCTATGTTGTTGTTTTATTTATTTTTTTGCTGCACCCAACTGCTCGTCTGTTTTCCTATGCAAGGTGTCTGAAGACATCTATGTAATTGTGCCTTCGCCCTTGCTTTCGATGTCCCTTGCTTTTGTGACACTGTTGTCTTATGCTACGCACTGAGCGTGAAAATGAAAAAAGGGCAATGGACGGTATAACGTTGAAGTGGCAAAACGTATTTGAACGTTTGTTTGGCGATTTGTTTTATAAGATACTACATAAAATTGCTTGTTTAGTACATTGCCTACTTTAAGGCGCTGCTGTGCTACATTTGCACTAAGCATCAACGCCTAAAGCTATGCAATTTGCTTGTTTTCTGTATGTTTCATAACAATATTTTAGGCAGTGAGGATTTCAAATCGAGGAAAAATTTAAAATATTATTCATTATTCAGAAAGCACGGCTTCGGCCGAATTTTAAATATTACATTTCAATAACAAATTGACAAAAACTATTATGCAAAACAAAACAGTTCAAATGAATAACAAAGCTTGAATAAAATAATGTTGAAATAAAAAAGGACATTCTTTTCAAAGAAAACCCAAGAGATAGAAACAATAATGCTGTACACGCTTGAGCGAAAGCTACGCCACTCTTTCTTGCCACACTTTATCGCCCTCGGTTGCGCTGTGGCTCGCGGTTGGACTGCAAAAGGCCATATACTTTCTAACTATGTATGGGTGTGTTGAGATATTCATGCAATAAGGGAGACGCTGTATTTTAAAACCAGGATGATGCTTTTTTCTTGGCTGATATAATAGTACTGTATATGTGTGTGTGAGCGGCACACAAAAATCATTCTGTATAAAACACACACAAACACCCAGCAAAGAGGTGAAAAAGAAGCAAAACTTACGGCCACTGACGGTAGTCTTGGGTATGGAAATGGGTGGGTTTTCCGCATTTCATGTTTCGTATTCCATTACAGGACGTTTTTTTGTGTCCTTCCGGGGTTTTTTGCCTTCTGAAGTGTTTTAAAACCCTTACAGTACAAAAAGTAAATGCACGTACGGTGAGAAATGGCACGTGAGCTGGCAGTTAGCTCAGATAAAAAGGGAAAGAAACGATAGACCTAGAGAAGAAGAGTTTCAGTACATGTTGGTAAGTTATATTCGAAACATGCTCATCGCAGTGGTTGACCAAAGGAAGTAAAAGAAATCTTTAATGTGAAAGAGAAAGCTAATGTTTTTTCGTTTCATTTGGATAATTTGTTTTTGGCCAGAAATATGGACATGTTGTTGGTTGTTTGTTTGAGATTCGAATTTAAACAAGTATTTAATTCAAATCTTAACAAAAAAATTAACCACATTTCAGCTCGATTCAGACACAATCCGTTAGTGCTGAATGCATTTAAACGCCATCATTTCCAACACCCTCTGCGCCAAGGAAACACTTTCACTAGCCCACAAAGTCTGATGCATTGCCAACAATTTCTTCCCGACTCGTACCACACGGACTCGAACCGAACCGAAAGGCGACGGTATGCCATTATCCTTACGATTTTCCGGCTATTGGATTATCGTGTTTCAGCACTTCATTAAAGCACCGTTTCGCCAAAGCGCCACGCGAAATCCTGCTCCGTGGAGGCAACATCTCGCGTCTTGCTGTTGCGTTTCCCCTGGCTAAAGGGAAGTTTGTAGACAGGCATCGTCTTCCTCCGATGGGACTGGCACCGATACACCGGCTAGCCTGTGCATTATTTGCCGATTGCCACCGAGGAGTAACGCTTAGAGCTAGAAACTGCATGGCATGGCACAGTTTTCGCACCGTGTGTGCGTTGTTAGCAAGAAAGCATCACCACGTCGTACCGTCGAATGGGTTCAGTTCCTTCGACCTTTTGCAAACCCTCGGCCGGTCAGACGGTGCTTGGTACCTTGGTCAAGTTTTGTGGCCAAGATGATGGGCCTTGGGACGGCAGGTGAGGTAAGCTTCACGTTTGGGTATGGCCAGTGTTTAAACTAGACTTTGGCGTTCGACCTACTCTCTCGGTGACGTAAGGTTAAGGTGTCGAAAGGATTCTTTGGACGGACTTTGGGCCGGTTCGTTAAGGTTGTGAACTTCACAGGTTGAGCTTGGTGAAGGTACATTAAAGATGTTACATATATGGCAACCAATGATGGGGTAACTGTTTGCAAGGATGGGTGTGAAAATATGGCCATCAGGGTTAGAGCAATGAACGGTTTGTAGGTGCAGAAGCTAAACATACCCAAACTAATGTTACCAACGTCGGGGAGGAATCAATATTTTGTTCCATTTTTCGCAAAAATTACAGAGAATATAGAGAGTAGGGATGTGATAATGGATTCATTTCTTTCTCTTGGTTAAAATATTTTCTGAACATCAAGAGATTACTAAATGTATTTAAAGTCTTTTAGGAAATACCTTTAGCAAAAAATTGTATATCTGCCAGAAATCATGTAGCACTCGTAACGAATAATACTTTCAGGATTTTAAAACGCTGAATACACAGCAAAACAAAGTGCACATAAAGCAACTGTGTCCATAAGTCACAAACTAATACATTTATCTCGACAGAGCAACTGTAAGCAAGCACTTCCACCACTTAACCCAGCCTCACAACGATCCTCGGGCGTCGCTGGTTTAACTTTGCTGTCAATTACCCTTAGCAAGTCTCTGGTAACGAACGATGTCCTTCGGCGTCCGAATGGTTCGATGGCATTAAATCAAAACTCCGATGTGCGTTTTATTATCCACCGAGGGCTCATCCCGTGCCTTTCCTGTCCTGTCCCCATTCCTGCACATCTACCATCCCTTTAAATGATCCATTGTCTCTTGGTATGCTGTCTTTGTTTATCCTACTTTCTTGTGCTGAAGAAGCGAGACACACACACACACGGGTCGGGATAATGTTGGGCTGGTTTTTACAATGTTGCGAAAGATATGCACCCCCCTCCTTACCGGAAGATGGGACAGGATGGCAGGACAGGCTCAACCGGGAACCCGAGAGCCCGGAGGGTTTTGTCTGTAAGTAACGCTGTAAATCAAACAACAAGCCCGAGGATAACGTGGCAAACGTTGGAGAGCTCCGCACGGTGGGGTGTCTTGTAACGAGCGGCTCTCGTGTACGGGATGGGAGGCTTATGGGAAGGATTTGTACGGCTGCAGCTAATCGTTGCATATGTTAACGGGAATGGTTGAAAACGACAAAAAGAAAGGAAACGACAGCAAAGGACATATTGCCTGGTGCACATGGAACCGTTTCGGGATGGTAGAGAGATTAGATTCCGAGAGCCTTCGGCTGGTGGACAATGCAATTGAAGACAATTTTCTTCGATATAATTTCATTGTTTGGTTAGTATCTGGAGTTGAAGGGTTTTGAGAGCTTAAAGATGGAATCTACAAACGTTTTGTTCACTTGGTGGCACATCAAGATAATGATAATACGTTTTTGATGTAATGGAAGGTCGGTGCAGCGCTTTTTAGTACACGTTTTAGTACAATCCAATAATAAAATATTTAAATGTATAAAAGATGAATTTTGAAGTGCATAATGCATTAGATTATTTTGCTTAGCATTACCTTATAAAATGTTGTTTTCTTAATCTCACTAAAGAATTCGTATAAAGGCTGATAAAAATATTATTGAAAGCAATCAACTAATTAGCAACGATAGTCTTGGTCTGTGCAAATCAACAACCTCCTCCAAGCGTAGTTTGCTACGAAAATCAAGAAAACCCTCCCGCACGTTCATTGTTTTTGTAATCGATTATTTCCGTTTTCCTATCCCATCGCTACGAAGGTGTGCATCACCGTTGTCCAGGTGCCGGAAACCCACCTCATCCTTGTGCCCCGGTTTGGCAGAAAACGCCTTATACAGCATGAAAGCAAAACGCGTTTACATATCAACCGGGAGGAACGGAAGCTCACGGAAAGTTTCTTCTCCGTCTTGGGCGGCAAGTGCACGCAGGCCACCATCACCATGCCAATGGACAGCCCGGTCCACATATGGGGTGGAGACGGCCCCATTGAATATGAGCCGAAACGGAAGCTGAACCCCCGTGCACACGGACATAACAAGCCATAACAGAAACCCCGAAAGGATGTCTTACTTCTTCACCTTCATCCATCTTTCTCTTTCTCTCTCTCTCTCTCTTTTTCTCTTTCTCTCCCTCTTTTCCCCGTCTTCAGTACGGGGGGTTTTTCTTCACCTTTTGCACCATTTAAACCAGCCGTGCTCCCATGCGCACGTACAGCAGCGTTTGCGTTTTGCACGGTTTTTCCTTGCGTTCGCACAAATTGCTACCCAACCGGGTAGGTGCTGCGTTCGGCGAATAAACCGGCGCCGAGGACCATGCGTCTCCACCCATTGGGGGGTGGTGGGTGGGTTAGATGGGTGAAGCAGAGAGTTTCTTACGAAACCGTACATAGAAATCGACTCCATACGGCTCCGAGACGAACTGTGGTGAAAGATGAGGTGCATCTGCCCCTTTTTGCACGCCATCTCTTCCAGCTTTGCTTTGTTTTGTATTTTAAAGCGAGAGGCGATCGACAGGTGGAGGCTAGCAGGGAGCACACAAACCCACCCCCGGGGGTGGCCCTGGCACCATGGGATGAGTTTGTCTTGGAAAGCGTCTTGGAAAATGGAAAACGTCTTACAAGGAGCGGCACGAGCGCCATCGCCTCGGTCGCTCGCCTTCGAGTGGGAGGTTTTGGAGGTGGGTGGGAGTGTGGGTGGCTACCGGGTGTCCAGTCCATTCCAGCGTTCAGTAACACCCTTCTCTATCTCTATTCTCACTCGAGCTCGCTTACCATCTTCTTGCTCTCTCTCTCTCTCTCTCTCTCTCTGTAAAATCTCTCTCCTTCTCGCTCACCCGGGATGACCAACAGGGTGCGACGGGCCGAGTAAGCTCGCGCGGGAGGAAAGCGATGATGTTTGTGAGCGGTTTTGAATTTCAAATCGAATCCTTTCCCTCCTCCTTCCTTCCCTTTCCTCCCTTCCCCTCGTTCATGGGGGTTAATTTCAAGACGTTCGTTACGGGGCGCCCCGGCCGGAGCTTCTAGAAACTCCGGGGCTCCGGGTGGGCCACCGGAGATGTGTTTGTGCCACCCACTTCTTGGCCATTTTCTTATTGAAACACAGAGAGAGAGAGAGAGAGAGAGAGAGAGAGAGAGGGCCACCTCTTCTTCCTACCTCTTTCTTGGTAGTGCCGATTAAAAACGGCCACCCAATGCCACCCACCCGAACACAGCGACAGCACACACTTTCTTACTGCGGTGGGCATCCGTTCCCTGGGACCGTTGTTTAAGACGTTTCGTATCCTTGTGCACGTGGTATGTATATGCTTTATGTTTTATCTTCCCCAAGTCTTCCCTCCTTCCCCCACCATAACGTGTCTCTCTCTCACACACACAGAGGCACACATACACTACGCTTTTTGCTCACTCGCAGAGGAAGAGGACGATAACCCATACAAGTTAGTGTGCCTCGCACTGTCTCTCTCTCTCTCCGTGCGCTCTACCGCCATCATCTTTTGTTATTGTTCCACTGGATAGTTTGGCAATCTCGGGTTGGTGGGTGGTGGGCGTTTTGCGTCAGGTCCACTCAAAAGCCACCGTCTCGCCCGCCGCAACGAAGGGAAGGATATACAAATTTAAGTCAGATTTTGTGGGCTAACACTATTCCACACGATAAGCACACCGGCGGGAATTGAGTGGAATGGTGCGTTTATATGTGGACAGAGCAGCGGGGGCTGGGGGAGGGGTTACCAAAACCCGTTTGCCATCATCCTCATGCCAAAACCCTTTTGCCTCTTGGGGAGAAATGTGCGCGCGGAGTGTTGGAGCGGTGGGGCTGGCCGAAGTTCCGAACGCTTCATTTCAAAAGCTTCCCACAGTGAACCGGTCAATGGGGTGGGCTGGACTGGTATGTGTGTGTGTGTGTGTGTGTGTGTGAGAGGATGCTTCCTGCACGCCCTCCCAGCATACCGTCCAGTTGAGCTCTTCAGCATCTTACCATTTTCTTAGACATTTTATGTGTGTACACACGTCTTATCTTTAATGCATGCTGCTTCGCATGCACACAAACACACATACACGTTTGGCCTGAAAAGTTTGTGCATTTGGAGGGGGGGCTTTGCACACATACGGGTCAGAGACACACAGACACATGCAAACGGTTGCGATGGCGAGTGCCGTGTGTTGGACCTGTGCAAAACCACAGAAATACGCACACATACACCCACAGACACATGCTCAATTTGGCCACCCGTTGTTATCTTTCCTGCTCTATCGCACACAATCATACTCATACACAGACACACACACACACACACACACACACACACACACACACACACAATCACGGGTTCTTCTTAAGGAGCTTATAATCCTTACCTACTAGCGGGATAATGAAGCTTGTTCGTCTTGGAGTGGCATGGGACGAAAGGGAAAAGGGCCGAGCTGGATTCCATTATTAAGATCGACCGTCCGCAACACGTGTGTGTGATAAAGGAAAAGTATGTGTGTGTGTGTACGCACATGAGAGGAAAACAGAAAAGCAGTGCTTTAGGTATCTCTTTTCTTTTATTTCCACCGAAAGAAGCGCTAACAGGAAAATGTGGTGAATTTGAAACAAAAAATCCATACCAAGCAAGTGGTCCAATTTGGTCCTTCGAGCCGGATTTTGCTTTTGAAACCGTTCGGACGACGCCATGCTTGGGTAGCGTCTTATGCAAATCAGCAAAGCCGCACGATCGAAAGGGGAGAGAGATAAGAAAGAGGAGGCAGCCATTCTTCAGGCTTTCCTTTTTGTCGGTGGACAATCGGTAGAATGGCCTTTTCCGGTTCGCCACGCATCGGAAGCCGCACACACACACACACATGGCTTTCGTAATCGGGAGTAGGGTCTCTGTCGAGCTAGGGGTGAGTTTTCTTAAGAAAATCTTAAACACTTCGGGTCGTGCCCGGGATGTCGATGTGTCCACCCACCCAGCCCACCGGGGGGACACATACAGTAGTGAGCCCTCACTCACACATACACAGACAAGGGGGGAGGGCCATGCATTACTATACTTACACACATACACCGCCACACTGAGTCTTGGCTACTGGCACTGTCTTCGAGATTATCGGGCAAATTTCTTCGACAAGGGATGTTGCTTCGTTCACTGCCTCGTGCAGCCTTTCCTGCAGCCACGACATATGTATGGGTGTGTGAGTGTATGTGTGTGTGTGTGTGCATTTCAAACCATGCCGTGCATAATGCATAGAGCAAGAAGTTCAAATAATATAACGTCTCAGTGTGAGGGTGTGTTTTTTTGTTTGTTTTCCGAGCTGATTTCTTAGGCATAGTGAATGTGCAGAAGATGCGCATGTTCTTAGCGCAATTTCGTATTCCAAAGAAAAGCACACACTCACACACCCACACATTGGAGAATTGAGGAACGGAAGGGGTAAGCAAGATAGTGCGCATTAAAATTGGAAACGAAAGGATTAAGGTTGCATTTTACGCTCGCAAATTGGATATCGATCACACCGGTTGTTCGTAGAAGGTCAGCACGGGGTGTGCGAGAGTGGCGAGATATTGGGATTTGGGACTATTCCGGAGACTGTAGCCCTTTCCCAAGCGCACCAAGAGACGTTTCAAACGAAAATGAAAAAAAAAATGATAGGACTCATTTGTTTGTTCTGCGAAGTTTGATGTTTTTGTAACGCCAGGCAGAATGCAAACAGAGGCTGTGAAAACTGGGCTATCTTATTAAACAACAGCCAGCGGGGACAGCAAGACGACAGTCTTTTGCTTTGATTGGGCTAAATCTAAATAGCTGAGGAGAAGAAGAAAGAAAAAAAAATAAGAGAGTCGGACAACGGCCACCAATGCCAGTTAATTATGGCCGCGAGTGTGTTTTGTCGAAACGGGCGTTTGCTGTTGACCCGAACCCCTTAATTAGTGCACAAAAAGCGGGATAATTATGCTGGCAGGAGGATTATCGCAACCGTTGGATCAGCTTACAGCTCCATACTGATGGTGGACGCTTCCTGATCAGGCTACGCGCTTCATGGTTGTAACACAATTTAATTGGAAATTGAGCAATTGGGAGTGCTCAGGTATTGTTGAGGCAGTTTAAATGAAGTTAATTTTAGTTGTAATAATGAGTAGTTCTGAATGATATTGTTTTTTTTTCTCTCAGGCAGTTGGTTAACATAATAATGCTTCTATTTAACTATTCTAATTAAATCTATGATGAGTAATTGAGAAGATTAATGGTGGGAGCTCGGAATCAGACCTAATCGATTCCAATTCCGTGTTCGAAATCAATTTTGGAGCCGATTCCGATTCCGGAGCCGATTCCGGAGTTGGTTGCGGATCCGATTCCGGAGATGAATCCGGAGCCGATTTCGGAGTTGGTCCCTGATCCGATTCCGGAACCAATTCCGGAGCCGATTCCGGACACAATTCCGGAAACTGATTTCGGAATCGATTCCGGAAACTGATGCCGGATCTACTATTCGGAATCGATTCCAGAGAACTTCGGAGCTAGTCGGAATCGATTTCGACGAAATCTTGATTTTTCCCATCACTAGAGAAGATTCACTACTTCAGAATAATTGATATTAAGTTCAATAAAATTTCCATTTCTCAGTTTCCTCTTGGCTCGACTAGATCATACTGGAAGAAAATCGACCAGCAAACATCATTTTGAAGGCATGATGAGTACGATTTAATAACAATTTATAAAGGCAAAATAGAAAATGCAAGCGATAAACTGTGCCATGATCCGTATGTAAATATATTGTTTTTGTTTCTGGGCCATTTCTCCAAGGCAAATGGTTAATAGAGGAGCGAAACCTCACGTTCAGTACCTTATAAAACGAATATCAAACGTTCAATTGATTCGATTAAGGCTTACACTTCGCTCGACTTTGTTGCACAGTTTTCCTGCAAAAAGGGGAAAATCTACTCGCAAACTGCATTCTTTTCCACCCCACGAAGCACACGAGCATTAGAACAAACAAACAAAAAACGCCCCCATTTGCTTCCCTTTAACGCTTCCGGTGGGATTTAATTTTTCCCCGTACGGTTTGCAGAAAACCAGAAACGGCGCGCGGCTGACGGCTGAAACTCTTTCCACCTTCCAGTTCCAGCAAAACCGACGGACCGTCGTTTTGGACCAGTCTTGGCGGATCAGAAACACGTACACACACACATCCGCCGGGCTCATAGTTGTGCAAAAATAGTGCAAAAGCCGGGAAGATTCAGAAAATAAACACGGCTGAAAAATGAGCATCTCGTAAAAATGGGTAAACACCGCACTGCACTGCGTTCGGCACCCACAGCGGTTGGTTGCGGGTGATGCAGCAGCAGCAGTAGAAGGAAGAAAGCAAAAATAACAAGAGTAAATAAGAACAAAAAAAAAAACACACACACACATGTACAAGGGTGATCGTTGTAGGGTTTGGTGAGAGGGAGCAAGATACGCACACCTATTGGATCACCGGATCACCTACCCCGTTCGGGCGGGTTTGTTGCACACGAAGGAGAAGGAAGCTTTTGTTATTTTTAAGATAAGAGGCGACCGAGGTCAGCGAGATTACGCGTGTGCACATTTTGGTCGAGATAATAATGTGGAATAATTGTAAGTGAAGTATTAAAAATACTGATCATTTCCCCTATTTTGACTAAAGGAATGATCGGTGAGTCAACAAGGCTTGCAGAAAATACTCCATCGGTGTAAGTTGGTGCTGTTACGGCGGCAGTATTTTTAAACTATTTTTATTTACTTCCTCGTGATCATTTTCTTCTCTAGCACCAACAGACACACGCACACGCCGACTGTAGTTTACTGCATGGGTGCAATTCACAATCGTCGTGCTGTTTTTTTTCGCTCTTCAACCCCTCCTTTGCTTAACACCTTCGAGCTCGCCCGGCGCTCGATCATCTTTCCAGCAGGGGTGAGAAAATAATATACGCCCAGCAGCAGCAGCAGCAGTACCAACACCACCAGCGAGATCATTTGTTTATCTATCTTTTCTGCATTGCACTCGGGGTGCATGCGTCCGCAATGCGTCCGGTCGTATGGGAGGATGACTGTGTGGAAAGTTCCTCAAATGAGGTTTTTTCTTTCTTTTTTTTTTCGTTGCCTTCTTTTCATTCCAACACCAACGCCGCTGCCGTTAGGTTGCAATTGGTGCAATGGATCTGGTAAAACGCGCTCGAGATCCCAGGCCCAGGGTTAGTGGTTATTAGTGTGCGTAGCTCAAGTAGCAATGAAGCGAACGATGCATTTGGAATTGTTGTGCGAATTTTGTTTAGTTTTTTGGAAACGAATGGTTTAATCATGGATAAAATTGGATAAAATCGAGTAGTTTACGTGTCGGATCTTACTAAGAGAAGGTAAAGGTATGATCAAGCTTCATGTAATGGTCTTTGAATAGACTTTTTCTCGGATATTAATTGATAGATTTGATCAGGCTCAGGTATGTGAAATGGATTACTATTTTTTCATCAATTTCGTTTTAGTTTCCATAGATTTATTCTTAAAAATGTATCTTTTGCAATGAAACATTTAAGAAAAAGTTAAGAATTAAACAAGCAATAAAATAAAATAAAATAAAATTTAAATCATTAACAAACTTCAATCCAAAACCTGTTCGTAAATTATGAAAATTCGATGTTAAGGGACAATCATTTTCATCGTAATTTATGAAAATTCTATGTTAAGGGACAATCGATTGTTTCTTAAGAAAACACCAATCATCAAGACAAATCATACCACTCTTCTAGCTCAAGCAGTTCGCGCTGGAATGCGTCCGCAGTTTGTGCCCGGCCGGTGCCATATAGGTTGTGCCATGTGCGCACCTAAGCCTCATCTCGGCGCAAAGGCCCGCGCGGTCTCACTTCGCGCATCTCGCACTCCGGTTAGCCGCAGCGGTTTTGTTTTATTTTATTATTGCTCCGTTCGTTCGTTCGTTCGTTCGTTCGTTTGTCTACCTTTCTCTCTCTCTGTTGCAATCGCCGGCCTTTTTGACGCTTTCGATGGCGAGCGCGTACTGTCTTGCCTTCGCCGTTGCGTTATGTGTGTGCAGATTCCTTCCGTCCTCTCCAATGTCCTCTCCCCATTCTTTAAGGGGCCAACGGCCGTGCCTCTTTCCATTCGGGCTTGTGTTAGAAGTGAGAAAAAGAACTGGAAACGATTGACACAAAGAGTGCAGCGCACCCTTGTGACACACACGGGGCGGCACAGAACCGCGGGGAGGCACCAGACCAGGACCAGGACTTGGGGAGAGGAAATAATCATAAAAATAATGCACTTTTGCATTACACTCGCACCCAAACACACCGAGCGTGCGGTACCGGCGCACTTTCCTGCTGCTGATTCATTCTCTTCCTTCCCCTTTTTTGCTGTTTGCTGTTGCTTTCGCGCAAATTTGCGTACCGACGCATGCAATTGTGTGCCGGTTGCTGGTGCGTGCCTGCGTTCGTTGTCTTGCGGAACGTGTGTTCGGTGTTTGGTTGGCCGTTTCATTTGTCTCTCTTTCCCTCCCCCCCCCCCATTTGTGTTGTCTTTCGTATTTGTTGGCGGATGCATTTAGCGGCGATTGGTGCGAGTATGCGATTTTTATTCTGCAGTTGCTGCTGCCACTTCTTTCCTCACCCTTCCTTGCTTTGCAAAAATATAGGGAAGCATCCACAGATTGCACAGAGTTGCACAGATTGCAGCGCTACGCGTTGTATTGTTTATTTTTTCTAAACCCCCGGTGCTCGGTGCTATAATCACACATACGCATATACGTCTGTATGCAAGCTGCATCTGATGCAGCAGAGCAACAGGGGAAGATTCCTGGCTGGATGGGCGTTCTTGGTGTACTGCTCAGTTCGTTTACATTTGCGGTATACATTCCTTCCGTGGGGTCAATTCTGCCTTGATTTGTTGCGTATTGCTGCTTTATTATTTACAAAACACACCTTTTTACAAGAATTTCCATGTGCTGATTATTCGATTTTAATCGGAGATCGTCGTAATTTGAGTTTTTAACGCTAGTTATTCTAATTGTTTTTTTACAATAATACACAAAATCTATTTCATTTTAACTAAAAACAATGCAGCATATTAAAACTGAGCCAGAATGAATGTAAAAACACAAAATAAGAACCAACCGCCATATGCTACCTTTAAAAAGATTCTTTCGTAATGCAGATTGCATACTTCTAGGGGAACTTTTATAGCATATGCATTGCACAGCGCAGAAAACCGTCAGCCAATTCCTTGCTTTATACCGTTATTAGAGAAAGTTTAAATGAGCAATTTCCTTTTCAGCAATATCTACCCCTTCCAGCTGACCCTTTCTTTAAGGGTGTTGAAATTTCACTACCAATAAAAAAACGGTTTCACACGTCATCTGGCCGTGCTGTCATGCTCTAATAAACAAGTGAACTCAATCGTCACCTCAGCGACAGTGGTCAACTACACACTCCCAACAAGACAGCTTGAACACAGCCCGCACGCTTAACCCCCGAAAACTCCTTTCACTAACGGGCAAAAAGGGGAAATGTACCACAAGTCCATTATCCTTTCGTTTGTATCGTTCCAGCAACCAGAAAAAACACTGTGTTGGTGCTGGTTGAAATTGGGAAATTTTTATTCCGTGCTGCAAAATGACCCCTTTTTCGCCTTTCATCTTTCACCGACGATTAGCATGAAAATGGGCAGAGCTGGATGCCGTTTTTTGTGCGTTTTTGTGCTATCCCCATGGAAAAGAGGGGTTAGAAAAGGGTCGCTGGACGAACGGTGTCTACCGGATTGCTGGGGTTAACCACCGAAATCAACTCCAATCTCGTTCCCCTTTGGCCATCTATCTCTTTTTCTAGCTAAATTCCTGTTTCGGGCTTGTTGCTCCGGGAACAATTCTGAAAGGGAAATTTCGGGTAATCAGATTAACCAAATCCGTCACCGAACCCTTTTCTTTTTTGTTGTTATTGCTCTAAAAGGGGAGTCCATTGACCCTTTTTTCCGGTGCTCACAGCACCCCCGAGGGAAGGGTTTGCAAAACAGCTACAAAACAGCTGTTCGGACCCGTGTTGAATGTTGAATGATCTCCGAGTTTCCAAGGAAGGGCTGACGAGGGCTGCGGAAGTAAAAAGGAAACGTAATACGAGACAAAACACGCACAAAAAAAGGAAAAGCAAAAAAGAACCCAAAAACACATGGCAAAGCAAAATAAAGCCACCCACCAGAAGCGGGTTCGGGGTACTTTGCTTTGCGGAAGGGACGATTTACGCTTCAAAACAAAACTGACCATCCGCAAACCGGCGTCTGACTGGGTGTGTGTGTGTGTGTGCTTTTTTTTATTAAACTGCTGTTGGGCATATTCTTTTATTCTTTCCGGTTACTGCTGTTTGATGATGATTCGCTGTATTTTTTGCTGTTGGCATTTGTTGCATGAGAGATAAACTTCCACTTCCTGTCGAGCAATCAGTCCGCCCGGTGGAATGCAATTAATTAATGGATGAGGCTGGCTTTTTTTGTGTGTATTGTGTATGTGTGACACCTTTGGCATCAATAACAAATGGCGATGTAAAAGCAATATAAAATCGCACAAAACAAAAAAACGGAAAGGGAAATAAATAATGACTAGGTGTGAATTCACAGTTACTGGCAATTGATGAAATTATTGCTCACTTTGGCACAGTGCAGTGCAGGGCAGTTTTTGTTGCCACTTTTTTTTTAATTATTGCCATTTTATTTGAACACTTTTATCCTTTCCAAACGCTTCATTGGATGGGCGGGTTGGTGATTTTCTTCATTATTTTGCATCATTAATTGCAAACACGCGGCTAGAATAATTCACCGCTCGCCGGGTGGATGTGAGGGCAGCACGTTCCATCGGCAGCAAAGTTTACACCGAAAAAGGGAAGCGCGACAGAGACTGGCTTGAGAAACACCAGTCGGAGTAAGAAAAAGGGCCATTTAAAGTGTGACTCATACTCCTGCTAATGCTTTGCTTGCAGACTGCGTATGCGTATGGGGAATAATTTAGCGCAAACAGGGCAAGAGGTACAGACAGAGGGATCTCAGCATACGAGAGGGATTTAAGCTTCTTTTTCCGTACACCTAATTGACGCAAAGGTTTTTACATTTAAATATGGCAGGATTTTACAACAA
Organism: Anopheles gambiae; assembly: GCF_943734735.2. Lineage (NCBI taxonomy): Eukaryota > Metazoa > Arthropoda > Insecta > Diptera > Culicidae > Anopheles > Anopheles gambiae. The sequence continues at coordinate 10,850,992 of NC_064602.1, read as the reverse complement.
TTGCTCCATATATGCTACATTCAGTGTATCCTTTTTGATGTTTATAGTTAAATAATTCGCCTCGATTGTACATTAGCCATTGGAGCTGTAATTCAAATCGAACGCGCGTTTCCATTGTCGAACTAACAATACGCATTTTCCATAAATTAATTCTAAACACCCAACTGTTTGGGTTCACTCTACAGCCACAGAAAGAAGTGCAGCTATGTGCTATGTGGCGCTGCCCGTGTTGTTCTAAAACATCCCGCCCGAGGGCCCGGGGTTAGACAACGACTCGGCGCTAAATGTGGTACGCGCGTTTTTGTAGCGCGTTGCCCCCGAGGGAATGGGTGTGTGTGTGTGTACGCCTGTTTTTTTTCCTTTCCCTTCTTTCTTTCTGCTTAGATATTAAAAACGTTCGCGGAGGTTGTTTAACGCAGAGTGGCAAAATGCGATGCTCGCTCGCTCGCAGAGCGCTGTACTTTGCTCCGCCAGTCTGCAAACTAACGCGTGCGGCATGAAAAAAACGGAAAGAATTATCATGCAAGGAAATAAATCATATGAGTTGTGGGAGGAGAGAGAGAGAGAGAGAGGGAGAGAGCATTTGATAGGGAAATTTGAACGGAGAAGATTTTTGAAGGAAGTTTAAGTTCGAAACGATTAAGCTGAATTATTTGAAGTTATTCAAATTTTTTATATAATTTTTAGGGGTTTTTGGATTAAATATATTTTTCAAATTGCATTAACTGATGTAATGAATAAGTAGCAATAAATAAATAAATGATGTTAAGTAAAATTTTATTGTTAAAAATTTAAGGAATTATTGTATCAATTATTTCTCTAAAATACAGAATACAATAAAGCTTATTTGCATGGTAACGTACCAGTAGAAATTAATGTTCCATGATTTAAAAAAAAAATCTATAAAACTTAAGACAAATATCGAATACAAGATACAGGCAAGTCCAATGTGTATTTTTTTAAATTTAATTGTGTACTAAATCACTAAAGCAATCGTAAAGCAATTTAAATTAATACATTTAAACTTCACAGGCAGACAGTCGAGCGACAACCCCAAACTCGGCAATTTCGCGTGAACGAAGCCGGAAGTATCTCCCACTTTCCGCTGGCGCCGGGCCCACACCACACCGCCAGAAAGGCTGACGACATTCACAAAAAAAGAAGCTCCCAGAGTTTGTCAGACAGCGACAGACGGCCCCCTCGTTACACCGCCAATAGCAATAGGCGATGATGCTGATGAGAAGCTGCTTGAATGCTTCCCCGGCGATGACGGCGCACAGTACTAAAAGACCGTAGTAGCAAATCATCGCCAGTGTCAGCGAAAGTTGTTTAAATAAGAGCAAACCGCGGCCCGAGCGCGAGCCCGGGGGAACATAAAACTAATGCCGTGCGTTTCGGGGCTCGCAATGGTGGCAATGGTGGCAATGCGTTTGGGTTAGTGTGTGAGTGAGGCTAGTGGTGAGTTAGAACAAAATAACCCATCAACTCATACGACAATATGTCCGAGAGAGACAAAGAGAGAGAGAGAGATAGTTATTTAAGTGTGTCGTCACCGTGTTCCAGTTCGAGAACTCCAGGAAACTCCTCCAGCAAACGAAAGAAACAAAAAGAACGGACACATGCCAGTCTAGGCTCTAACTCACCGATACAGAATTCCAGGTGGTGCAGCGGCAGCTGCTTGTAGGCGTTCCGGACGAAGAACAGATTCTCCAGTATGTGGGACAGCCGCAGCAGAAACAGGCTGTCCACGTCCGTCAGATTGTGGCTGTCGTAGCCGCCGGTCAGCTCCTGCACGTTCTCCACGATCGCGCCCAACCGCCGCAGGGTCTCGCGCCGCCCGTCGGCCCATCCGCCCCGCACCCGATTCCGCAGCCAGTAGTCGTGGTTGATCAGGATCTCGGTCAGGTACGACTCCATCGGTTCGCTCAGCGGCACGTTTCGCAACCGCAGCTCACCGTACGCCCGGGCGATGACGCAGATTTCGTCCTCGTACCGCAGCCGCTTGATCGAGATCAGGTACTCGAACAGCTGCAGGTTGCCGCGCCTGATCAGCAGATAGTAGGCGAGATGATCGTCCAGGTGGGCCGTCTCGCACAGGACGAGCTGTTTCGCCACCTCGGGCAGTCGGTTCTCGAGGGCGAGCTCGGCCGCCGTTAGGCGCTTCTTGTTGAGTGCGTTACAGTCCGCTCCGCGCTCGATCAGCAGTGCCACCAGCTCGAGCCGGTTGCGGCGTGCAAAGACCGCCCGATGGAGCGCGGTGTTGAAGAACTTGTCGTCCCGGGCGTTAACGTCCGCGCCGCCGTCCAACAGGTGGCGGACCTGGTCGAGGTCACCGTTCTGGACCGACTCGAACAGCAGCATGGTGATGTGTGGGGGGGAGGAAGGCAAGTTCGGGGTTGGTGATGTGATGGGGCGGACGTTAGTAGGGGGACCGTTTCTTGCGACTTCTTGCGACGGCCATGGTTGTGGGCTGTGTTAGGTTAGGTCCGAGCGAAACCGGATGTTGATAGGAAGGATGTTAGGATTGCACAACTTGCTTCAATTTACACACTGTACACTTGGAGATACTTTAATCGGCCCGAATTTCCAAACAACTAGGTCATTTATAGCATTTGAAAGAATTTCTTGTTCTTTGTTTCACTTCTTCAATTGTACACTTCACTTAAAACCCTCCTTATTTTACATCAATTCCACTAAACAAATTCACTGTTATGTACAGGTGAGTTTCAACGCCTTTTCCCGAAAACAAAACACAAAAGAACCCCGTGAGACTGTTGCATTCTCGTGCGTTCGGAATTCGAGATGTCGTACGAGAGCGCGAACAAGTTCGCGCGCCGTCCTTCCGTGCGGAGGATAAATTCGCGACAGACTGACCGAAACCCGCTGAACCCGGCGAGCCCGGTGGTCCGTGTCCGTTTTCCTACTTCGGAGCACTCTCGCACACACGCACACAAACACCGCGAACGAATGCGTCGACGCGAAGAAGAAGGAGCACAACACAACAAAAAAACGCACACACATACAACCCGGGGAGCAAGGAACCGCGAGGCACCGCTTAGTGGGTCGCGATCGCAGGCCCTCTTCTGAAGTTGTTTAAAAACCGATTCCGTTTGATTTCCAGCGGCGGTGCCGAAAGTTGCTTAAAACTTGGACGTTGCGCGCGAATCACACACACACTCTTTCTCGTGGCGCCCGTCTACACACCTACGCACTCACACACACACACACACGCACTGGTGCACATTTTCGCGCCAAAGGTATGGTCGCGCGCTGGATATACACACGCGCTCGCGGGATGTGGCGCCATTCGTGTCATCTCGCTCAGATGCACCGAGAGTGCATCGTCGGGTGGTGATGGTGATGGCAGTGGTGGTGGTTGGTGCAACACCCGAACGAACGCATTTTGCACTCCCCTTTCTGCTGACGGAAAAAGGGGTTTGTGGACACTGGCCGATCCTGGGGTGGGAAAAGCCGGAACCGAACTGACACCCGATACAATGTTTGAATGGTTCACTTTTTTTGTACGTGTTTTCCAACTGTTCTGTTTCGTTGTTTATTTTGAATCTTTCATTTTTTTTATTTCTTTACTTCCCCTTTTTACTTGCTTTTCTGTGCTTTATTACGTTAAAATTATCGAAATATATTTTTTTAGTTTTAATTTCAGCTTAAACCCACTTTTTGTATTTTCCATGTTACACTTGTTCACATTCTTTACATTTTTTCATATTTTAAATATTTTGCTTCTTTTTTGGGTAGCGTTGGTTCTGCTTAAGTTTCACGGAAAGTTAACACAAACACGGCACTTAAACTATTTTTTGCAGAAAACGGTTGAGAAGGGCTAATGTTCAAACGATTGCACTTGCCCTTGCGAGGTACGCGCCGCGCTTGAATCCAACGTTTTCCAGCGACGAAATGGAAATGCGGCGAGCGAACGTTTTCGGCCCGCGCGTTCGTGCGCTCAGCTGTACTGGCTAGGGCTAAAGGTGCTGGTACACGGCAGCGATAGTAGGTGACTCGTTTCGATGGGGAATAGTGGTGTTGTTTTGGGTGGAGTATTTTACTCTACAGAAGGAGAAATAATGTAAAAAATGGGGTATTTAAATTGAATTTTTGTACTGTTTATCTCACAATACTATAAGATATGAAAGCGTAGCATTTTTGTCGTGTGAAAGCTTAACCAAAGTGAAATGTTTGCGATTCTCGCTCAACGCACACCCATCTCTACTTGCAAACGCCCGAAGGCGTACGAGCGCAAACCGAACAAACGCGTGCTATGTTCGGATATCGTTGAATTTCGAAAGTTTGCTACAGTAAACGTACATGCAGATGTTGAAAAATAAAATATTTTAAATTAAAAATTTCACTCAAGACATCGATTAATTAAAATAAGCAGAGTTATTTGAACTAAACCACATGCAATTTACTGTGATTTTTGGTGGTTAGGATGGGATCCGAGACTCATTAAATTAAATTAAACCATATTTTTCTACTTTTTCTTGCGATCTGTAATGTAAAACACAACACCAACCAAAAACTAACTAACCAATCAACTAATTCTCGTAGATAAATTCAACATATAAAAATAACATTGTCTTACAATATAATTTCCGCAATGAATTTCATCACAAAAAAGTGCACGACGTGTACACGCGCCGTTTGTTGAGCAGCTTTCTCGATTATCCGTGCGTTCGTACAGTCCGGGTTGACAGCTTCGGGTTGTCATAGTTGAAATCAAACCCGCCGTAACGTTTTGTTTGTTGTTTGCGCTTGTGTGCCGTGTTTTAGTTTTATTTCTTTACTTTTTTCGATTAATAATTTGTGTAAAAATCTGTTTCAACAATCCCATCTACATATCGGAACGATAGTGCAAGGATTTGACCGCGGTAGGCTCGTTTCTTCTAGCATTTACATTTCACGATGAGTCCGGGACGCTCGTCCGAAATGTCGTACATTGTGGAATTCAACAGCCACATACAATCGTACTTCATCAGCAGTACGTATGGCAACGAAACGCTCGTTAATCGGTGCTTGGAGGTAAGATTCGCGTGCTTGCTAAGTGGAATGCAAACGGTGCTTTAACATCTTCCACTTTCTTCCCAGCAACTGGCTGCCTCGAGTGCCGAAAGCAAAACCTTCGATGTGTCCGTGTACGAGTGCAACATTTTTTTCGTCAATCTGCACAAACTCCTCAGCTACAGTATGAAGAAGACGAACCTACTCTGGTCGGTAGTGGCGGTGCTGGAGGTAGCCGTGAGCGATGACGAAACTCGCATCGCTCTGGTGGACAAGTTCCGGTTCCTGCCGGTCGTTTCAATGCTGCTGCTGGAAGTGCACTCGTCGGACCAGCAGAAGCGTGTGCTTTCCCTGCTGCACCATCTGTCCTACGGAGCGTCCATCGATGGGCAGGAAATGTTTATCGAACGCTTAATCCAGAAGCTGCTCACCTTGATCGAACAAAACCACGAAAAGAAGGGACGCTGTGAGGTGGCCCAGCTGGCCCTCTCCATCCTGGTGAACCTTTGCCACCGGGACCTCTCGACCACGTTTGTGCTGACGAGAAACACGAACGTTTCCGCCTTCTGCAAGCAGATTAAAAAGTTTGACCTGCTCGCATGGAAAATGTACATCATACTCGAGCAGAACGACTACATCAAGGAGATCGATTTGCACTATCTGCTGCGGATGAGCTTCGAGGAGGTACGGCTAATGCTGGCCACGAAGAATAGCTTCAGCTTGCGGCACGTGGTCGACTTTTTGCGCTCCGTTCGCACGCTCAGTGGGACGCGCGAAGCCGAACCGGCCAAGGCAGCGGTAACGGACGAGTACTTTCAGCGCGATCTGAAGGAGTTTCTGCAAGAGATGGAAAAGTATTGGCAAACGCGAACTGATTCTCCCGCCGGTGAGGCAGAGGGGCGGAAGAAAAAGACAAAGCAAAAGGTGGAACCGCGCAGGGACCGGACCAGCGAGGGGCTGTTTGAAATACTCGAATGTATCGTCCTGCTCAAACCGGACGACAAGGAGCTGCACAGAAAGATCTGTGAGTTTGGTCCGGCCAAGCTGATCAATCACGCGCGCGATGATTGTGCGAAAGCGATCGATCTGCTGCGCACGATACTGGAGAAAAACCCAACGGATGCAGCGTTCGCGGAAGAGTGTAAAACCGTGCTCGCTTCACTGATGACTATGATCACCAACTGTGACGATGAGCGGCTTGCAATTGCGTTCGCGAAACTGCTCACTACAATCGGAAAGACGTTAAATGCGGTGGACGATCCCATGAACGAGGTGGCGGAGCAGTTCTATCAGCATCTGTTCGGTGCGGTGCTGGCTCATACGTGGGAACGTGCCACCTTCGACTATTCACTGGCCGACGGGCCGGTTCGGGTGTATCTGTGGGCGCTGCACACGTTTAACGAGCTGGCAAACCTCTGCCCAACGTACTGGTACGCTAAACTGACCAACTTGCTGAAACAGAAGCCGATCCAGTTTCTCATCGCGAAGGGGTTAATTGGCGGCAGTGATGTGGAGCTGCTGGAAGCTTTGCTACAAGTGGCCGCATCGTCCGAGTTTCCTAAACAAGACGTCGCACAGATGATAGATTTGCTGAAAAGCAATTTGCCAGCGACCGGTCAGGGTCGGGTACCGCTTGCACCGGTGCCTGGGAATGTACACAACATACAACCACCGACGGGGTACAGCTACATACGAGCGCTCAGCAGAGATTTGCAGGAACGCATCGATCAGGCCGTGGTGCAGATGCAGGACGCCAAGGCTGCGGGATTGATAAACGATGTGGAAAAGTCGGAACTGGTGGAGTTTTACACGTACAAGATCAACATGCAGACCAGCTTGATGAACGATCTGAGAGGTAGTTTGGATGGGACGACGGCACAGATCACTACGCTGATGCATCAGAATCAGCTGCTGATGGCGGAGATAGACAAAAATCAAAAGCGAAGTCTTCCGCTCTTGCTGAAGGAGTCGGCGTAAGTTTGATGTGCTTAATCGGATGTCTGGAAAAGTGTTGATTGTATTTATGTTTTTGGTTGTCTTTTCTTCTAGCTTGGAAAACGAAAATCGGCTCCTCGAGCGTGAGCTATTGCAGATGAAGTCGGCCGCCGCAACGTACGACAAGAAAACGAGCCAGATGAAGCAAGAGCTGGCCGAGTATATTAAAAAGTACGGCGAAAAGAGTCAAAAGTGTGCCGCACTGGTAAAGGAGATCGAACATTTGCGTGCGCGCGACGATAACTACGAGAAGGAAAACAAGCGGCTGCAGCAAGAGCTGGTCGCAATGGTAAGTTTCCAAAAGCGCCTGTGCTTTCTCCCTGCGTACTGTGATATTAATACGCTTGAATGGGTTTTTTTAGACTAAAAACCGGGATGACGCCCGTAAGCTGCTGAAGCTCGGCGAGGATGACCGACAACGGCTGACGGAACAGCGTGAGGCAGAGCGCAAGCAGTACGAGTGTAAGATACGCGAGCGCGAACGTGACATTTCCAAGCGCACCGATCTGATCCAGCAGCTAGAGCAGACGCTCGTACAGCGGGACAGTACGATCGAAACGCTCGAGACGGAGGGGGCTGATTTGCGGGAAAAGCTCAAGGAACGAGAGGCACGCATCGCGCAGGTTGAGGCAGAGCTGAAAGAAAACGAAAAGATTCAGCAAGCGATCTATAGTTTAATGAACAAAACTAAGAAATAGGAGACGCGCCCCTCTGTACCTGACCGGGGGCAAGGAAGATTGTAGCATACGGTAAGCAATGTAACGAGTAAGATTTATAAAACATAGTAAGATTTTCAAAATGTTGGCAGTTAATCCATATTTCGTTTCCTTAGTATCACAATTCGAGGATAAACTGATGATTGTTCGATTTATAAAAAAAAAACATTTATTAGAATTACTTTTCCACATCCGTTTTATGCCGACTAAGATTGCCTATAAAATTTGACTACAAATGTGCGCAGAAAACAACGTAAAGTAAATCAGGGGGAAATCATGGGGATAACCGGAAGCTGGTACCCGTTAAAGGGTGTCCTTGTTGATTATCTCGATCAGCTCCGGATTGGCGAGCATGGTTTGATGCGTGCCGTCGATTATTTTCACAATCAGCGACGCAACGGTAAACTCATTCAGTCCATAATCTTCCTCAACATCAACGATCGTTGCTGATCGTACCAGCACGAGCGGTGATTCGATTTTTTCCTTCACTTCTGTGCTCATGTTCATGGCTACTTTTAGCCGGTAGAACAGCACGCGCATCATTTTGCGTGCGTACTGGTCGGAAAATGGATTTGAGTCGTGAGCTACTGCCATCAGCTTCTCAACTCTATCCGAGTATGTCGGCTGATCCATTACCGGTTTAATGACGTCCTGCGTAGCAGTGGGAAAAATGAAGGAGATCACAAGTGTGAGGATAAGCATCTGTAGATGCTCGTCGTCAAAGCCCGATAAATGATGGCTAGCGAAGCGTTGAAGGTAAAGCGGCGAGCCATCGATGAGCATCAGCTTTCCGCGAAGTGATCGTGCCTCCAGACGCTTCACGACCTCGAGCGCCAACAGTGAGCCGAATGAATATCCAATGACCAAGAACTGTTCCGCCTTGGCAAATACCGTCTCAAACATCTCGTCGAATACGCTGTCGACAATACCGGGAATAGTCTGTTCGTCGGATCCCTTGGCAAAGGTCTGCAGCACGAAGGTGGGAGCATTGATCTCGGAGGCGATCTTCGTCCAGGCTGGACTGGAAACGCTTTCAATACCCGGTATGATCAGCACTGGACGATCGTACTCGAGATCGTTACACTTGGAGGGCAATCGCAAGACAGTGTGATGACTGGCGGTCTCATCACCGAAGCTGGCTAGCAGGTCTTGAAGCTGCAGCTGTTGAGTAGTGGCCTCAGCAGTCTCGCTCTCGGTCTTTGCATCGGCCAGCTTCTGCAGCTTGGAGAAGGTGAGTGTGCGGAGATCCTGAGGCGTCAAGATGATGTCAAAATCACGCTCAAGAACTTGTCTGATTTCGACGGCCATCAGCGAGTCCATACCGATGTCAGCAAGCGTGCTTTCAACCGAGACCGACTTCATGTCGCGAATGTTCATGATGTTCATGACGGCCTCGACGATGTTTTTAGCACCACCGCTAGAGCTACGCTTCTCGGCCACGACCATGCTGGCCACAATGGGCTCGGAGGTAGTCAGCAGCTGATCCAGCACCTGAATGCAAGAGGATAGGCGCTGCTGCAGCGTTCCACCGATCTCCATGTCGATCTTGTCTTCCTGCATGTCAGCCACGATACCGACCTCACCGATGGCTCCCCACTGGATGGCCTTTCCGGGCAGCCCATGAACGACACGATGCTCAATGATTCGCTCCATGATGGAGTTGGCCATGCCGTAGTTGGATTGGCCAGCATTTCCACGTCCACATGAGACGCTGGAGAAGACGACGAAATGCTTCAGCATGGGACAGAGCTCACGGCTGAGAGCGTCGAGATGATGTGTAGCGGTGGCTTTGGGGGCCAAACACTCGGCAAACTTATCCACGGACTGGTTTTCGATGATGGCATCCCGTAGTTGTACGGCCAGATTGAAGATACCAGCGATGGGTCCCATTTGGATAGCTTGTTGAAGAAGACGACGACAGCCGTCGTAGGTAGAAATGTCCTCAGTGGAGATGGTCACTTGAACTCCATACGTACGCCATGTGCTATGGGAAGATAAGGTGATGAAGTGTGATGTGGAATATAACGAGCCAAAGTACTTACTTGATACGGTACTGCTGGTAGGGTTTGGTAATTCCTCTGCTGGAGCTTAGAAGTAGCTTACGACAGCCTCGAATGATAAGCCAATCGGATAGCTCGAGTCCGAACCCACCAAGACCACCAGCAATGACGAAGGTTTGCTCGGGATTACAATAGACTCGCGGGAGGTAAGATATCGGAACAGATGCAAGATCATCTTCGTTATCCCGAATCTTCAGGACAACCTTTCCAATATGCTTGGCCGTCGCAAGATAACGGAATGCTTGCTCGATCTCATGAGCCTGGAAGACGGTAGTAGGTAGCGGTAGTATGATACCCTTCGCCAGATCCTTCATGATGAGCTTGTGTAATTCCAACAAGAGATCGCGTTTTTCTTGGAACAGTAGATCAACCAGCACAGCAGAGAAAGTGATTCCTCTCTGGAAGAACGTCATTGCTAGCTTGGAGTCCTTCATCATGTCATACTTTCCAATCTCGAGGAAGTGTCCTCCTCTGGCCAGACAACGGATAGAAGCTTGCAGCTTTTCCTCGGACAAAGAGTTGAGGACAAAGTCGACACCGCGTCCATTGGTACGCTCTTTGATGAGCGTTTCAAAGGAGATGTCTCTGGAGTTTCCGATATTGTTGGGGTTAAGGTCGGGGAAGTAGCTCAGCAGGAAGTCACGCTTCTCCTTGGTACTGACGGTAGTGAAGACCTCCAGTCCGTAAGCTAGACAAACACGAATGGCGGCCAAACCAACACCTCCCGTACCAGCGTGTATGAGAATAGAGTTTCCCTTACGGATGTGAGAGCAAATGAAGAATGAGGCGTACACCGTAGCATAGACTGTGGGAATAGTGGCCGCTTGTTCCAAAGAAATGTGATCGGGAACGTCCAGTGTGAAATGTCGATCAGTTTCAATCATCGTGGCCATCGATCCAGCAGGTATCATGCCCATGACCCGCTTACCGGTGGTGGTGACTCCAGAATATTCAAAACCGAGCACGCACTCTTGTTGCAATCTGTTAGTGAAAGAAGTCTCCACTGTAAGCCTGCCGGTAGCAAGCATAACGTCTTTGAAGTTCAAAGAACTGTACACAACTCTGGCCAGCGGACTAGAGGGCGACTGCTCGTTCAGTGGACCAACCATCCATGTAAATGAAGAAAGATCACCAGGCTTGACACAATTGGCAAAGCAATGTTTGGTAGAGGGCTCGTAACGCGGCTCTTCCTGCAGCTTGAAATGGCGATAAGATCCCCATTGGCCTTTGCGATAAACGTTGATTGCAAGTCCAAGCTCAATCTGTTCTTTGTAGAACGGGTTGGATGCATCGAACGCAGGAGCGCTGGGATCATCAATGAAGAAACAGGAAACGGTTTGAATGTTGGGCTCTTTTCGAATGCAGTTCACCAGTCCAATGATGCCCGACGAAGGATCATTCTGAGCGTAGAGAATAATTGGCTTGGTCTTGACTTCCTGCTTCAACTCCAGCAGCCAATTGTGTGTGGTATCATTGGAGCATACCTTGATGACGTGAGCATCGACTGAAGTGTTCATGGCGGACTTCTTTTGCTGCAGCAGCAGGAAAGTCTCACCTTCGATCGACATTGTACTCACAAGTTGAAGTCGTCGATGGCCGTCTTGAAGACGGTATTCTGGAGACTCGCGCAGCAGTATGAAGCCTTGATCGGAAAGGCAGTTGATAGCGTCAGAAATGAACTCATCATCAGCGAAGAGGTTCTCACAGATGAGCAGGAGCACATTTCTTTGCTTCATGAGCTTATCCTCGGAGATCGTGACATTAGGAATGGGCTCAGGCTTTGCAGTGGAGAGCAGTGTAAGGTGTGCCTTCACCAACGGCAGGTCACCAATAGCATCTCCGAAGAGGGAAATGATCGGATCCCTAGTTTTGGAGTGAATCTCCGTAACACTACATACCAAAGTCGTCTGATTATCGAGGATCGTTTGCAAAACGATAGAAGCTGCTTGAGCAGGTTGTAAAAGTTGTTGTGAAAAGTAGGGATGGAACTTGTAGCTCTCAAGCACAGGCACACCGGGTGGCAGGCGTCTAGCGATGGTACTTGCATTAAGGCCACGAATCTCAATGCCGCTGCTTTGCAACAGATTCAGATCCGGATCAAAGCACACACCATAGTGCGGGACACCCTGTTCGTTTACTTGCTGCGACATTTTTTGCCGTACAGGATCAATTTTGATCGACTCAATACGGGTAGGAATCATGAGTGAACGAGTATCTACTGCAATGATCGCCACTTGAAGCATACAGTCCAACAAAGCCGTCCAGTTTCCTTTCCATTCAATTTTAGCGTGCGATCCATCGGCAGCCGACTCCATGACGGACTTAAAGAATCCTCCATAGTGGTACCCCCTTAGTCGTAGCTCCTTGTAAAAGTCTTGAGTCGGCAGTGTAATGGCTGGTTGGTTGCGTTGCTCAATCGGTTGCCGCTGGAAGTGGTCCAGCCGTTGAATGCAACCCTTAACGACCAGCGTTGAGCCTTCGGACACTTCAAAGTGTCCACTGATGTCATTAATCTCAACGAACAGTGTAATCACCTGTCCAGGGGCAATGGTAGTCGCGCGTAGAAATTCAACCTCCGTAAACTGTACGGCCACTTCATTCGGGATGGTTCCGGTTTTGCTCGTGAAGGAATCCCACACCAGGTACAGATACTCAGTGGCAGGGATCAGCACCCTCCCATCGATACAATGCCCGGCAATGTACTCCTGCTCGGCGAGCGTCACACTGTGCTTATTGGAGCCTTGATCAACCATCTTTTTCGTTTGAAAATTCGCCACATGCCAGTCGACGGAGTGATTCCAGCGAATAAGCGGACCGATCATTGGAGTTTCCAGTGACACCGGGAACGTTACCTTCGGGTATAGATCCAACAGCTGACAGTGTTGCCCATGGATGAAGGCACTGAAATGAAAGAAGAGAAGAGTAGATGGCAAAGACGAAACCACCAAAACCAATGCTTACCGTCCAATGGAAGCTAGGAAGCTGTTCACAAGACTATCGGTAGATTGAATAGAAGGAAGTGGCTGCAACACAATCGCATTACTGTCGATCCTGTTGAACATCTGTGTGGCACTTTTAGGATCGTAGATGCGGAACGACAGTACCGATGTGGCTGTCTTCCACCTATCCGTCGCTTTGGCAAAGAGAAACGATTCCAGTATGGAGGTGAGCTTGCTGTTAAGCTCCTTGTTTGTAATAATGTCGCGATAGTTAACCGTCTCCGGGTTTTGATACGAACTGAGCAACACACCATGCGTAAATGCTACACGGATGGCATCGGCAAGCGACAGCACACCGTCGATGTACGCACAAGTGATCTGCCCGATCGAGTACCCACCGTACTGGTCCACCTTAACGCCGATCGACTTCAGCATCTGGTACACACCGATCTGTATGATCAGCGTCCAGACGGCACGCTGCAGTATTGTAGCGTAATTATCCTTGCTAAAGATGCAATCGTACTCGGGCTCCTTCAGTAGAGCAAGACATTGTTCGACCGACGCCTTGAACAGTGGAAACTTCTTAAACGCCTGCAGCGTCGCTTGCCATTCATAATCCATCTGTCCGAAAACGATCGCAAACGGGGGTAGCGTTTTGTTCGCTTTGGAGATGTTCTTTTGAAGAATCGTAGTAGAACCATCGCCGCCACGTGCGAGCACAGCATACCCACGGCTGGTCATTTTGGCAAGCTCCTTCCGCTGGATGTTATGCGTTAAGGCGTACAGCTCTGGGTCGAAGCTATGTTTGGCGATACCTTCGAGAAACTGATCTACCGCCTCGATCGTACGTCCACTCCAAACGACCAGCCGAGGAAGATCACCATGTGGGCGAATATTGTGATCCTTCTTTCTGGTGTGAGCGTGCAGCAGTGCGTGTGCATTGGCACCTCCGAAGCCGAACGAATTGACCGCCACTAGCGGACCACCGAGTGGCGTTGCTTCATCAACTACCTTGAGGTGGCCGTTCAGCAGCGACGGTACGTCTTTGCGCGGTTCGGTGTAGTGAATGTTAGGCGGGATGAGGCCCGTTTGCATCGCAATGATGCATTTGGTAAGGGAGCAAAGTCCAGCAGCCGGTTCCGAATGGCCAATATTAGACTTGACCGAACCGACCAGCAGTGGGCTAGTTCTGTTTGGACAGAACACTTTATCGATCGCGTCACACTCCTCCGGATCACCGACTACGGTGCCGGTGCTGTGCGCTTCCACGTAGCTGATGTCTTTCGGATCATAGGGCACCTCGGAGTAGAGCTCATCGAGCAGCTGCTTCTGGATCTTGTTCGAAGGGAAAGTGATGCCCTCGAGCTTGTACCCATCGCAGTTGGTTTTCGTATTGACCACGTGAGCGTAGATACGCTTTGCATCCTTGGCCTTCTGGAGTAAGATCACTGCGTTGGCCTCCGAACGGGAATATCCGGACGCATTCTTATCGAACGGTCGACAGTACCCATCGGCTGCCAGCACACCAAGCAGTGCGAACTGAAGCGTAATGTACGGATGCAGTGTCAGATTGGTTCCGGCTACAATGGCGGCATCACACTGCCCTTGACGGATGGCTTTGCAGGCCCAATCGAGAGCGTACATGGAGCTGCTGCACGCTGTATCCACCGTCATAGCGGGTCCCTTCAGATCCAAGGCGTATGCAATCTTCAGTGCAGTCATACTCCTTGTAAAGCTGTATAATGTGTTTAATAGTGTTAAAGATACGAAGAGCACATTGATCGACCTGGAGATACTAACCCCAGCATTACTCTCCGGTAAGGCATCTGAGTTTTCTTGTACGTCCAGTAGGTTTCCGTTTCCGACATGGAAATCCCAATGAACACACCCGTTTTCGATCCCCGCAAATCATCGAGATGAAGCCCCGCATCCATCACAGCCTCATAGCAGTGCTCCAGCAGTAACCGATGCTGGGGATCCATCGTGTGCGCCTCCTTGGGACTATAGCCAAAAAAATCTGCATCGAACTTCTCAAGATGGTTCAGCTTGCCGAGCCGCTTCGGTATGTCGGGATGGGTATGGCGCCAGCGTTCTTCCTTGTCATCGACAAGATCAACCTGTAACAGAGCGGGAGAATGGCGCAATCAAGATGAGATTGATACGACTACCATGAGCACAGGTAACAGATACGACGAAACCTTGCTGTAAAGGTTGTTGGCAAACTCCTGGACATTGTCCGACCGTGGATATTTTCCCGATATACCCGAAATGACGATCGAGTTCTCCGAATCGATTGGCTCCGAACAGTTCGTAACAGTCTTCATGGTGAAAGGCAAACGTACACTGGTGAGCTGGACGGGTTCAGTGAATTGATTTTATATGGTTTGCACAAAGCATTTCAATTGTGTTTTGCATAATGTGCCCCACTGAAGGAGTTTAGTGTCTGCCAATCGCTGCAATTAGTATTATTTTTCGCTTCTAGCGATCGTGCAGTGCTAATGAATGTGCAAATTATTCTGCACGAGAAAGGTGGAAAGGCGACTTCTTCACCTTACTACGCGAACCGATTTCCTACAACGCCATCAAATTTAATGAATTCATCCAAAACAAAGATCATTAAAGCAGGTTTAAAGGGTTTTCAAAGTCAATGAACGGAAATGCAGTTCAATCTCCTTTAGTAAAATAGGGGTTTGCGCAGTGGATATATTCGTTGCGGAAGCAATTAGTAACTAATTAAACCGATTCGGTCAAATAGGTCAATGTTTAAACCAAGTGTTGTGCCATTTTTAATGCTTCACTTTATTCACTCACTAGTAGAAGTTGATAAATAGGTGTTTTTAAAAATATGATCGTTCTCACAGAGTGTCCTTATTGATAATTTCAAGCAGCTCCATGTTCGCGAGCATGGTCTGATGCGTACCGTCGATGATCTTGACAATCATAGACGAGCTGGTAAACTCGGTCAGCCCGTAGTCTTCCTCGATGTCACCAATTGTTCCGGAGCGTACCAGCACCAGGGGAGATGCTAGTTTCTCCTTCACCTCCGTGCTCATGTTCATGGCCGCTTTCAGCCGGAACAACAGCACTCGCATCATCTTGCGCGTGTATTCTTCCGAGAACGGGTTCGACTCTCGGCCGATGTCCAGCATTTTGGTGACACGATTCTCGTATGTGGCTTCACCCATAATGCTGCTTAGAATTTCGTTCGACACAGAAGGCAATGAAAAGCGAAGCACCAGCGTGAGGATGGCCATTTGCAGGTGCTCATCGTCAAAGCCCGATAAATGATGGCTAGCGAAGCGCTGAAGGTAAAGCGGCGAGCCATCGATGAGCATCAGCTTACCGCGAAGTGGTCGTGCCTCCAGACGCTTCACGACCTCGAGCGCCAACAGGGCGCCGAATGAATATCCAATGACCAAGAACTGTTCCGCCTTGGCAAATACCGTCTCAAACATCTCCTCGAATACGCTGTCGACAATGCCGGGAATAGTCTGCTCGTCGGATCCCTTGGCAAAGGTCTGCAGCACGAAGGTGGGAGCATTGATCTCGGAGGCGATCTTCGTCCAGGCTGGACTGGAAACGCTTTCAATGCCCGGTATGATCAGCACTGGACGATCGTACTCGAGATCGTTACACTTGGAGGGCAATCGCAAGACAGTGTGATGACTTGCGGTCTCATCACCGAAGCTGGCTAGCAGGTCTTGAAGCTGCAGCTGTTGAGTAGTAGCCTCAGCAGTCTCACTCTCGGTCTTTGCATCGGCCAGCTTCTGCAGCTTGGAGAAGGTGAGTGTGCGGAGATCCTGAGGCGTCAGGATGATGTCGAAATCACGCTCAAGAACTTGTCTGATTTCGACGGCCATCAGCGAGTCCATACCGATGTCAGCAAGCGTGCTTTCAACCGAGACCGACTTCATGTCGCGAATGTTCATGATGTTCATGACGGCCTCGACGATGTTTTTAGCACCACCGCTAGAGCTACGCTTCTCGGCCACGACCATGCTGGCCACAATGGGCTCGGAGGTAGTGAGCAGCTGATCCAGCACCTGGATGCAGGACGATAGGCGCTGCTGCAGCGTTCCACCGATTTCCATGTCGATTTTGTCTTCCTGCATGTCAGCCACGATACCGACCTCACCGATGGCTCCCCACTGGATGGCCTTTCCGGGCAGCCCATGAACGACACGATGCTCAATGATTCGCTCCATGATGGAGTTGGCCATGCCGTAGTTGGATTGGCCAGCATTTCCACGTCCACATGAGACGCTGGAGAAGACGACGAAATGCTTCAGCATGGGGCAGAGCTCCCGGCTGAGAGCGTCGAGATGATGTGTAGCTGTGGCTTTGGGGGCCAAACACTCGGCAAACTTATCCACGGACTGGTTTTCGATGATGGCATCCCGCAGTTGTACGGCCAGGTTGAAGATACCAGCGATGGGTCCCATTTGGATGGCTTGTTGAAGAAGACGACGACAGCCGTCGTAGGTAGAAATGTCCTCAGTGGAGACGGTCACTTGAACTCCATACGTACGCCATGTGCTATGGGAAGATAAGGTGATGAAGTGTGATGTGGAATATAACGAGCCAAAGTACTTACTTGATACGGTACTGCTGGTAGGGTTTGGTAATTCCTCTGCTGGAGCTAAGAAGAAGCTTACGGCAGCCTCGAATGATAAGCCAATCGGCTAGCTCGAGTCCGAACCCACCAAGACCACCAGCAATGACGAAGGTTTGCTCGGGATTACAATAGACTCGCGGGAGGTAAGATATCGGAACAGATGCAAGATCATCTTCGTTATCCCGAATCTTCAGGACAACCTTTCCAATATGCTTGGCCGTCGCAAGATAACGGAATGCTTGCTCGATCTCATGAGCCTGGAAGACGGTAGTAGGTAGCGGTTGTATGATACCCTTGGCCAGATCCTTCATGATGAGCTTGTGTAACTCCACCAAGAGATCGCGTTTTTCTTGGAACAGTAGATCAACCAGCACAGCAGTGAAAGTGATTCCTCTCTGGAAGAACGTCATCGCTATCTTGGAGTCCTTCATCATGTCATACTTTCCAATCTCGAGGAAGTGTCCTCCTCTGGCCAGACAACGGATAGAAGCTTGCAGCTTTTCCTCGGACAAAGAGTTGAGGACAAAGTCGACACCGCGTCCATTGGTACGCTCTTTGATGAGCGTTTCGAAGGAGATGTCTCTGGAGTTTCCGATATTGTTGGGGTTAAGGTCGGGGAAGTAGCTCAACAGGAAGTCACGCTTCTCCTTGGTACTGACGGTAGTGAAGACCTCCAGTCCGTAAGCTAGACAAACACGGATAGCGGCCAAACCAACACCTCCCGTACCAGCGTGTATGAGAATAGAGTTTCCCTTGCGAATTTGTGCACAAACGAAGAAAGAGGCGTACACAGTAGTGTACACCGTGGGAATAGTGGCCGCTTGCTCCAACGAGATGTTATCGGGAACGTCCAAGGTAAAGATGGGATCGGTTTCGACGATCGTGGCCATTGATCCGGCTCCAATAATTCCCATGACACGTTTACCGGTGGTGGTGACTCCAGAATACTCAAACCCAAGAATGCACTCTTGTTGCAGTCGATCAGTGCAGAATGTTTCAACCGTAAGCCTGCCGGTAGCAATCATAACGTCTTTGAAGTTCAGTGAGCTGTACACAACTCTGGCCAGCGGACTAGAGGGCGGCTGCTCGCTCAGTGGACCAACCATCCATGTGAACGAGGAAAGATCACCAGGCTTGACACAATTGGCAAAACAATGTTTGGTAGCGGGCTCGTAACGCGGCTCTTCCTGCAGCTTGAAATGGCGATAAGATCCCCATTGACCTTCGCGATAAACGTTGATCGCAAGTCCGAGCTCAATCTGTTCTTTGTAGAACGGGTTGGAAGCATCGAACGCAGGAGCGGTGGGATCATCAATGAAGAAACAGGAAACGGTTTGAATGTTGGGCTCTTTTCGAATGCAGTTCACCAGTCCAATGATGCCTGAGGAACGATCATTCTGAGCGTAGAGAATAACTGGCTTGGTCTTGACTTCCTGCTTCAACTCCAGCAGCCAATTGTGTGTGGTATCATTGGAGCATACCTTGATGACGTGTGCATCGACTGAAGTGTTCATGGCGGACTTCTTTTGCTGCAGCAGCAGGAAAGTCTCACCTTCGATCGACATTGTACTCACAAGTTGAAGTCGTCGATGGCCGTCTTGAAGACGGTATTCTGGAGACTCGCGCAGCAGTATGAAGCCTTGATCGGAAAGACAGTTGATAGCGTCAGAGATGAACTCATCATCAGCGAAGAGGTTCTCACAGATGAGCAGGAGCACATTTCTTTGCTTCATGAGCTTATCCTCGGAGATCGTGACATTAGGAATAGGCTCAGGCTTTGCAGTGGAGAGCAGTGTAAGGTGTGCCTTCACCAACGGCAGGTCACCGATAGCATCTCCAAAGAGGGAAATGATCGGATCCTTAGTTTTGGAGTGAATCTCCGTAACAGTGAAGAAGATTGTGGCCTGGTTCTCGAGAATTGTCTGTACAATCGTGGAAACAGCCGACGATGGTGCCATCGTGTGCTGCGGATAGTAGGGATGGAACTTGTAGCTCTCAAGCACAGGAACACCGGGTGGCAGGCGTCTAGCGATGGTACTGGCATTAAGGCCACGAATCTCTATCGCTCCACACTGCAGCAGGTTAAGGTCGGGATCGAAACACACATTGTAGCTGGGGACCTCATTGCCCGTTGCTTGATCCGTTAGCTTATGCTGAATGGGATCAATTTTGATCGACTCAATGCGTGTAGGTATTACAAGCGATCGTGAGTCCACGGCTATGATCGCCACCTGCAGAATGCAATCGAGCAGTGCGGTCCAGTTGTACTTCCATTCGATTTTGGCGTACGATCCATCGGTACGCGACTCCATGACAGACTTGAAGTATCCACCATAGTGGTAGCCACGCAGTCGCAGCTCCTTGTAGAAATCTTTCGAAGGCATCATTACAGCATCGCTCTGCCTGTGCTTAGTCTCCGGTGGCGTGTAGTTAGTAAGCGCCTGAATGCGTCCCTTCACCACGAGAGCCGTTCCTTCGCTGACCTCGAAGCTACCGGTCACTTCGTTCAGATCCACGGTGAGCGTCACCTGCTGATCTCCGACCAGGGTCGTCGCACGCAGAAACTCGATGTCCGAAAACTCGACCGGCATCTCCTCGGGTATGATGCCCATCCTGCCGGAGAAGGAATCCCACACGTAGAACAGATATCCCGTGGCCGGTATAAGGATTCGCCCATCGATGCAGTGCCCGCTGATGTAGTCCTGCTCGGACAGGGAAATCGTGTACTCGGAGGTGCTTTGATCGACCATACGAGTCGTGCGGAAGTTGGTGACGTGCCAATCGGCCGAATGGTCCCACTCGAGCAGTGACGAGATCATGCCTGTGCCCTGCGAGACAGGAAACTGGATCGTCGGGTAGACCGGCAGCAGATTGACTGGATGACCTTTAAGGAACACTCTGAAAAGATAGAGATCCGGTCATGTTTAAAGCAGTTATGGGTAAATACATGGAATAAGGAGGATAACTTACTCGCCAAGGGATTTGAGGAAGTGCATGAGGACATCTTTTGACGCGTTCAACGGCTGCAACACAATAGCTTCATTCGCTCCTAGCGTATGGAACAGTGTCGTCATCACCTTCGGATCATACATTTCGAACGTTTTCAGCTGACATGGGTTGAACCACTTGGGTGTGGCGGCTTGCAGGCGCAGAGGCTTCAGCGCTGTCGCCAGTTTCACGGTAAGCTGTTTGTTGGACGAAACACCGCTACCATAATTGGCGCTCTTTTCAGTATGATGCGCACGAATGATATATCCGTGGGCGTAAGCCACACGCAATGCATCGTGCAGCGAGAGCACTCCATCCAGATAAGCGCACGTGATCTGTCCCACAGCGTAGCCAGCGTACTGATCGATCGTTACACCAGACGCAGTCAACAAGCGGTACACTCCTACCTGGGCCATGAACGTCCACAGGATGTGCTGAATGGGATCGTTCGCTTGCATCGTCTGATCGAACGCATCGAATCCACAGTCCTTGATGGCTTGCAGACATTCCGCGATACCGTTGGCAAACTCCGGGAACTGATTGAATGCCTGTACGGTTGCCTTCCAGTTGCCTTCTAGCTGTCCGAATGCAAGCGTTACCGGAGGCAACTTGTACTTCTTCGGGATCTTGTTCGATGCCGCTTTGTACAGCAGCTCAGCAGTCCCGTCCTGACGGCCACCGAAAATCGCGTACCCTTTGGTGGTCATTTTCGGTATTTCGCTGCGCTGAATGTTATGCGTCAGTGCGTAAAACTCAGCATCGTAGCTTTTTCCCTTCAAACTGTCGAGAAAATGATCGACCGCTTCGATCGTACGTCCGCTCCAAACCACCAGCCTGGGCAACCCATCCTTTGGGTAGCCACCGTTGATCTTTTGCTTGGTGCAGTTGTGCAGCAGTGCATGAGCGTTTGCTCCTCCGAAGCCGAACGAATTGACCGCAACCAGCGGTCCTCCAAGCGGAGTGCATTGGTCTACCACCTTCAGCTTTCCGTTCAGCAGCGAGGGCACATCGGTACGGGGCTCGGTGTAGTTAATGTTCGGCGGAATGATACGGTTCTGCATCGCAATGACACACTTTGTGACGGAGCAGATCCCGGCAGCCGCCTCCGAATGGCCAATGTTCGACTTGACCGAACCGACCAGCAGTGGTTCGGTTCGGTCCGGACAGAACACCTTCTCGATAGCGTCACACTCTTCCGGATCACCAACTACGGTGCCGGTGCTGTGCGCTTCCACGTAGCTGATGTCTTTCGGGTCATAGGGCACCTCGGAGTAGAGCTCATCGAGCAGCTGCTTCTGGATCTTGTTCGATGGGAAAGTGATGCCCTCGAGCTTGTACCCATCGCAGTTGGTTTTCGTATTGACCACGTGAGCGTAGATACGCTTTGCATCCTTCGCCTTCTGGAGTAAGATTACTGCGTTGGCCTCCGAACGGGAATATCCGGACGCATTCTTATCGAACGGTCGACAGTACCCATCGGCAGCCAGTACGCCGAGCAGTGCGAACTGAAGCGTAATGTACGGATGCAGTGTCAGATTGGTTCCGGCAACAATGGCGGCATCACACTGCCCTTGACGGATGGCTTTGCAGGCCCAATCGAGAGCGTACATGGAGCTGCTGCACGCCGTATCGACCGCCATCGAGGGTCCCTTCAGATCCAAGGCGTATGCAATCTTCGTCGCTAGCATGCTTCGGACAAATCTGTCGTTGAGGGAGGGAGAGAGAATAAATTGCAGTTGCTTGGTTGAATACAGTTGAAAATTGCTCGTAATGGTTTGAGCTCACCCCAGTATGGATCGGTTGTACGGCGACTTCGTCTTCTTGTACGTCCAGTAGATCTCCGTCTCCGCAATCGACACGCCGACAAACACGCCCGTGCGCGTACCGCGTATATCGTCCGGATGAAGGCCCGCATCGAGCAGCGCCTCGTAGCAGTGCTCAAGCAGCAAACGCTGCTGCGGATCCATCGTGTGCGTTTCCTGGAAGCCACTGCCGAAGAACTCCGCATCGAACTTGCCGAGCTTGTTCAGCTTGCCGAGACGCTTCGGAATACCCGCGTACAGATGTCGCCAGCGATCTTCCTTATCGTCCACCAGATCCACCTTGTTAGTTCAATAGGAAAAGCACACAAAACAGCAAGATTAGCACACTCACGCAGGTTCACTTTTCTCACTCAACTCCACTCAAATTAGGCAGCAGTGTAAATGTACCTTATTGTACAGATTGTCGGCAAAATGTTCCACACTGTCCGAGCGCGGATACTTCCCCGCAATGCCACTGATCACGATCGAATCGTCCGCAGTGATGGGAGTACATTTCGTGCCAGGAGCTGCTGCAGCTGCTGTAGTTGCAGACGACGTAGAAGAGGTGCTTGGATGCATAGTGAGACGGTTTCGGCGGTGAAGTTTTGCTGCCCTGGATGAAATGTGCGTGATCGTGTGTAGTGAAGAGTGCACTGCTGTAGTGTCCGTACCGAAGGGTTGGTTTTATATTCGGATCTATCAGACGGTGGACCACCCTTCCCCGGACCCTCCGATTGCACCGTACCGTTGCTGCGTTTGTGCGTTTGTGTTAATTCTGCGTATTAATATGCAATAAATAGCATTGACGGGAAATAGGTTATCGAATAGATACAGGTCATTGGGCGGTATGGTGTACCACCAGCAAAGCGGGGTGTGTTGCCGTCTACACTTCCGATGACTAATCGGGCTGTGAATGGAAACTTTATGGCCGAATTATAAGCAAATTGAATGAGCTTTTTTCCTAAATACGCAAGAATTTCGTGGAAATCCTGTAGTGCGAATATCGTAATTATTATTGCCATTTCGCATTCCATATCGACCACTTTTTCTTTCCATACGGTTGAGGAAGTCGCTTCGGCCCGGTGCGTTACTGTCCAGTGTAGCTAACCTTGAAAGACATTAATGCGATGCAAACGATAAGCGGCAGCTGACCTTTTGGGTGTGAAAAAAATTAATTCCACTTGTAATCGATCGCGTTCGGCCGGCTTGAGAACTGAGTGGTATAAAAAATGGGTAAAGTGTTCGCGCATTTTTTTGCGTGTGGCCAATTTGTCGCTGCAAGTTTGGCAGTAAAGTTCGAAGGAGAGTGTGTGAAGTGCTTAATAGCAAGGGAGTTGTATCATTTTGGGGTGCTTGTGAATTGCCAGCATGGTTGGATCGTCAAGTCCAAAGCATTATCTAATTTTGCAGACCATACCGTTGGGTAAATCTCGGTGAAGCAAACAATGTGTAGCATCTCTATCCACTCGCGATGTGAGAAGACGCGGAAGACCCAAACGTCTTTAGCGTAGAATTCACGTAAATTGAAGATGATCAGTGTTGATTGAGATGTGCCTGCCAGTGATAAGCATTGCTATAGCCGGATAATGGATAATGGAGATAATGGATCTTGCGGGACGGCCCTGCAACTCGATCAGAGCTGATCTCGGGACAGTTGGCTGGAAGTGTTTGCCCGCGCTGGTGGAGCGATATGACGACCGCAACAACGATCACGACGCCAACCGCGAAGCGAGGTCATTGGGCATCGAAAACGGAGTTTATTCTGTCGTGCATTGGGTATGCGATCGGGCTGGGGAATGTGTGGCGCTTCCCGTACCTGTGCTATCGGAACGGTGGTGGTGCCTTTCTCGTACCCTACCTGCTGATGCTAGTGCTGTGTGGCATACCGTTGTTCTTTCTGGAAACATGCCTGGGTCAGTTTAGTGGAACGGGATGCATAACGGTGTTCAAAATTGTGCCACTACTAAAGGGCGCCGGTATTGCGATCGTTGTGCTCAACTTAATCTGTAACGCGTACTATATTGCGATCATTTCGTATCCTCTGCTGTTCCTGTGGCGATCGCTGCAAGCACAGCTGCCGTGGGAGAGCTGTGGCAATGCGTGGAACACACCTCGATGTTTGGAGCTGCGTGGCGATCAGCATGTGGAGTTGTTTCTGAACAACAGTGCAATGGCGATCGGTGATCGTTACCGTACACCGGCGGATGAGTTTTTCCAGTAAGTATTGGAAGTGGTTGAATCGCTTCTGGAGCATCAAGGGCTCTTTCTTGTGGTTGTTTGCAGCAACGAAATCCTCCACATATCGGAAGGTATCGAACAGATGGGCGGCATCGTGTGGCCCCTGTTGCTGTGTGACGTCATCGCCTGGATAGTGATATTCGGTTGCATCGCCAAAGGGGTGCAATCGGTCGGTAAGGTCGTTTACTGTACTGCCACCTTTCCGTTCGCGATCCTGGCGGTGTTACTTGTGCGCGGTATCACGCTTCCCGGTGCGCTGGAGGGCATCAAGTTCTACATAATGCCCCAGTGGAGCCAGCTGCTGAATCTGCGCGTTTGGGCCGATGCAGCGATCCAGATTTTCTACTCCCTTGGACCGGGCTGGGGTGGCATTTTGAATATGGCGAGCTATAATCAGTTCAAAAACAACACCAAACTCGACTCGATCGTCATACCGATCGTTAACTGTGGTACGAGCATACTGGCCGGGTTTGTGGTGTTCTCTGTGCTAGGATACTTTTCACGTAAGTATCTGCTTCGAGTAGTAGTAGATGGGCAACGAAATGGAGGGTGTGACATTCGGTGTACGATCTCTTCACAGATCAAACAGGTCTTCCCGTAGCGTCGGCTGCCACTGGCGGTCCGGGATTGGCGTTCATCACGTACCCGGAAGCGATCAGTATGCTTCCGCTGTCACCGCTGTGGGCCTGTCTGTTCTTCAGTATGCTATTTTTCCTCGGCGTTGACAGTATGGTGAGAGGTGAATGGTTTAGTATGAGATGGAATTTCAACGTTTGAATGCTATTAATTCGAATTGCAGTTCGTTCAAATCGAAGCGATCGTTTCGTCGGTGATGGACGTGTTACCGAGGTTACGCCCAATGAAGCTCCAGGTAACGGCCGGAACTTGTTTTCTTCTTTTCCTGCTCTCTATCGCTTGCGTGACACAGGTAAGCGCCATCTAAAGGTTCAAAAACAATGTACAGCGACAAAATCGTTCTTGTCTTGGGCCGTTTGCCAGGGTGGAATGTACTTGGTGCAGCTGCTCGACTGGTATTCGGGGTCCATTTCGGTGATACTGGTTTGTATCGTTGAGGTTATTACCGTCGGTTGGATCTACGGGTGTGAGCAGTTCGTGCGCGACGTCGAGTTCATGATCGATCGCAAGGTGGAACGGTTTTGGATAGTTTCATGGAAGTACATCACACCGATCGTGCTGACTGTAGGTGTGCGATGGAACAATTCTACGGGATGTGTTTGTATAAAACAGCGTTTTCTTTAGTTTATTTTCACTACAACGATTGTGTACAACACTGAGGTATCGTACAATGGCTTTTCGTATCCACGGTGGGCTATTGGAGTCGGGTGGGCCAGCTGCTTGGTGTCGATACTTTGCATTCCAGTGTTTGCGTCTTACAAGCTCCTTCACACGAAGGGTTCATTGACAAAGGTAGTGTGAAATTATATCTTCTTTTTTTCAGTATTTCAATTCCTGGTCTTCATTTTATTTCTTTTTCAGCGTTTTAAAACCCAACTCAAAGCACAGGATTGGGGCCCTGCCGATGATGAACTGCGTGCATTGTGGAGTGACAGTGTTGCATTACGTTCAGTGCGTTAAATAAACGATTTCTTTACACCGAAACTTTGGCTGGTTTGGTTTTGACTACATGTACAGCCCCTGGATTGGCGGCCACAACCACTCCACCACCGACCTCAACGTCTACGGGACGCTCCGTCGTAACGGGAGCGGGAGCGGGAACGACGTGCTGCACCACCGGCACCTGCTGTACTACCGGAACATGATGGACTACCGGAACATGGTGCACTACCGGCCGTACTACCGGCACGTACACGGGCACCTGGTGGACCACCTTCTGGACGTGCACTTCCGGTACCTTCACGACCTCCCGCACCGCCACTGGATAATAGCGGTGGGATCTACCGTGCGACGAGTGGCTGTGGAACAGCGGACTGCCGCAGACGGACGCAAGCAGCGCAAAAGCCAGAACGGCGATGAAGCTCTGTACGAAGGGAAGATCACACAAGAATGTTTGTTTTAATGCGAGGGTGGCAGACCCACTGGATCACACTACTCCCTACCTTCATTGTTGCTTGCTGGCTGTCGTGCTGGACCGATCGTAGATCACCGAATAATGCTTCTAACGCGGTTCGGGCCGAATTTATATGCGTCGGTTTCGATTTGGATGTGCATTTGACCAAACAGGTTTCCATCTTTTTCCGGTCGCCCTCTGTACTCTCATTGCGTGTCGCTGGCACGTAGGTTTCTTATCAGATCCACGCGATGAGTGCTCGAAGCAAAAGCATCCTCTTTCCGGAACTGAAACAACATTTCTTTCGGTGCATGTTATTAAAGACGGAACCAACGAGAAGCGTTTACTTTTCAAGCCAAATTGTTGTATTTTGAACGAATTGCTTCGTAGCGTCCAGAATTACTGATTTCCCAATTTTTTGAAGAGAGCGAACGTCCTTATCCAATCCAGCAGCGCTTAGTCCGAACCAGGTGCAGCCTCCAGGTTCAGCTGCTGCTGGGAGAAAGCGTGGCCTGGCAGTGGCGCCTCGTGGATCGCGCCCCGGTTGGCGGCCAGATAGCGAGCCTCCTTCTGGTAGAGCAGCGCCGGAGCACTGTAGGCCAGCGGGGCGGTGTAGTAGTACGGAGCGGCAGGGGCGTACGCCAGCGGGGCACCAGCAGCGGCGTAGGGATAGGCCAACGGAGCCGCAGCATAGGAGTATGCCGGGGCCGTCGTAATCAGCTTAGCGTCCGAGTTGCTCTGCACGACCGTGGTGTGCGGGGCGGCAATGGCCAGTGGAGCTCCGTACAGCAGAGGGGCGAGTCCAGCGTCGGCGACAGCGGCCAGGGCCATCATGACTACAGCTGCGATGCACTGCAGGATTTAAGGAAATTGTTAGTTTAGCCGAAATTTACAAAACTTCAAGAACAATCGTGTTGGAATAATTACCTTCATGATTGCTTATTGGTGTTGATTGGGATGAATTGCTTGATGGAACGTTCAGATGAGTTCTGTGACGATTGCAGCCCGAACGCATCCCTTTTATACCCCAAGCCAACACGACGGGTTAGTTGTCACGCAGCCATGGGAAGCGTTCTTCTTTAGCATCAGATAAAATAAAACGAAAAAAAGCAGCAGCAAACAAAAAAGGACCATGACGCAAGCAAGTAGCCGCCCGTAATGCCAAGGCGAAAGGGGAACCTTAATGCAACCAGATCAAGTGTCCAGATCGGTAAAATACAAGTTTCTGATGCGATGCGTATGCGGCACGGCCCTGTACGCGCGATCGTCAATTTCGCACGGAACCAGAACAACAATGCGTATGTTGCGCGGGTCAGTGCACTGAAAGGATGCGAGGGATAGCCGTCGCATGGATAGGGAACTGGTTATAGGTGGTTTTTCATTGTTTTTTTCTTATGTTTTGCTGTTTAAATAGTTGCGCTATTTTCTGCAAGATTATGAACTGGATTGAAAGGTAGCGCCCCGATATCTGTACCTAGAGACACCATCAAACATATATTATTTGTTGTTTTTATTAACAATCTGGCGAGTATATATATTGACGGGTTGTCGGTGGTTTAATCAGAATTGATCTGTCCGCGTTTCAGAACACAACTCAAAAAACAATCCAAACAATTGCAATCATGAAGGTGTGTTTAAAGCTAAGCCAATAACATTTCTTCAGCGTTCAGAGTCTATAGGAAAACTTACAAATCTATTCTATCATGTTCCAGTGCATCGCAGCTGTAGTCATGATGGCCCTGGCCGCTGTCGCCGACGCTGGACTCGCCCCACTGCTGTACGGAGCTCCACTGGCCATTGCCGCCCCGCACACAACGGTCGTGCAGAGCAACTCGGACGCCAAGCTGATTACGACGGCCCCGGCATACTCCTATGCTGCGGCTCCGTTGGCCTATCCCTACGCCGCTGCTGGTGCCCCGCTGGCATACGCCCCTGCCGCTCCGTACTACTACACCGCCCCGCTGGCCTACAGTGCTCCGGCGCTGCTCTACCAGAAGGAGGCTCGCTATCTGGCCGCCAACCGGGGCGCGATCCACGAGGCGCCACTGCCAGGCCACGCTTTCTCCCAGCAGCAGCTGAACCTGGAGGCTGCACCTGGTTCGGACTAAGCGCTGCTGGATTGGATAAGGACGTTCGCTCTCTTCAAAAAATTGGGAAATCAGTAATTCTGGACGCTACGAAGCAATTCGTTCAAAATACAACAATTTGGCTTGAAAAGTAAACGCTTCTCGTTGGTTCCGTCTTTAATAACATGCACCGAAAGAAATGTTGTTTCAGTTCCGGAAAGAGGATGCTTTTGCTTCGAGCACTCATCGCGTGGATCTGATAAGAAACCTACGTGCCAGCGACACGCAATGAGAGTACAGAGGGCGACCGGAAAAAGATGGAAACCTGTTTGGTCAAATGCACATTCAAATCGAAACCGACGCATATAAATTCGGCCCCAACAGCGTTAGAAGCATTATTCGGTGATCTGCGATCGGTCCAGCACGACAGCCAGCAAGCAACAATGAAGGTAGGGAGTAGTGTGATCCAGTGGGTCTGCCATCCTCGCATTAAAACAAACATTCTTGTGTGATCTTCCCTTTGTACAGAGCTTCATCGCCATTCTGGCTTTTGCGCTGCTTGCGTCCGTCTGCGGCAGTCCGCTGTTCCACAGCCACTCGTCGCACGGTAGATCCCACCGCTATTATCCGGTGGCGGTGCGGGAGGTCGTGAAGGTACCGGAAGTGCACGTCCAGAAGGTGGTCCACCAGGTGCCCGTGTACGTGCCGGTAGTACGGCCGGTAGTGCACCATGTTCCGGTAGTCCATCATGTTCCGGTAGTACAGCAGGTGCCGGTGGTGCAGCACGTCGTTCCCGCTCCCGTTCCCGTTACGACGGAGCGTCCCGTGGACGTTGAGGTCGGTGGTGGAGTGGTTGTGGCCGCCAATCCAGGGGCGGTACATGTGGTCAAAACCAAACCAGCCAAAGTTTCTGTTTGATTGAGCAGTTGTAGTTGGGCATCGCTACACAACTTAATGAAACGTATGAAGAAAATAATCAAACTTGAACAACATGTGTTCTTTCTTTGGAAATGTTTTCTCAACTGTATCGTTGGTTTGTGTGTAATTCCAACCTTTATCTCCTTCATTGTGACATTTTGCAAGATTTATTTCAGCATAGATCCAACAAGAAGAAACTTGTCAATGGCTCGAAGGGTCGTTAATTTTGTATCTGTGTGTGTGTTCGAAAAAGAGTATCGTTTTCATAGTACGGTTGACAACTCCTTACTGCGTTCCCGGGGCAGGCTGCACGTTCAGCGACTGCTGGTTGACGGTGTGTCCGGCAAGCGGAGCTTCGTGCACGGCACCGGGGTTAGCAGCGACATAGCGAGCTTCCTTCTGGGCAACGACGGCAGCAACCGCGGGCTGGGCAACGACGACGGTCTCCTCGGGGGCAACGGCAGCAACCGGGGCAGCCTCCACTACGTCCGAGTCGGATGAGTAAGCGATCGGTGCCGGGTAAGCGACGGGTGCGACCGATTCATACTTGGTCACCGGAGCGGTGGCGGTGTAGGTGACGGCCGGAGCGGAGTAGGAGACAGCCGGAGCAACGTAAGACACGGCCGGGGCCGTGTAGCTAACGTACTTCGGGGCAACGTTCTGCTGCACAACGGTCTTTTCCGGCACCGTGTAGGCAGTGACAACTGGGGTCGAGTAGGCGACAGCCGGGGCAACGTTCGACGCCACGTAGGTCGCCTTCGGGACGGAGTAGGTGGTGACGGCAGGCGCAGCAGCGTATGTCACAGCCGGGCCCGAATAGTACTTCTGTTGGACGTAAGTTTCTGGGACGGTGTACGCGGTCACTACGGGGGCATTGTAAGCCACGCTGGACGTGTAGTATTTCGGAGCTACGTTCTGCTGGACGACTGTTTTCTCGGCACCGGTGTAAACTACCGGAGTGCGAAGGGCAATAACGTTAGCCTCCGCCGCGATGGCCAGAGTCATCATGACTACAGCTGCGATGCACTGGAAGAGAAGTGTCGTGTTAGATCTACTAGACTCTTCGAGGATCAAGTTCACGCAAATAGCTTACCTTCATGATTGCTGGGCTTGTTTTGTGGATGCTGCCGTCCAAACTGTGTGAAGATCGATTGAATTGTGATCGAAGTTCGGACTGGGCCGGGTTTATATACGTCGGTTCTTCTATTCTTCTTTCCGGTGTCGAAAAACTGTTCGATCCCAAAACTGGATTATTCCATAAACAAAAAGGTTAATTGTGTCTTAAGAGAGCATTTTTTATTAGATGACTTGATTGGGCGGGGGTTCAATGCGAAGGAAGTAACAAACGCTCGATAAAGATCGAACAAAAGAACGAAACGAGAATAACGAACATACATGAACGAGCGGTGACAATCCGCGCGCGGGATTAGCAGGCAAAGCCTAAAATGACTTCACGTATGTGTGTGCGCGTGCGTGTGTGTGTATGTACATCATGTACGGATTGAATGACATTTAGAAAACATATTTGGCAACGGGAGCAGTCGACAGATACTTGTTGTATCCCAGACCGTATCCTCCATAGTTCCACAGTCCATTATCGACGACTTTGGTGGCGACGACGGGAGCGACCAGCTTGTTGTATCCCAGACCGTATCCGCTGACCAGCTTGTTGTATCCCAGACCGTATCCGCTGCTCAGCACTGGAGCGACCAGCTTGTTGTATCCCAGACCGTATCCGCTGACCAGCTTGTTGTATCCCAGACCGTATCCGCTGTTCAGCACTGGAGCGACCAGCTTGTTGTATCCCAGATCGTAGCTGTTATCAACGACCTTGGTGGCCAGCACTGGAGCAACCGACGGGTATTCGACCACTTTCTTCACGGCCGGATAGGAACCGTACAACGATGATGGGTAGGAGTACTTGTCCAACGCTGCTGGGAGACCGTACGACGAGCCATAGACCACCTTCGACACCGGAAGTCCATAGCCGTAGCTGTGCTGGTAGGACAGGACATCATCGTATGGCAGGTAGGACGCCTCCGAGGCAGCGACGAACGCCACAGCCATGATTGCAATGAAGAACTGGAATGAGATACAAGAATTGGATGAACAGGGATGTTTGTATCGAGATTTCCGACGAAGCTTACCTTCATTTTGATTTGCTGAGCTGAGAAGAGCTGTACGAACACTGATACCAAAAACACAATCGAACGCATCATTTATAGTGTTTTATACCGGAAGTCCAAAACGAAAGGAAAACTCCGTCGTCAAGGTCCAACAGAAGGCCGGAAAAGCGTTGCGTTTGGCTCGTTATAAAAGCAGACGATCATTGGAACAAACGATCACAGTTCACTTGCAACGTTTTCGCGATCATATCCAATCGATCAAAGCACTCAACTGTGACCATGAAGGTGGGTTCAATCGATCAATTCGGTCAACAATTGATTGGTACTGATAAGTTATCATTGATTTTATTTTTCCTTCCAGGGATTCATCGCGATCGCTGTGTTGGCTCTGGCCACTGTCTCCCAGGGATTATATCTGCCAGCGGTGCAGTCGGTCCTTCCGTACGCCTACAGCTCTGGCCTCCATGGCCTGGGTGCCTATGATGGTCTGGGCCATTACTCGTCGCTCGGTGGACTGGGATACTCGTCCGTGCTGGACCATGGCCTTTCCTACCCGTACTCGGCCGCTCTTCCGTACTCTGTCTACAACAACGGTCTGTATGGAGGATACTATGGTGCCAAGTACGCCCCAACGGTGGTCCAGGCCAACGTGAACACTCTGAAGACGGTCAGCCCGCTTGGTCTGTATGGAGGATACGGTGTGGAGCACGGATACGGTCTCGGTCACGGATACGGCTACGGATACAACAACTACCTCCCAGTCCAGGGTCATGCTGCGAAGTACGTTGCTGCCAACCCAGGAGCCGTTCATGTGGCTCAGGACAACGTGAACACTCTGAAGACGGTCAGCCCGCTGGATCTGTATGGAGGATACGGTGTGGAGCACGGATACGGACTCGGTCACGGATACGGCTACGGATACAACAACTACCTCCCAGTCCAGGGCCATGCTGCGAAGTACGTTGCTGCCAACCCGGGAGCCGTCCATGTGGCTCCTCTACCAGGCCATCTAGTCAACCAGAAGTCGATTGTGGCGTAAATGACTGTGATCTCGATCAAACGTGTATGGAATTGTAAATAAATGGAGTATTGAACTCAAAATATGATTGATCTTCTAAATTATTTTAAATTTTAAGCTTCAATTCCATTCTAGTGTTTGACAAACCAATTAATTTTAAATCCAACAACTTTTTACTAATTTTCTTTAACACAAGCGTCAGCCCATCAAGCATATGAAACAAATCATCATTTCACTTTGAAACATGTTCAAGTTTATTTCGTTTATGTTCTAGGCGCGACTGGATTTTGTACATGGATAATAAATTATGTTTACAGAGTTCCTGGTGCAGCTTCAAGGTTCAGGGACTGCTGGTTGACGGCATGTCCGGCCAGAGGAGCCTCGTGGACGGCGCCACGGTTGGCAGCGACATAGCGAGCCTCCTTCTGGGCGACAACAGCCACGGCGGGCTGAGCGACGACGGTGGCAGCAGGAGCTACGGCCACTGGAGCAGCTTCCACCACATCCGAATCAGCGTAGAACGATGGCGCGGAGTAGGCGACTGGAGCTACTGAGGCGACACGGGCATACGAGACGGCTGGGACGGCATGGGAGACGGTTTGAGCAGCATAGGAGTAGGACGGAGCGGCATAGGAGTAAGCGGGAGCGGCGTACGCGAGAGGGGCCGGAACCACGTACTTCGGAGCCACATTCTGCTGGACGACAGTCGTCTGGGGAGCAGAGTAGACCACCGGAGCCGGAATGAGGCCGCACTCAGCGACGACGGCCAGAGCCACCATGACTACAGCTGCGATGCACTGATAAGAAAAAGAACCAGAAAACAGGAGCGTTTACTTGAGGACACTTGATGGAGATGAGAAAGCCTTTGAATTACCTTCATGATTGCTGGTTAGGGGTTTGAGTTGGATGCTGGTATGCGATCGAGTCGAAGATCGTTCTGATTCTGATTGATACGAGTACAGAGACGCCTTTTATACCAGTAGAAGGAAACACAATCATGAATGTAGTTTCCAAAGTACAACAAAAAATGCAATCCCCAAAATCGCCACAAACAATACCATACCGCCCCTTCCAAAGCACACAACGAACGATCGAACAAAGAGAACGGGAAACTAACGCTCGCTCAAACAGAATGGCGATCAGCTTGGGTTAACATTCACACGTCATGAATCGGAGCCGGTTTATTAAAACAACATTATCTACATTTACAACACGTATTTGGCAACGGGAGCAGTCGACAGATACTTGTTGTATCCCAGACCGTATCCTCCATAGTTCCACAGTCCATTATCGACGACTTTGGTGGCGACGACGGGAGCGACCAGCTTGTTGTATCCCAGACCGTATCCGCTGACCAGCTTGTTGTATCCCAGACCGTATCCGCTGCTCAGAACTGGAGCGACCAGCTTGTTGTATCCCAGATCGTAGCTGTTATCAACGACCTTGGTGGCCAGCACTGGAGCAACCGACGGGTATTCGACCACTTTCTTCACGGCCGGATAGGAACCGTACAACGATGATGGGTAGGAGTACTTGTCCACCGCTGCTGGGAGACCGTACGACGAGCCATAGACCACCTTCGACACCGGAAGTCCATAGCCGTAGCCGTGCTGGTAGGACAGGACATCATCGTATGGCAGGTAGGACGCCTCCGAGGCAGCGACGAACGCCACAGCCATGATTCCAATGAAGAACTGGAATGAGATAGAAGAATTGAATAAGGATGTATGTTTCTAACGGAATTTCCCAAGAAGCTTACCTTCATTTTAGTTGGTTTGGTTGGATGTTGTGTTGATAGAAGAGCTGTACGAATACTGATACCAAAAACACAATCGAACGCATCATTTATAGCGCCTTCTACCGGAAGTCCAAAACGAAAGGAAAATTCCGTCGTCAAGGTCCAACAGAAGGCCGGAAAAGCGTCGCGTTTGGCTCGTTATAAAAGCAGACGATCATTGGGACAAACGATCACAGTTCACTTGCAACGTTTTCGCGATCATATCCAATCGATCAAAGCACTCAACTGTGACCATGAAGGTGGGTTCAATCGATCAATTCGGTCAACATATAGTTGGTACTGATAAGTTATCACTGATTTTATTCTTCCTTCTAGGGATTCATCGCGATCGCTGTGTTGGCTCTGGCCACCGTCTCCCAGGGATCATATCTGCCAGCGGTGCAGTCGGTCCTTCCGTATGGCTACAGCTCTGGCCTCCATGGGCTGGGTGCCTATGATGGTCTGGGTCATTACTCGTCGCTCGGTGGACTGGGATACTCGTCCGTGCTGGACCATGGCCTCTCCTACCCGTACTCGGCCGCTCTTCCGTACTCTGTCTACAACAACGGTCTGTATGGAGGATACTACGGTGCCAAGTACGCTCCGACTGTGGTCCAGGCCAATGTAAACACTCTGAAGACGGTCAGCCCGCTGGGTCTGTATGGCGGATACGGTGTGGAGCACGGATACGGTCTCGGTCACGGATACGGCTACGGATACAACAACTACCTCCCAGTCCAGGGTCATGCTGCGAAGTACGTTGCTGCCAACCCGGGAGCCGTTCATGTGGCTCCTCTACCAGGCCATCTAGTCAACCAGAAGTCGATTGTGGCGTAAATGACTGTGATCTCGAACAAATGTGTACGGAATTGTAAATAAAAGGAACATCTTAATCAAAATTTGTCATGTTTTTAAATTTCCTTGTATTGTATTATTTTAATGCTGAAAACATTTACTCTGAACCCAGTGGATGATGCAACGGTGGGCCGACTAAGGGGTCGCTTAAGGCTCCAGCGATTTGGGAGATTCGTGAATCTTTAGTCCATTTATAACAGATGGTAGAGTACGGCATTGTATTAGCGAGTGGACCCCGGGGACGATGTTTTGTTGGGTTCCCGTGACCGATGAACCCTTAACACTCCCTCGACAGAAACGAAATTTAACTGGACCAAGTGCCATTACCCCTCCTCCCTCTCATAATGTAAAGTGGGCCTCACCGTTTAAGGCCTCCGACACTCGAAATCCATCACTGTCAGAATATCCATTTACTTTTTGGAATAAAAACCGAATTTCACTCTACTGTTCCGAAAAAATCTAAACCGGTTCCGGTTAACTCAGACGATTTTTGATGATCTGTATGAATGCGGATGATTATTCCTGTTTCGAAAAAGTCTAAACGAGTTTGTGTGATCTACGGTATTTTTTTGCATTTACTTGCTTTTAGATAAATACTAAAGAATGCGAACCTTTTCCGTCGGACCTTATAATTATTCTTATCCTTCCAGGATCTTAACTCGCGTGACATACTGTCATCCCCATTGACGCTGACCGGTGGTAGCATTACTGTCACAGTAAGTTCACGAATCGGAACGGCTGACCTTTACACTTATATTTTTCCTCCTGTTATGTCAGCCTCACTTAAATTTGAAGTTTTAAACATGAATTCAAACTCATTTTGGTATACAAAAAACATTCGTATTCACTCCGAATTTTCTCAAACTGGCCAGCTTTGTGACGATTCGTTTGGATTAGTTCATATTCGCCGGATGGTAGATGGATGGTTCGTTTGGAGCTGAAGTCAGTTTTGATTCGTAATTCGATTCCGTATTCAAAGTAATGAGTCAATAACTCCAAACCGTGTAAAGATTGAAATAAAAAGATTGAATAGAAGAGATTATATAGGCGAACTAGTTTTGATTAGGATGCTCCCTTTATTTACAATTCCATAAACATATTTACAATTCCATAAACGTTCGAGATCACAGTCATTTACGCCACAATCGACTTCTGGTTGACCAGATGGCCTGGCAGAGGGGCCACATGGACGGCTCCCGGGTTGGCAGCAACGTACTTCGCAGCATGACCCTGGACTGGGAGGTAGTTGTTGTATCCGTAGCCGTATCCGTGACCGAGTCCGTATCCGTGCTCCACACCGTATCCTCCATACAGACCCAGCGGGCTGACCGTCTTCAGAGTGTTCACGTTGGCCTGGACCACAGTTGGGGCGTACTTGGCACCGTAGTATCCGCCATATAGACCCAGCGGGCTGACCGTCTTCAGAGTGTTCACGTTGGCCTGGACCACAGTCGGAGCGTACATGGCACCGTAGTATCCTCCATACAGACCGTTGTTGTAGACAGAATACGGAACAGCGGACGAGTACGGGTAGGAGAGGCCATGGTCCAGCACCGATGAGTATCCCAGTCCACCGAGCGACGAGTAATGACCCAGACCATCATAGGCACCCAGGCCATGGAGGCCGGAGCTGTAGGCGTACGGAAGGACCGACTGCACCGCTGGCAGATATGATCCGTGAGAGACGGCGGCCAGAGCGAGCACAGCGATTATGATGAAGCCCTTAAGATGAAAAATCAAAATTGTCTTGTAGTTTTAATTTCTTCAAATCTTCTTCTTCTTCTTTGGCTCAACAACCGTTGCCGGTCAAGGCCTGCCTGTACCACTTGTGGGCTTGGCTCTCAGTGACTAATTGATTTCCCCCCATAGCAGGATAGTCAATCCTACGTATGGCGGCACGGTCTTTTTGGGGATTGAACCCATGACGGGCATGTTGTTAAGTCGTACGAGTTTACGACTGTACTACTGTACTACGACGGCTAAAAAATTTCTTCAAATAATGTGTTTAAATATACCTTCATTGTTGTTTTGTTTGTTTGATGTGTTTGGCTGACGTGCTGGAACTGATCAGTTGGCTAGAATTGTATCGCTTTTTATAGCTGCTACTGATTTATCTATTTTTCTCCTTCTATTGGGAACCTTCTTCATTGTTAAAAGAAATTTGACCTTGTGTCCATCATTTGTAGAGAATCCGGACTATTGCTTTTCGAAAATGTAACAAATTGCAATCGGGTGTAGCATTTGGTCATGGATCATTTCACAGCGTTTAGTCACGGTTGACCATGTACCAGGTGTTGAACAAATAATGTGACAAAGATTGAAAAGCTTCAGGATGCGCGTGTTTTTAATTGGACAGCAATAAGGCGCGTTGAAGTAAAATGTTCAAGTCTGAACCAATCAGCCGTTTAGATTTTAGTATATAACGTGTGCATCAAACTCAGTAACGGCAGTTGATACCAACCATTTGTTGAGCAAACAAGTAGACAGTTAATCGTGAATTGTATTAGTTATATCATGAAGGTTTGTTTGAACATCATTACGGTACAAGGCATACTCATAAAATACATTTAATAAAATCCAGGCATTCATCGTGATCGCTGTGTTGGCTCTGGCCGCCGTCTCCCAAGGATCATATCTGCCAGCGGTGCAGTCGGTTCTTCCGTACGCCTACAGCTCTGGCCTCCATGGCCTGGGTGCCTATGATGGTCTGGGTCATTACTCGTCGCTCGGTGGACTGGGTTACTCGTCCGTGCTGGATCATGGTCTCTCCTACCCGTACTCGGCCGCTCTTCCGTACTCTGTCTACAACAACGGTCTGTATGGAGGATACTACGGTGCCAAGTACGCTCCGACTGTGGTCCAGGCCAACGTGAACACTCTGAAGACAGTCAGCCCGCTGGGTCTATATGGAGGATACTACGGTGCCAAGTACGCCCCAACGGTGGTCCAGGCCAACGTGAACACTCTGAAGACGGTCAGCCCGCTGGGTCTGTATGGAGGATACGGTGTGGAGCACGGATACGGTCTCGGTCACGGATACGGCTACGGATACAACAACTACCTCCCAGTCCAGGGTCATGCTGCGAAGTACGTTGCTGCCAATCCGGGAGCTGTTCATGTCGCGCCTCTTCCAGGTCATGTCGTTAATCAAAAATCGATCGTTGCATAAATTTTAAAATAAACGCGTAACTTGTACACACCCTTAACATTTATGTCTTCTATTGTTATTGGGTTGATTTCCAAAGCGTGAGTTTTTGAGAAGAATCGAACCAGTAGAAACCGGTTACAGGTAGATTGAAATGCGGAAAATATGGTCATTAGGAGATTGAACTGATTTCGCTCTATGAAACCAATATTTTTCTGTATGTTGTTATATTATTACGAATCGGGCTTGAACATTTCAATCAAATTACTTTCGATAAAATCGTTTTAGATGTATTAGAAGAACTTCTTTTGAAAGGTAAGTAGCACAGAGAAACTTTTCTGAAGTAATGAGAGATAAAAACAAGCTTGATACATTTACAAAAAAAATATATATATGAGAAAAAATCTTCGCTTGATGCGTTGTGGCCCTTTTTACTGAAGCTGTCTAGCATCAGATGGTTAACACGAAGCAGGAAATTATGGCAAACCGTCACAAAGAGAGACACGCCATGAAAACGGTGCGAAAGAAAGATCATGCTAACCACAAAACCGCGACCTGCCCGAGCAACGACGCGACCACGACCTTGAGATTGTTATTGTGTGATCGATTTATTTAAGCGTGACTCTATTCGTTCTATGTCTCTTTTTTCTTCCTTTAGCTTCTTTCTTAAATGGTCACTCCAAGCGGCCCTTGCTTTACGCAGCTTTAATTGATACACCTTTGTTGTGTGCTAGTGCTAGAACAGTCCACCGTAGGAGACACCCGAACACCAAAAAGGCGTCTTCCTAGCATGGGTACGATCATGCGAAGTGGGTATGTGCGATCGAGAATGCGAAAGATCGACCACGCCCCACTCTGCTACACCCGTGGACCATTGTTCCCTTCGTCTCTACGGTGGTATTGACCGGTTCCTAGCACTTACTTTCCGGTATGTCTTGGGGGCTCGTTGATCGATTGTGAGCGATCTTTTGCAACACCTCGATCGGGTGATTGGCGAGTGAAAAATGATGCTATATTAAAAGCGAACGGCGGGGACGCTTTTGTAATCCAATTAGTTGTGGCAACACGCGCCAGCTTAATTGCTACGTTTTTGGGAGGTTCGTGGTAGAAGCGTCATGTGCGAGGAGTTTGAGAAGGAACGATTAAGTAATTTGACTATGCTTTGCGACGAAATGGGATGATGCAATAAATTCAAAGTGTTTTCATAGGCTGTCAAGTTGACTCTTTTGTGGGTTGATAGTCGCGCTAAGTGTAAAGTACGTTGTAAAGTTGGACAGTCGAATGTATAACAAAAATAGCGTGAAGTTTATCACATGTGCCGGATTCCAGAGTAAAATTGTTACTCGTTCCATAGTTTTTGGTAGATTCTTTGGCTATAGAGGATTTACAAAACAATTACTGAAACCAAGCATTCTAATTTATTTGAAGATGATGATTGTGCTTATTTCTACATAACAACCCATGTTTGGTATTTTGTTATTTTTACAAGAAGAGATCACTTGATCGCTAATAGATGAAGCATAGACTAGTTAGACATCTTGGAAAAAAACACCATTTCAGCTAGTTTCATAACAGCAGATCTTCAACATAAGCCTCAATGTGTCATCAAATGTAAAAAAAACCTTTGCCCCAGCATATAATCCTTGCAACAATCCAATCTATTTAAAACCATTCTCAAAATCAAACATATTACAGCATTGAGTTGAATATTTACAGAGTTCCAGGTGCTGGCTCAACGTTGAACGACTTCTGGTTGACGGCATGTCCAACCAGAGGAGCCTTGTGGACGGCACCACGGGTAGCCGCAACGTAGGTAGCTTCCTTCTGCACCTGAGCGTACACAGCCGGGACAGCCTGGACGTAGTTGGTGTGACCGTACGCATAGGCAGCCGGGGCAGCAGCGTAAGCAACTGGAGCAGGGACAACCGAGCTATGGGCAGCGTAAGAGATCGGAGCAGCGGCATAGGTGGCGACTGGGGCGGCGTAGGTAGCAACCGGGGCAACGCTGGCGTGGCTGGCGTAGGAAATGGCCGGAGCAACGCTGGCGTGGCTGGCGTACGAGATGGCAGGGGCAGCGTAAGCGGTGACGTACTTGGGCGCAACGTTCTGCTGGACCACAGTCGTGGCTGGCACGCTGTACACCGACGGGACGGCGTTGTAGTAGTTGGCCTGAGCGCTGGCGACCAGAGCGACCATGACTACAGCTGCGATGCACTGTAGCAGTGAAAAAGAGGATGAGAGTTAAAGACATATCCTTCAGGATAGCCAAGGATGTGCACCACTTACCTTCATGATGCTTGTTTTGGGTTTGTTGGTTATTCCGTTTGGAAGATGTGATTTGTTCGGAGAACGGTTTTGATGTGACATCGACTAGCGTAATCGGCAGTATTTATATGAGCCGCGTCGCGCTAATAAACGCTTTGGCGTTAGCTTGATCGATTTGCCGAAAAGTACGAAAGCATGAGAGAACAAAAAAACTTCACCCCACTCGCCCGTCTTAGATACCGCCCAATTCTCTTCTCCTTTTCCGCTACCAGTGAAAGGAAAAGTCAGCAAGAAGGATTGCTATAACAAGCAAAGAAACTACGAAATGAGGATTACTACGCTCCATGCCGCGTTCTGGTCGATTAAACAGATGCTGTTTCTATTTGTTGCGCCAATGGTAACATTTCATTCTTCTTTCTTCAAATTTTGGAAACCTGCACATGCTTGGGGAGTTGGCATCAAACATGACCACTTCCTGAAGACCACACCACCACCTTCCACACGGATCGGATCGGGGAATCGCAGCAAAAAGGGAATGTAATACGAAACCGGTACAACCTGTACTAGTTTTCGGTTACCATGAGTGGCATGCTAAAACGTTATTATATGTGCGTTTAAGAACAACGAGAACAACAACAAAAAAAGACGCTGATTGACCAACGAAATTAAAAGTAAAGCAACCGTAACACATTCGCGCCGGACTGGACTGGCGTCGGCGAAGAATTTAATCACGTCCCGCCGGCATTACCTGGCGGCTTTTGATATCTTAAAATGTGCTTCGGTTTGAAGGGAGGAAGGCGCTAGAGAAGCTGGTAGGATGTTGGTTGTGTTTGCAATGTATCTGCCATTTGCCAAAAACGAAAACATTGCTTTGTGTTAGGGCGTTCCTAAAACCGGAATCGAGAAGATTTCTGTTTGCGGGAGGCTTGTTTTGGTCGTTGGATAGGAGTTACATACCATGTTGTAGAATTATAAGCAGCAGCATTATCTAATCGAATTCATTAGCCAATTTATTAGGTGTATGTAATGAGGCTATGAATAAACATTTTTGAATAATATTTCGGTTCAGGTGCAATGGAATGGTAGAAGTTCAATTGGTAAAATCATCTGAAAGAAAACTAATTTATGATTTGAGTTAAAGTTACATTGCATAATTACTGGTGCGTGAACAATCGTTGAATGAGGAAATATTCATAAGTACATTCAATTCCATTCACAGCGATGGAATTTATTTGCAATGTTTAGGAAGGAAAGGTTAATTATAAATGCAATTATAAATTATTATTTAAATAACTCTTTATAATACTAAAAAAAGTTACGACACAATGGCTTCCTCTTTTTCATCTCATACAGTGAACACAAATTTGTGAAAAAGTCATTGACTTTAAAAATAGCCTTTTTTAGTCACGACCTAATCGGTCTTGTCGGTTTGGTAAATCCTAGGTACGGGAAGAGGTCCACGTTCCATGTTTTAAAAAACCGACGCGTTCAAAATTAGATCAACTGATCGCTCCCAATATAAAAAATAATTATTTAAATAAGCGTCAATAGATAGAGGTATAGAGCCTGTAGAACGACATAAAATAACGAGCAGCGCCACTTAATCGTCGTGCTAGTAGTAAGCTCTGTCACGATCACGATCAAATTCATTAGTCATGGAGGATTTGTGGTAGGAAATTAAGTTTGAGAGACGCTGTCATAACATCTAAATGATTTGTTTGCGTGATGCTCCTGTGATCCTGCAGGGTGTTATCTCTGTATCGCAACGTCTTTATTCCTGTTTCTCTTTTGCTGATACGTTTTCGAATAGACGCTATAAAATGATCAGTTGGATCTTATTTGTATGCTAATTCCAGTGTTTTTGTCAGCTTTAAGAGATTGTTGGATAGTAGAAATAACAAAAAATGAGAGAGATGTAACTGACATTTCAGTGCCACAACCTCAACTTTTTTTTCTTTCAGTACATACTTTCCGCAAATCCTGGCAAAGTTATTCAAAACCGCTAGTTACAATATCACAACGAGCTTTTATTTGCAGCATTCAACGGTTAACCGGTTGCCTTTTTATAAAACATTTTTACAGAGTTCCGGGTGCGGGTTCCAGGTTCAGCGACTGCTGGTTGACGACATGTCCGGGGAGGGGGGCCTCATGCACGGCACCACGGTTGGCGGCCAGATAGCGGGCCTCCTTCTGGGCGACGACTGCCACGGCCGGCTGGTAAGTGTACGGTGCGGCGTAGGCAACTGGAGCAGCGGCAACGGTAGCGACCGGGGCCTGGTAAGCGTAGTTCCACGGAGTTACAATTCTGGCGTAAGAATTATCCTGTACCCAGCTACCGACCGAAACCGGCGCCAAATGCTGCAGCGCTGCTCCATTGCCCCAGTAGGTGACGGACGTTCCCTGGACGGCAACGGCAACGGCCATCATGACTACAGCTGCGATGCACTGTTCGGTGGAGAAATGTATAAGAAGATTCGATGTAAGTCCTTGTTGCACTGCACAGCAGACGCACTCTCGATCGTACTTACCTTCATGATTGTTGAATTTTGGTTTGCTTGCGTTGCGTTGGCTGCTGGTTGACTGCTCAGATGGTTCTGATACAGTTTCCCCACAGCTCCGTAGCTTTTTATAAGACTGACTCTATTCTGTAGCTCAATCAACTGCGATCGTACGGTGGTGTACGACCCGTATGGCCAATGACCTCGAGAGGCGAACGAGCGACCGCGCTCACGCACACGATCTATACCGTTCTTTAAGTGCGATTATTGTTTCTCCCTCTAAAGTCGATCGCTGCAGGCATGAGTACGTAAAAGTCGTAGTCTATCAGCCGGAACCAACCCACCTGTAGAGGGTTACAATTGAACAAGCGATGGTAAAAATGTCAACCACTTTACGTGTACATTGGTGAAGGTGGAGGTGAAGTGAAATATGAAACGGATGATGAACGCACAGGTGCATTTGGTGTAATCGGGTGTGGGATTATATCTGTGATGGTCAAATATCTCCTATTTCCTCTAAAGAAAGCAATGTTTTAGAAACAATTATCTTCACAAATATTGATGTTAGCTTTATGCCTATCGTACGAATCCTAGTTTTGTAAGAAGTAAACGAGCTTGTCTCGTAGTATAGTGGAGCTTTGCATAAAGCTGTTAATCCGATCCGATATTGAGAATGAAAACTTTATAAATCGGCTAGGTCTTTATGAACCAGTTGCATATATTTAAAAATACTTTTGCCGATGCCATATT
This sequence comes from Anopheles gambiae, assembly GCF_943734735.2. Lineage (NCBI taxonomy): Eukaryota > Metazoa > Arthropoda > Insecta > Diptera > Culicidae > Anopheles > Anopheles gambiae. The sequence continues at coordinate 10,807,179 of NC_064602.1, read as the reverse complement.
TTTTTATTCAAAAAACAAAAGTATCAAAATCCAATGTATCAAAATAGCATATTACGCTGTTTGTTACCCGATATTTGGCTCGATAAAGGTATAATTTGGAGCATTTAGATATGCTTGTTGTATGAAAAACTGCAAACGAAGTACGTTATGAGCGGTACTCGTTAAAATTAGTCCACTGTATGTTGCGTTTCCGAAATCCTCATCAATTATGTTACGAATTTCTTGAACCCATGACGGGCATGTTCTTGATTCGTTCGAGTTGACAACTGTACCACGGGACTGCCCCCTCAAGCAAGTATTTCTTTTCATTTGTAAGTTATAATTTTTCAACTAATACCGATAAACCTTTGATCTTTGATCTATGCTTGAAGCGCTGGGAAGTTTTATACTTCAGGTCTTGGATAAACATTCCGTTCATATGTCGAATTGATTGGAGCAGCATTGTAGACTAATAGTATATTTCAACAGTTTCCTCTTGCCGAAAGATGATCATCTACCAAGTCAGATCAATATCTAGAAGTGTAAACTTAAGTGTAAACTTATGTTATAAGTGAAAGCCAAAATAGTCCAGAAAATTTTCATAAATTCTCATTGTTCTGATATACTCCAGTTATCAGAGATGTTGCTAAAACATACCATACTAAGATATTCTATCCACTTAAACAATAGTCAAAAGGAAAACATCACAAAATTATATTGAATTACAGCTCCTGAACTACAAAAAGCTACCTAACATTTGCTGAGAAAAAGATTTCGGCTCATTTTCAGGAAGTTTTTAACCACCTTGAAAGCTTCATGATACGACCTGCATCAAAAGATTGCAATGAAATGCCTTTAAGGCTGTCCATTCCTAGACAAAGCCCAAATAGATCCGCATTAGATAAGGCACTTCACATCGCCGACCAACATCTAGATCACAATGACACGATCGTTATCAGAACATCCGTTTTGTTACCCATACGAACGACTCCATCCAACTAGGGGCGCCCCAATTATCGAAAGTCATTCCCACATCCTGGTGCCCAACAAAAAAAAAAGTTGTGGCCCACTAGCTAGCTCCAATCATACCATTCCAAAGTGTTGCTCCAAAAATTCGGAGTGTGTTTTAGGCGTGTACGATAACTGAAAGGAATGCGCAATACGCACACGCAGCTTCGGTTGACTGGCAAAACCGTTCACTGCGAAACAAACGAGAAGGAAGGGGCACGGACAAAGGAGACAGCAAGTACCGCAGACACCCGTGTATACGATAGGACGCCGTCCCCTCCCAGGGTGGGGATGTATGGTTGCGTTTTTTTGGGGAGATCTGTGTACAGGGACACCGTTTTGACATGTAGAATGTGAACGATTGGTTCTAGCGGTGAAGTTGGTATAAAAGCGCGTGCCCGGTGTCCTGTCAGTATCAAACGTTGGTTGAGTTCAGCTTGGTTCAGAAGCAACCTTCAAGTTTTAAACACACAAACCACCCCCCCAAAACACCACAAACTATAAACATGAAGGTAAGAACGAACGATGAAGAGTCGTGTCAAAGAGCTGGTTGCTAATTTAGTGTTCTTTCGTTGTTACAGTGCATCATTGTTGCAGTCATTGTCGCTCTGGCCGTCGCCGCCGAAGGATACGGGGTCTCGTCGTACGCCGTTCCGCTGGCCTACTCTGTCCCGCAGACCACGGTCGTTCAGCAGAACGTTGCCCCGAAGTACGTCGTGTCGGGATACGCCGCTCCGTATGTGGCCTCCCCGTACGTGGCCGCCGCCCATAGCTATGCCGTGCCAGCGGCTGTGTCCTATGCCAGCACCGCTGTCCATGCCGTCCCAGCGGTGACGTATGCTGCCCCGCACGCCACCGTGTACGCTGCTCCGGTCCAGCAGGAGGCTCGCTATGTCGCTGCCAACCGTGGCGCCGTCCATGAGGCTCCCCTGGCCGGACATGCCGTCAACCAGCAGTCGCTGAACCTGGCCCCCGCCCCTGGTACTCTGTAAATTGGGTTGTTTCGAACAAAGCTGTAGCCCTGTCTGTTTCTACCTCAATAAATGAGTTTTAAATATTAAATCACAAGTTGTTATGCTTCCTTGAAAACTAATTGTACCCTGTGTGCCATGACATTGCACTTTGCTGATTTCTACCCAACACGCGTCGTCGTCTTAGCGGGGCCAATTGATCAGCTGTAAATTTGTGAATGGGCTGGGCGTCGGTTTTGATTTGTTATGTCAACAAGCACCATACAAGCGCTTTGAAGGACGCCCGCGTCTTTAGCAAGCTTATACGGCACCGTACATTCCAGTTGTGGCGCACGCACTCGAAAGAACTATACAAAATAGACCGCCCAGTCGTGCAGCTGACGGTTGACGTTCCGAATAGTAGCTCCACCTTTGGAGGGCTATAATTATAGTGAACTGCAATTCTTCATCTCGTCACCGCAACGTCGAAAAGCAACGGATTTGCAAAGGAATTAAACCGGTTCCCAAGTCGACACCATTGGCATTGATCTTGAAATTTGGAACTCTCGTTCGTTGGAGGGTGCGTAACGGTGCGTAACGTGATACATACACCCGATGGTGGCGAAGGTATGCTGACCCTCAAAACCCTTCCGGTTGTAACGGAATCGGGCCAAAACTCGTTTGCACTTTTGGGGCTTGCCGAGAATAGGCTAATATGGACACAAAGGGAGGTGTGTTTGTAGAAAGATGTTTTGGAAGAAAAGTAACAACAAGTAGTTTAAAATGATTTCTTAAAATATGGTACTATGATTTGTAAAAAAGTGTAACAAGTTATCAAAAAAGGAATTGGAAAGAACAAATTTTAGAGCTAGCAAAGATTTACAATAATTACTACCTTGCAGAAAGTTGTTACTGTACGGACCAAAAATACAAAACGATTGAAATTCAACTCTTTAGAAACATAAGACTTTAGAATTACTACTGCATACGCCGTTATTAAAAAACAAAAGAAATCAAATAAAAAGTATTGTTGATAATACAAAGTTGGGAATCTACGCCAAAATGTTTAATTGCTTTTAACAGCCTTGCATGAATATATTTATATACAACGAAAGAACATATGTTTCACTTCAATTTACAATTCGAGTATCAAACTTTACGCAACAATCGACTTCTGGTTGACCAGATGGCCTGGCAGAGGGGCCACATGAACGGCTCCCGGGTTGGCAGCAACGTACTTCGCAGCATGACCCTGGACTGGGAGGTAGTTGTTGTATCCGTAACCATATACATGACCGAGACCGTATCCGTGCTCCACACCGTATCCTCCATACAGACCCAGCGGGCTGACCGTCTTCAAAGTGTTCACGTTGGCCTGGACCACAGTTGGGGCGTACTTGGCGCCGTAGTATCCTCCATACAGACCCAGCGGGCTGACCGTCTTCAGAGTGTTCACGTTGGCCTGGACCACAGTCGGAGCGTACTTGGCACCGTAGTATCCTCCATACAGACCGTTGTTGTAGACAGAGTACGGAAGAGCGGCCGAGTACGGGTAGGAGAGGCCATGGTCCAGCACGGACGAGTATCCCAGTCCACCGAGCGACGAGTAATGACCCAGACCATCATAGGCATCCAGGCCATGGAGGCCAGAGCTGTAGGCGTACGGAAGGACCGACTGCACCGCTGGCAGATATGATCCCTGGGAGACAGTGGTCAGAGCCAACACAGCGATCGCGATGAATCCCTGGAAGGAAGAATAGAACCAATGATAACATATCAGTACCAACCAAATGTTGACCGAATTGATCGATTGAACCCACCTTCATGGTCACAGTTGAGTGCTTTGATCGATTGGATATGATCGCGAAAACGTTGCAAGTGAACTGTGATCGTTTGTCCCAATGATCGTCTGCTTTTATAACGAGCCAAACGCGACGCTTTTCCGGCCTTCTGTTGGACCTTGACGACGGAGTTTTCCTTTCGTTTTGGACTTCCGGTAGGAGGCGCTATAAATGATGCGTTCGATTGTGTTTTTGGTATCAGTATTCGTACAGCTCTTCTATCAAAACAACATCCAACCAAACCAACTAAAATGAAGGTAGGCTTCTAGGGAAATTCCTTTAGAAACATCCATCCTCATTCAGTTCTTCTATCTCATTCCAGTTCTTCATTGCAATCATGGCTGTGGCGTTCGTCGCTGCCTCGGAGGCGTCCTACCTGCCATACGATGATGTCCTGTCCTACCAGCACGGCTACGGCTATGGACTTCCGGTGTCGAAGGTGGTCTATGGCTCGTCGTACGGTCTCCCAGCAGCGGTGGACAAGTACTCCTACCCATCATCGTTGTACGGTTCCTATCCGGCCGTGAAGAAAGTGGTCGAATACCCGTCGGTTGCTCCAGTGCTGGCCACCAAGGTCGTTGATAACAGCTACGATCTGGGATACAACAAGCTGGTCGCTCCAGTTCTGAGCAGCGGATACGGTCTGGGATACAACAAGCTGGTCAGCGGATACGGTCTGGGATACAACAAGCTGGTCGCTCCCGTCGTCGCCACCAAAGTCGTCGATAATGGACTGTGGAACTATGGAGGATACGGTCTGGGATACAACAAGTATCTGTCGACTGCTCCCGTTGCCAAATACGTGTTGTAAATGTAGATAATATTGTTTTAATAAACCGGCTCCGATTCATGACGTGTGAATGTTAACCCAAGCTGATCGCCATTCTGTTTGAGCTAGCGTTAGTTTCCCGTGCTCTTTGTTCGATCGTTCGTTGTGTGCTTTGGAAGGGATGGTATGGTTGTTTGGGGTGATTTTGGGGTTTGCATTTTTTGTTGTACTTTGGAAACAACATTCATGTTTGTGTTTCCTTCTACTGGTATAAAAGGCGTCTCTGTACTCGTATCAATCAGAATCAGAACGATCTTCGACTCGATCGCATACCAGCATCCAACTCAAACCTCCATCCAGCAATCATGAAGGTAATTCAAAGGCTTTCTCATCTCCATCAAGTGTCCTCAAGTAAACGCTCCTGTTTTCTGGTTCTTTTTCTTATCAGTGCATCGCAGCTGTAGTCATGGTGGCTCTGGCCGTCGTCGCTGAGTGCGGCCTCATTCCGGCTCCGGTGGTGTACTCTGCTCCCCAGACGACTGTCGTCCAGCAGAATGTGGCTCCGAAGTACGTGGTTTCGGCCCCTCTCGCGTACGCCGCTCCCGCTTACTCCTATGCCGCTCCGTCCTTCTCCTATGCTGCGCAAACCGTCTCCCATGCCGTCCCAGCCGTCTCGTATGCCCGTGTCGCCTCAGTAGCTCCAGTCGCCTACTCCGCGCCATCGTTCTACGCTGATTCGGATGTGGTGGAAGCTGCTACAGTGGCCGTAGCTCCTGCTGCCACCGTCGTCGCTCAGCCTGCCGTGGCTGTTGTCGCCCAGAAGGAGGCTCGCTATGTCGCTGCCAACCGTGGCGCCGTCCACGAGGCTCCTCTGGCCGGACATGCCGTCAACCAGCAGTCCCTGAACCTTGAAGCTGCACCAGGAACTCTGTAAACATAATTTATTATCCATGTACAAAATCCAGTCGCGCTTAGAACATAAACGAAATAAACTTGAACATGTTTCAAAGTGAAATGATGATTTGTTTCATATGCTTGATGAGCTGACGCTTGTGTTAAAGAAATTTAGTAATATTGGGTTGGATTTAAAATTAATTGGTTTGTCAAACACTAGAATGCATTGAAAACTTAAAATTTAGGATAATGTAGAAAACCAATCATATTTTGAGTTAAATATTCCATTTATTTACAATTTCACATACATTTGCTTGAGATCACAGTCATTTACGCCACAATCGACTTCTGGTTGACCAGATGGCCTGGTAGAGGGGCCACATGGACGGCTCCCGGGTTGGCCGCAACGTACTTCGCGGCATGACCCTGGACTGGGAGGTAGTTGTTGTATCCGTAGCCGTATCCGTGCTCCACACCGTATCCTCCATACAGACCCAGCGGGCTGACCGTCTTCAAAGTGTTCACGTTGGCCTGGACCACAGTCGGAGCGTACTTGGCGCCGTAGTATCCGCCATATAGACCCAGCGGGCTGACCGTTTTCAGAGTGTTCACGTTGGCTTGGACCACAGTTGGGGCGTACTTGGCACCGTAGAATCCTCCATACAGACCGTTGTTGTAGACAGAGTACGGAAGAGCGGCCGAGTACGGGTAGGAGAGGCCATGGTCCAGCACGGACGAGTATCCCAGTCCACCGAGCGACGAGTAATGACCCAGACCATCATAGGCATCCAGGCCATAGAGGCCAGAGCTGTAGGCGTACGGAAGGACCGACTGCACCGCTGGCAGATATGATCCCTGGGAGACAGTGGCCAGAGCCAACACAGCGATCGCGATGAATCCCTGGAAGGAAGAATAGAACCAATGATAACTTATCAGTACCAACCAAATATTGACCGAATTGATCGATTGAACCCACCTTCATGGTCACAGTTGAGTGCTTTGATCGATTGGATATGATCGCGAAAACGTTGCAAGTGAACTGTGATCGTTTGTTCCAATGATCGTCTGCTTTTATAACGAGCCAAACGCGACGCTTTTCCGGCCTTCTGTTGGACCTTGACGACGGAGTTTTCCTTTCGTTTTGGACTTCCGGTAGGAGGCGCTATAAATGATGCGTTCGATTGTGTTTTTGGTATCAGTATTCGTACAGCTCTTCTATCAACACAACATCCAACCAATCCAACTAAAATGAAGGTAAGCTTCGTCGGAAATCTCGATACAAACATCCCTGTTCATCCAATTCTTGTATCTCATTCCAGTTCTTCATTGCAATCATGGCTGTGGCGTTCGTCGCTGCCTCGGAGGCGTCCTACCTGCCATACGATGATGTCCTGTCCTACCAGCACGGCTACGGCTATGGACTTCCGGTGTCGAAGGTGGTCTATGGCTCGTCGTACGGTCTCCCAGCAGCGGTGGACAAGTACTCCTACCCATCATCGTTGTACGGTTCCTATCCGGCCGTGAAGAAAGTGGTCGAATACCCGTCGGTTGCTCCAGTGCTGGCCACCAAGGTCGTTGATAACAGCTACGATCTGGGATACAACAAGCTGGTCGCTCCAGTGCTGAGCAGCGGATACGGTCTGGGATACAACAAGCTGGTCAGCGGATACGGTCTGGGATACAACAAGCTGGTCGCTCCCGTCGTCGCCACCAAAGTCGTCGATAATGGACTGTGGAACTATGGAGGATACGGTCTGGGATACAACAAGTATCTGTCGACTGCTCCCGTTGCCAAATACGTGTTGTAAATGTAGATAATATTGTTTTAATAAACCGGCTCCGATTCATGACGTGTGAATGTTAACCCAAGCTGATCGCCATTCTGTTTGAGCGAGCGTTAGTTTCCCGTTCTCTTTGTTCGATCGTTCGTTGTGTGCTTTGGAAGGGGCGGTATGGTATTGTTTGTGGCGATTTTGGGGATTGCATTTTTTGTTGTACTTTGGAAACTACATTCATGATTGTGTTTCCTTCTACTGGTATAAAAGGCGTCTCTGTACTCGTATCAATCAGAATCAGAACGATCTTCGACTCGATCGCATACCAGCATCCAACTCAAACCCCTAACCAGCAATCATGAAGGTAATTCAAAGGCTTTCTCATCTCCATCAAGTGTCCTCAAGTAAACGCTCCTGTATTCTGGTTCTTTTTCTTATCAGTGCATCGCAGCTGTAGTCATGGTGGCTCTGGCCGTCGTCGCTGAGTGCGGCCTCATTCCGGCTCCGGTGGTCTACTCTGCTCCCCAGACGACTGTCGTCCAGCAGAATGTGGCTCCGAAGTACGTGGTTTCGGCCCCTCTCGCGTATGCCGCTCCCGCTTACTCCTATGCCGCTCCGTCCTACTCCTATGCTGCTCAAACCGTCTCCCATGCCGTCCCAGCCGTCTCGTATGCCCGTGTCGCCTCAGTAGCTCCAGTCGCCTACTCCGCGCCATCGTTCTACGCTGATTCGGATGTGGTGGAAGCTGCTCCAGTGGCCGTAGCTCCTGCTGCCACCGTCGTCGCCCAGCCCGCCGTGGCTGTTGTCGCCCAGAAGGAGGCTCGCTATGTTGCTGCCAACCGTGGCGCCGTCCACGAGGCTCCTCTGGCCGGACATGCCGTCAACCAGCAGTCCCTGAACCTTGAAGCTGCACCAGGAACTCTGTAAACATAATTTATTATCCATGTACAAAATCCAGTCGCGCCTAGAACATAAACGAAATAAACTTGAACATGTTTCAAAGTGAAATGATGATTTGTTTCATATGCTTGATGAGCTGACGCTTGTGTTAAAGAAATTTAGTAATATTGGGTTGGATTTAAAATTAATTGGTTTGTCAAACACTAGAATGCATAGAAAACTTAAAATTTAGGATAATGTAGAAAACCAATCATATTTTGAGTTAAATATTCCATTTATTTACAATTTCACATACATTTGCTTGAGATCACAGTCATTTACGCCACAATCGACTTCTGGTTGACCAGATGGCCTGGTAGAGGAGCCACATGGACGGCTCCCGGGTTGGCAGCAACGTACTTCGCAGCATGGCCCTGGACTGGGAGGTAGTTGTTGTATCCGTAGCCGTATCCGTGAGCGAGTCCGTATCCGTGCTCCACACCGTATCCTCCATACAGACCCAGCGGGCTGACCGTCTTCAAAGTGTTCACGTTGGCCTGGACCACAGTCGGAGCGTACTTGGCACCGTAGTATCCGCCATATAGACCCAGCGGGCTGACCGTTTTCAGAGTGTTCACATTGGCTTGGACTACAGTTGGGGCGTACTTGGCACCGTAGAATCCTCCATACAGACCGTTGTTGTAGACAGAGTACGGAAGAGCGGCCGAGTACGGGTAGGAGAGGCCATGGTCCAGCACGGACGAGTATCCCAGTCCACCGAGCGACGAGTAATGACCCAGACCATCATAGGCATCCAGGCCATGGAGGCCAGAGCTGTAGGCGTACGGAAGGACCGACTGCACCGCTGGCAGATATGATCCCTGGGAGACAGTGGCCAGAGCCAACACAGCGATCGCGATGAATCCCTGGAAGGAAGAATAGAACCAATGATAACTTATCAGTACCAATCAATTGTTGACCGAGTTGATCGATTGAACTCACCTTCATGGTCACAGTTGAGTGCGTTGATCGATTGGATATGATCGCGAAAACGTTGCAAGTGAACTGTGATCGTTTGTTCCATTGATCGTCTGCTTTTATAACGAGCCAAACGCGACGCTTTTCCGGCCTTCTGTTGGACCTTGACGACGGAGTTTTCCTTTCGTTTTGGACTTCCGGTAGGAGGCGCTATAAATGATGCGTTCGATTGTGTTTTTGGTATCAGTATTCGTACAGCTCTTCTATCAAAACAACATCCAACCAAACCAACTAAAATGAAGGTAGGCTTCTAGGGAAATTCCTTTAGAAACATCCATCCTCATTCAGTTCTTCTATCTCATTCCAGTTCTTCATTGCAATCATGGCTGTGGCGTTCGTCGCTGCCTCGGAGGCGTCCTACCTGCCATACGATGATGTCCTGTCCTACCAGCACGGCTACGGCTATGGACTTCCGGTGTCGAAGGTGGTCTATGGCTCGTCGTACGGTCTCCCAGCAGCGGTGGACAAGTACTCCTACCCATCATCGTTGTACGGTTCCTATGCGGCCGTGAAGAAAGTGGTCGAATACCCGTCGGTTGCTCCAGTGCTGGCCACCAAGGTCGTTGATAACAGCTACGATCTGGGATACAACAAGCTGGTCGCTCCAGTGCTGAGCAGCGGATACGGTCTGGGATACAACAAGCTGGTCGCTCCAGTTCTGAGCAGCGGATACGGTCTGGGATACAACAAGCTGGTCGCTCCCGTCGTCGCCACCAAAGTCGTCGATAATGGACTGTGGAACTATGGAGGATACGGTCTGGGATACAACAAGTATCTGTCGACTGCTCCCGTTGCCAAATACGTGTTGTAAATGTAGATAATATTGTTTTAATAAACCGGCTCCGATTCATGACGTGTGAATGTTAACCCAAGCTGATCGCCATTCTGTTTGAGCTAGCGTTAGTTTCCCGTTCTCTTTGTTCGATCGTTCGTTGTGTGCTTTGGAAGAGGCGGTATGGTATTGTTTGTGGCGATTTTGGGGATTGCATTTTTTGTTGTACTTTGGAAACTACATTCATGTTTGTGTTTCCTTCTACTGGTATAAAAGGCGTCTCTGTACTCGTATCAATCAGAATCAGAACGATCTTCGACTCGATCGCATACCAGCATCCAACTCAAACCCCCAAACCAGCAATCATGAAGGTAATTCAAAGGCTTTCTCATCTCCATCAAGTGTCCTCAAGTAAACGCTCCTGTTTTCTGGTTCTTTTTCTTATCAGTGCATCGCAGCTGTAGTCATGGTGGCTCTGGCCGTCGTCGCTGAGTGCGGACTCATTCCGGCTCCGGTGGTCTACTCTGCTCCCCAGACGACTGTCGTCCAGCAGAATGTGGCTCCGAAGTACGTGGTTCCGGCCCCTCTCGCGTACGCCGCTCCCGTTTACTCCTATGCCGCTCCGTCCTACTCCTATGCTGCGCAAACCGTCTCCCATGCCGTCCCAGCCGTCTCGTATGCCCGTGTCGCCTCAGTAGCTCCAGTCGCCTACTCCGCGCCATCGTTCTACGCTGATTCGGATGTGGTGGAAGCTGCTCCAGTGGCCGTAGCTCCTGCCACCGTCGTCGCTCAGCCCGCCGTGGCTGTTGTCGCCCAGAAGGAGGCTCGCTATGTTGCTGCCAACCGTGGCGCCGTCCACGAGGCTCCTCTGGCCGGACATGCCGTCAACCAGCAGTCCCTGAACCTTGAAGCTGCACCAGGAACTCTGTAAACATAATTTATTATCCATGTACAAAATCCAGTCGCGCTTAGAACATAAACGAAATAAACTTGAACATGTTTCAAAGTGAAATGATGATTTGTTTCATATGCTTGATGAGCTGACGCTTGTGTTAAAGAAATTTAGTAATATTGGGTTGGATTTAAAATTAATTGGTTTGTCAAACATCAGAATGCATTGGAAACTTAAAATTTAGGATAATGTAGAACACCAATCATATTTTGAGTTAAATATTCCCTTTATTTACAATTTCACATACATTTGCTCGAGATCACAGTCATTTACGCCACAATCGACTTCTGGTTGACCAGATGGCCTGGCAGAGGGGCTACATGAACGGCTCCCGGGTTGGCAGCAACGTACTTCGCAGCATGACCCTGGACTGGGAGGTAGTTGTTGTATCCGTAGCCGTATCCATGACCGAGACCGTATCCGTGCTCCACACCGTATCCTCCATACAGACCCAGCGGGCTGACCGTCTTCAGAGTGTTCACGTTGGCCTGGACCACAGTCGGAGCGTACTTGGCACCGTAGAATCCTCCATACAGACCGTTGTTGTAGACAGAGTACGGAAGAGAGGCCGAGTACGGGTAGGAGAGGCCATGGTCCAGCACCGATGAGTAGCCCAGTCCACCGAGCGACGAGTAATGGCCCAGACCATCATAGGCACCCAGGCCATGGAGGCCAGAGCTGTAGGCGTACGGAAGGACCGACTGCACCGCTGGCAGATACGATCCCTGGGAGACAGTGGCCAGAGCCAACACAGCGATCGCGATGAATCCCTTAAGGGGTAAAAAAATTGTTTTTGGTTTTTTTGAATTAGCCTAACTTATTCTTTGTTTATCGTACCTTCATGTTGTTTGTGTTGAGGATGATTATTAGAGATGTCTTTAGGTTAAGCTCGCTGAATGAACAAAATTTTTCCATTAAGGACAGTAGCTTAAATATGATTTTCATGGAAACTTTGCTGCTCGTTAGTTTGGCGGGGAATATTTAACTCAAAATATGATTGGTGTTCTACATTATCCTAAATTTTAAGTTTCCAATGCATTCTGATGTTTGACAAACCAATTAATTTTAAATCCAACCCAATATTACTAAATTTCTTTAACACAAGCGTCAGCTCATCAAGCATATGAAACAAATCATCATTTCACTTTGAAACATGTTCAAGTTTATTTCGTTTATGTTCTAAGCGCGACTGGATTTTGTACATGGATAATAAATTATGTTTACAGAGTTCCTGGTGCAGCTTCAAGGTTCAGGGACTGCTGGTTGACGGCATGTCCGGCCAGAGGAGCCTCGTGGACGGCGCCACGGTTGGCAGCAACATAGCGAGCCTCCTTCTGGGCGACAACAGCCACGGCGGGCTGAGCGACGACGGTGGCAGCAGGAGCTACGGCCACTGGAGCAGCTTCCACCACATCCGAATCAGCGTAGAACGATGGCGCGGAGTAGGCGACTGGAGCTACTGAGGCGACACGGGCATACGAGACGGCTGGGACGGCATGGGAGACGGTTTGCGCAGCATAGGAGAAGGACGGAGCGGCATAGGAGTAAGCGGGAGCGGCGTACGCGAGAGGGGCCGAAACCACGTACTTCGGAGCCACATTCTGCTGGACGACAGTCGTCTGGGGAGCAGAGTACACCACCGGAGCCGGAATGAGGCCGCACTCAGCGACGACGGCCAGAGCCACCATGACTACAGCTGCGATGCACTGATAAGAAAAAGAACCAGAAAACAGGAGCGTTTACTTGAGGACACTTGATGGAGATGAGAAAGCCTTTGAATTACCTTCATGATTGCTGGTTAGGGGTTTGAGTTGGATGCTGGTATGCAATCGAGTCGAAGATCGTTCTGATTCTGATTGATACGAGTACAGAGACGCCTTTTATACCAGTAGAAGGAAACACAATCATGAATGTAGTTTCCAAAGTACAACAAAAAATGCAATCCCCAAAATCTCCCAAAACAACCATACCATCCCTTCCAAAGCACACAACGAACGATCGAACAAAGAGAACGGGAAACTAACGCTCGCTCAAACAGAATGGCGATCAGCTTGGGTTAACATTCACACGTCATCAATCGGAGCCGGTTTATTAAAACAATATTATCTACATTTACAACACGTATTTGGCAACGGGAGCAGTCGACAGATACTTGTTGTATCCCAGACCGTATCCTCCATAGTTCCACAGTCCATTATCGACGACTTTGGTGGCGACGACGGGAGCGACCAGCTTGTTGTATCCCAGACCGTATCCGCTGCTCAGAACTGGAGCGACCAGCTTGTTGTATCCCAGATCGTAGCTGTTATCAACGACCTTGGTGGCCAGCACTGGAGCAACCGACGGGTATTCGACCACTTTCTTCACGGCCGGATAGGAACCGTACAACGATGATGGGTAGGAGTACTTGTCCACCGCTGCTGGGAGATCGTACGACGAGCCATAGACCACCTTCGACACCGGAAGTCCATAGCCGTAGCCGTGCTGGTAGGACAGGACATCATCGTATGGCAGGTAGGACGCCTCCGAGGCAGCGACGAACGCCACAGCCATGATTGCAATGAAGAACTGGAATGAGATACAAGAATTGGATGAGCAGGGATGTTTGTATCGAGATTTCCGACGAAGCTTACCTTCATTTTAGTTGGATTGGTTGGATGTTGTGTTGATAGAAGAGCTGTACGAATAGTGATACCAAAAACACAATCGAACGCATCATTTATAGCGCCTCCTACCGGAAGTCCAAAACGAAAGGAAAACTCCGTCGTCAAGGTCCAACAGAAGGCCGGAAAAGCGTCGCGTTTGGCTCGTTATAAAAGCAGACGATCATTGGGACAAACGATCACAGTTCACTTGCAACGTTTTCGCGATCATATCCAATCGACCAACGCACTCAACTGTGACCATGAAGGTGAGTTCAATCGATCAATTCGGTCAACATTTGGTTGGTACTGATATGTTATCATTGGTTCTATTCTTCCTTCCAGGGATTCATCGCGATCGCTGTGTTGGCTCTGGCCACTGTCTCCCAGGGATCATATCTGCCAGCGGTGCAGTCGGTCCTTCCGTACGCCTACAGCTCTGGCCTCCATGGCCTGGGTGCCTATGATGGTCTGGGTCATTACTCGTCGCTCGGTGGACTGGGATACTCGTCCGTGCTGGACCATGGCCTCTCCTACCCGTACTCGGCCGCTCTTCCGTACTCTGTCTACAACAACGGTCTGTATGGAGGATACTACGGTGCCAAGTACGCTCCGACTGTGGTCCAGGCCAACGTGAACACTCTGAAGACGGTCAGCCCGGTGGGTCTATATAGCGGATACTACGGTGCCAAGTACGCCCCAACTGTGGTCCAGGCCAACGTGAACACTCTGAAGACGGTCAGCCCGCTGGGTCTGTATGGAGGATACGGTGTGGAGCACGGATACGGTCTCGGTCACGGATACGGCTACGGATACAACAACTACCTCCCAGTCCAGGGTCATGCCGCGAAGTACGTTGCTGCCAACCCGGGAGCCGTTCATGTGGCCCCTCTGCCAGGCCATCTGGTGAACCAGAAGTCGATTGTTGCTTAAAGGATTGGTATTGATGTGTAAATAAATTTTATAGAGATTTTGCAATGGTTAATTTGTGTGGTTATTAATTTTCACTAAAAATTGTTATCTTAGATGTTTGATGATATTTTTGTTTGTGTCAATAATTTTGTATTAATTTTTTTTATGTCCAATATTTGATCGATGTACTGTGTTGTTGTCAGTTGGGATATGGGTTTTTTATTACCACACCTTGAAATAGTGCTTAGCTGAAAGATTTGCTATACATCAAAAAAATCCAATGAAGATTAAAAGCTCCAAAGCATGAACGGTATGCACGTTACCGTTCTGTTTATAGATGCATTAATCTTACAAATGTTCGTAGTACGCTACAACCGACAATTTGTTCCTTTTGTTTCCTCCACCACCCTATTGCACCGGATTGCTGGAATAGAGTAGCAAATCTGTCCATGCACCACACATTGCACATCGGCCGTCACATCATCACAAAGTGGTGCCTGTGCCCTCGGTTCGGGTGCAGTACGAGCGATTACCTCGAATGGGTGTGGGTATGTTTTACGTCAAGTGCCCTTGCGTCTCCCCCTCTCGACCGCTCCCGGCAGGGGGATACAGTGGTTGCGGCTGTCGTTGATTGATTACCATTTATCAACGGTAACGCCACGGTACGAGCTGGGCACGCTGGGCCAGCTGGCGGCAAAAGGTTTATGCAAATGAAAGTGCAATCCCTTCCGTTCTTACTGTCGCGTGTGTCTTTGCGAAATCGATCGATTGCGAAAGTTTTTTTTTCTTGTCCTCTGTTTCGTTACCATTTCTCGAGCATCTGTAGCAAACCGAGCGGATTAACTTTGCAGGAAGCAGAAAAGTCCAAACTCTAGCTCGGCTAATGAGTAAGGTGTGCAGGATTAAGACTTCAATGCCGTTGACAGCCTCGCTGACGGTGGATTAAGCTGTCGTGTACTTGAAAGGGCAAGGGAAGGGGGATAGGTCGAGTGCGTCAAATTAGAATGATTACTTTAATGTGTGTCCGTTGGATGATGAGTGTACTTTGTTGGAGTTCGTTTGAGTGAGATGATATTGTAATGATATGCTTTAAAATCAGCTGCAATTATTCGCGTGACTGTGATACGATTGGCTTGATTGGGTTACAGTGGTTGTACCCCAGCAGAGGGCTCGGAAAAATATTCTTCTTTTGAGTTCAATGTCACCGTATAGCGTGGAGTATGATTGACAAGATCGAGAGCATTCAAGAGATTTAATCCGGAGCATTCGTTAGTGCAACGATGGAATTAAAGTCAAACGCAAATTTTCTTCGAACAAATTAACATTTTTATATCAAATGGATTTTTCACAGCAAATACTTAGCAACTGGGGCCACGCCATCAAGATGATGGTTGTAGTGTCCATATCCATACGCGTGTCCGTACACACCGTAGGCAGCGGGAAGGCCCCAATGGTTCGCAAGACTACCGGCCGCATGGTTCTCCTGCACGACAGTCGTCTTCACCGGTCTGTAGGCTCCGTAAAGCGATGCGTACGGCGCGTACAGATGAGCTCCATGCAGGGGTGCCGCTGGCAGGCTGGCCGCATTTTCCTGCACGACCGTCGGTCCATGGGCGCCCCAGTAGCTGTACGTACCGGAGGGGTTGCCATAGTAGTAGCCAGCATACGGTGCGGCATAGGCTGGAGCAGCGTGCGCGAACGGCGCATAGTGATCGTCGTAGTAGGCACCGGTATCGTGGACGGTGTGCGACGCGTGTGCGAGCTCGGTGTACGGTGCGCCGATGTATCCGGCCTCGATCATACCCACAGCAGCCATTAAGGCAACAGCAGTAGCAGCAAACGACTGAAAACGGGGAAGTGAGTTTAGAATTTCTTGAAGAGCTCCTGAGGATTTCACTTCAAGATTTTGCTTTCGAACGATCGCTTACCTTCATGGCGATCTGATTTGCTGGAGTGTTTGTCTCGCGAAGGTTCTTCAGGTACTGCAGCAGTCGGTTTACGCTCGGACTCACCCATTGCGCGTGGTTTTATAAAGCCAACATCGGGAGTCAACCTTCACACGGTAACGCACGGCAGTGCAATAAAACAGCGCTGGGCAGGTGATGCTGTGCGCGTTCAGGTGGCAAACCACCGGGAGTCAATTATCTCCGTACTGCGCCTAGAACAATGTGCATTCTAGGTGCACCTGCCACACCACCACACAGTGGGAGAAAGCTACAATTAGTAGCTCCCAGCGCTGCAAACTCAAGATGGCGGGCGGGTTTAGCTCACCTTTGCTGAACTCTAATTGATTGATAACGGCTTGGGTGATGGAATGGGGTTTGTTTTGTGTGACGTTCGGCTCGGTACGCAAATAGCATCTTACGCCCCGGTTTGCACCACACGATTGACTTTCCCCCTTCGAGCACAAAGCCTGCACCCCCCCCCCCCCGTACCGGAGCTCGGTCAAGGCAGGGCAGCCCTGGGGGCAGGTTTTGTTGGTGTTTCTGCACTCGATAGGCCTTCCTGCTGGCATCTGGTCCGTTCTTACGTGGCGTGTTCTTGTCACCAGGATACGGTTACACACAGCTGTCGCACAGCCGTGGGAGCGATAGTGAGCTGCGGATAGTAATTAGCATACGCCGCAAGTTGTGTCCAGAACGGCTCGGCACAGCACATCAACACTGGCGGTTCTCGATCGGCCGCAGATAAACCAATCAGTGTGCTATATTTGTACGCAGCAGAAAGAAGGAAAAAGTTGTCGAGCGACGGGGCTTTGTGTGGTTTAGAACAGGACGCAAAAAAAAAACCAGCACTAATTGTTATCACTCGCCCGCACTCGATGCTTGTGAGATAATTGATCACATAAAACCGATTACTGGAGCAAAAGTTCCTCAAACGAATTGATTTTTAATGAACAGCTTTTAGGTGGATCGATTAATCGCGACATGGGGAGCGTGCCCGGGGACCTGGGCGTTCGTGACTAATGTCGTGGTCACGCGGGAGCTCGGGAACTTTATTACGCCACTACAATTTGTAGTTTGTTTGGATGATGTTTTGAAGTACTAGGTAGTACTAGTTATGCAATATCTAAATTCTTCTGCTCATACAAAAGTAAGCAATTCTAGCAGCTTCGTTGCACACTTTCATCCGAAATGGAATCTGAAAAAGACATGCGTAGGAAGGCATTCAACACGCAGCAGAAAGTGCAGTCCCACTCGCCCGACTAATTAACGCAATTATCGAACGTGACATATTTACGCCCGAACGGGCAATTAAACTTTATCTATTCCATCCAGCCTCCCCCTAACTGAGCGCAGGCCTGTTGCCAGTGGGCTGTTGTTCGTTCGCGCTCGAAAGTAGTCCTTCCCTCGGTTGGGCCGCACGCGCATTGTAGCCCCGGCCCGGCACGAATGCAGCTAATTTTACAGGAAGCGAGAGTGTGTGCGTTGGGCTGGGTGGTGTGATCGGTGGGTGGTAAGAGTTCTTTTAATATGTTGCACCTTAGATTGTAACCGGTGGTGCACACATTGGTGATTCGCGTCACGTATGGGATTTTGTAATAAGCACCCTAACCCGTTGCTGCAAACACGCGCACACACACACATGCAGCTGGGACGCTTGTTTGGGCAGGGCAGCTGGCAGGTTTGAACTTGGCCGGAACCGTTTCTTTGCTGGCCGGGTGTGCAAAAGTGACACAAATAGAAGGGCACCAGGGCTGACCTTGGCCACGTTCCGGGCAGCAATGGAGCAACCTGGGGGGGCCGATTGAAGAAGTGGGTTTTGTAGAACTTTACATAAGAACTTACTCACGTAACAGTCTTAGGTAAGCGGCGACGTTGGTAGAAGAAAGTTGACGTGAGCAAAGAACAGGATCAGGATCAAAAAGAAGGAATTTGATAATTATTGTTTGACAGAGTGTTTTGGAGACATGAAGAGTTCCTATTGACTTGCGATGAAAAACAGAGTTAAATGATGGTAATTGAATTGACTCGGGTGATTGACAAACATATCCTGGAATCATTTTTTATCAGTTAAATAAGACTAGCTTAAGTAGTAACGAGATAAATTGAAGTTTAATCGAACGACTTACAATGATGGTATAAGGAGTTCATTTCCTATTGACGTTCCCCTTTTCGACAATCATTATCGGCCAGTTTCGTAAACTTGATTGACACTGGAACAGTCCAAGCGATAGTTACAACATGACTTCAAAGACTACAATAGACAATAGCGAGTAACTTAAACTTAAATGTAAATAAATGGTACATCCTTAAATGTTTTTATAACAGCTTGTCCTAGTGCATGGCATACATGAACTCTAGACGATCGGTAGAAACGATCATTTTAGATCTGATCGACATCTCAACACTGAACGATTGGTATACCTAAAGAACTCCAGCTCATTTTTATCTTTGAACTTAAGGATATTAATTGATATAATTGACATGAGAGAGCGAGAAGTTCTTAAAGCAGAAGTAATACAGTAATACAGCATTACAGAAACAGGAAGTAATACAGGAACTTCTTTGCATTTTGCTCACATAGGATAATTCTTCAAGTATCACCTAAAATGACAAATATAGGATGCAGTGATTCTGATGGAAATTTTATTGATAATTCAGACATATTTGAACACCCAAGCTGTAAAAGAATTGCTCCTCAAAGTATTACTCCTCAAATTGTAATTCATTTATGGTAGTGGATTTGCTAACGTGCGTTCTTTGTTTCTTCTATTGGTTTAACTTACATTTACTCAACAACTGGATCAAATTGTTTTAATAAAAACTTTAAAATATGCCTTTTACAATCACATTCTTCAAAGACACTTGGGAGGCCTTTTTGGTTCAAGCCTTTATTCTAACGATCATAATAATTCCAATCCGATCATAAATAATATGAATACTACTCAAGAATTCCAAACTGCCTTACCTCCTTTCGAAACGATCGAACACTTCTTGCATTTACCATTCTTCTTGTGCTAGTTGAACTCTTCTAATCGCCTATCATCGATTTTGCTTCTAGCCAGCAACAAGAACCTTCTTTTTCGCAAGCCCTCCACTGACCATTTGTCATAACTAGAACTAGGTTCCGATTGGTTTGATTTTTCCGTTTCCCGTTGCCCGCTGCCGACCCTCCTCCAGCACTCCACCACCATGACCTTCGAAGTCGTTGGACCCTGACGGACCACAATCGCCAATTCTGGGCCTGCCGGAGTGTCCGAACCGCGAACCGACACCGCGATCCGGGGCAGAGCGGAAGCTCGCCTGCAAAAACGGTGTTCGGTATCGATCGGCATGCCGATCGGCCCCTTCTACCGGGTTTCATAATCATGCTGTGTGTGTGTGTGTGTATGTTGGTGTAGCTGTTGCTAGGCGGTGCATGTGCGATAGTGCGAACGGTGAACAATTTTCTTCTCCCTCTCCTCGCTCGCTGGCAGCATGCATTCCGATTGCAGTTGCAACGGAGCGCTTTTTTGTTTGGGAATCGGTGGCCCAGCCCCTGCCGAGGGGTGTGCATTTGGAGCGAAATCGTTGAGAGGGAGGAGAAAGGAATTGTAAAGGGGGGTGTGCAAGGCGAACGGATCGGTTGGGTGATCGGTTTGTCGCGCTTGTGGGGTGAGCATTTCAACCCCCGTCGGTGTGGAATGGAATGGGATCGGGTTCTTCCCTGTTGGCGAGCCAATCTTCGGTCGGGCTGGACGATCGGTGTATAAAAGGATCCGTCGCTGGCCATATCAAATCAGAAGTAACCCAAGCGTTCTAACAGCTCATCTAGCAACTCACCAAACAACACCAACCTACCAACCACCATGAAGGTAGGCAGTGTTCCAGTGCAGCTGCATCTGTCAGGATTCGCCTGCAAGGATCGCAAGGATAGTTTTTAATCAATTTCCCCGCTTCCCTGTTTTTAACAGTGCATCGTTGCCGCCGTTGCCGTCATCGCCCTGGCCGTCGCCGCCGAGGCTGGATACCCGTACGCCGGATACCCGTACGCTGGATACCCGTACGCCGGATACGGTGCCACCGTCGTGCAGGCCAACGCTGGAGCCTGGCCGTACGCTCATGCCGCCTACCCGTACGCCCACGCTGGCTACCCGTACGCCCATGCTGCTGCCTACCCAGCGGCCGTCGCTGCCTATGCTGCCCCGCACGCCGCTCTGCTGGCCGCTCCCCATGCCCCGCTTGCCTCGGTCGCTCACCATGCCGGTGTCGTCCCTGGAGCTACCTCGGTCACTGCCACCCGTGGTGCCGTCCATGTTGCCCCGCTGCCCGGCCACGCCGTGTCGCAGAAGCAGCTGAACCTGGCCCCGGCCCCCGGAACTCTGTAAAGCGGAAGTGTGAGGACACGCCAACTGGAAACAGGATATTGGAAGAAGGATGATGTGTGATAGACCCGAGGAAACTAGTGCTAATAGACAGACGGTGGACGGCTGAGCGGTTCAGCAGCAATGCTGGGCGATCGGTTGGCCACCGTTTGGTTGAAAGGCAGGATAGCTGGCTGTTGCTTTGTTCATGGTTATCTCAGCAGATTGTACATTTACTGTAAATAGAAGTTATTTACATGAATAAATGACATCATAAAAATAATTCGATGGTTTTGTTTTTTGTGTTTTTCGGTTTTTCTATTGTAATCGGTTTGTTATAAAAGTATTATTACTACACTTGAACTTCAACTACAATTTCTACAAATTCTAAACATGGTATTATACCTTGAACGCACTTTTGATATCCTCCTCGTTTGCTACATTGTGAACAATTTGACTCAAGGCTATAATCATGACTAGACTTTCCTTGTTTAAGTTAATAATGTGTTATATTTCCTAGGGAATTGTCTTACTGATGTCCCGCAATACGTCCGAAGCCGTTCTTTCTGAAAAATAAATAAATCTTGCTTATGTCCAAATTACTGTACCCAAATGTAATTATTGTATTACAATTTGATGCTCTTAAGCAGTAACGATGTATTGAAATTGACTGAAATACAGAATATTAAGAAGACTACGATGATTCAAACGTCAAGGCGTACGGATTAACAAGCCATGTCCGTCATTAGCTCAATCCCCCAACTATCCGATCGGCCCTCAAAATGCAGAACATATAGAGCACATATATGCAGAACTTATCAATGTCGTTTGTGATCGTCACCAATTTGATATGTCGCGCGCCGTATTTATGAATTGTATTCCTGCCGTGCGGCCTACTCTATGTTAATTTATTTTTGCTGCGTTTAAATTCATGTTTATAATTGTGTATAGCTTTCATGTAACCTCGTTTCGAGAGGGCCACATAACGCCCGTTGAATTTAAATAAATATCGAATAGTATGTAGATACATAGTATGCTGTTAAAAGTAAATAAATAAGTCATAGGCAGCCATAACTGAGATAGATGTCCATTTGTAGCTTATGGCAGGCGTATACGATCATTTACGATCATTTCGGTATACGCCGGCTAAAATGTGTGAACAAAATAAGAAAAGCAAACAAGCTTGATGATCGCAGCGATCAGAGCAAGCAAAAATCAACAGTTTTTGCGCCAAATGAAGATAAACCTCTTTAAGCTTGACAGATTAGAGCGATAATTTAAAACTTTGTGGATAAAATAGTTATTTCAATTTATTTCCATATCTATTTTTCCGCAAAAAAAACTCGCGTAGAACGTTACGCCATCTAGAAAAAGCTTTTGAAAATGATGTATAAGAGATAACATGTCATTAAAACTACTTTACTGAAAACGCTTTGAAAGCTCCTTTCCCAATAGTACCTTTTGATTTTTTTATTCAAGAGGACCTCAATAGTACTTAAAACATCAAAATATGTCGGTATACGACTGTTAAAATGTGTGAACAAGCTATGAAAAGCAAACAAGCTTGATGATCGTAGCGATCAGAGCAAGCAAATATCACAAACTGTAATAAAGCACATTATAATCAACCTGTCATTTCTAACCAGCCCAATAAACTGATCAAAAAGATAGGTCAAACAAATTGAATTATATTAATTTACGACCCGTAAGGCCTCGGTTAGCAGACAGAATCGTCCAGCCATCACTAAACCAAACATTCTCATGCAGATAAATCCACTTGCTTGTTGGTGCTCTCAGTTTCGTCAACCACGCGTGTCTAAGCGATCGGAAGTGCTGTTTTGGATTGTGGATTTCTAACACGGGTTCACCCGTGCGTCCTTCACGCGCCACTGCGAACGTCCTTTTGGGTGGTATAATTTCAGCACTGGGTGCGTCTGGCCGAAGTGAATGTGGTGTGGGGCTAACATATTCTGTAGTTCCTCTCACCGTTCTTCATGATAAGCAAACGGTGAAGAAGACACCTTGGCTATAGACGAGAACATCGGGGCAAGTATAAAACCGCACTTCTGCCAACGGTAAGGCATCAAACAGCCTCGAGCAACATCGTCCGCAGCACATTTGCTTCCAAGCTAGCTTCCAAACCAACCCCAACTAAAAACCATCATCATGAAGGTAAGCAATCAGTTTACAACAAGTAGATCCCGAAGGATTCAGTTTCCATTTCTTCTTTTGTCTAGGTCTTCATTGCATCGATCGCTCTGGTTCTGCTGGCCGTCGCTGAAGCTTCCTACCTGCCGTACGGTGGTGGTTTGGTTGGATACGGCTCGACCTGGCCGGTGACGACCTCGGTCGCATACCCATCGTACGGACTGTACGGCAAGTCGGTGCTGCCGCTGGCCACCGCCAAGTACGCCTATCCGTCGGTGTACAACAGCTACCCACTGGTCAACAAAGTCGTTTCGTACGCCGCACCGGCTAAGGTGGTGAGCTATGGCGGATACGGCTATGGCGGTTACGGCTATGGTGCCGGATATGGCTACGGTGCCGGTTACGGCTACGGATTGGGCTACGGAAAGGTGCTGCCGTCGAAGTACTACCTGTAATCGGTGGGATGTGTTTGTGGCACAATCGAACAAATGGACAACCGGAGCAACCTGGAAACAGGAAAAAATGTACAGACAAACAGAATTTGTATAAAAAACAGTTTTAATATAAATCAGCAAAAGCAACATTAAAACATTATGTCGAATTTTCTAAAGTTACATAACAACGATCAATATGAGAAAGAAATAAAAGCCAGGGTTTTTTGTCAATTTTTCCCAAAGGTTGGATCATCCTCCATAATCATCCCATAATAATTAATTTCAAAATGGCATAGCACAAGAAAAGAAATAGCTAGTATTGAGTTAAGGTGCGAATAATGGAATTAAGCGACCAGAACCAATGTAATGAATTGTGAAGAAAATTAAGTTTATGTATAAATAAATACTACTCTACTAGAAAGAAATAATTTTACAAAAATTAAAAAAAAACCAAGCAATTGTACATGTATTTCAAGAAAAGTTTATCTAGTTTATTTTAGGCATGTCTTCAATAATCAGTTCTATACGATTATTTTTGTCTCCAACTTTTTGTTTCGATAGCTTCCTACGCGATCTTTATTCTATTTGGCGTAGTGTTCTATGCGTACATGCCGGCATATACAGGCTTTCGAGACTTATCCAGTACCACGCAGCAGTCTTGTTACGGGAGGACGGCCCATATGAGGTTTGAACCCATGAGGGGCCTGTTGTTAAGTCTTGCGAATTGACGGAGCCGCCCATAGCCATTATGTCATCAACGTCAATTTACAACTTAGCCCATGCCCCGGGCAAAGGAGCTGAGTGCAACTGGATTGCAAAGTCAACCCATGCTATGGGATAATGGTAAAGAAGGGAATCCAACCATATTTGTCATTTTAACCTGTTCATGATTATGCTATCAGGACACCAAAAAACGTCTTATTATGAATATTACTAGCTTACAAAGCATAAAAACTTGTAGTTGCAAAATTGAGAGCTAAAGAACATTAAATTAATTATTATTATACATCTATCGATGTATAATAATGCAGCCAAGCAGATGGGAATGCATTGTAAAGTTCTCTATGAACAACTTTTGGTTTCAAAGTGGAGACTTTGAGTGTAAATAAGGTTAAAAATATGTTTCTTCTAGAAAAGTTCTCATTTTTTAGGTCAGTATATTGTCTGAGTTGAAGATTTACTTAAGATGTTGAAGATGTCCTGAAAACAACACTTCATCTCTTATGATATATGACTTGATCGTAATTTTCAAAAAAATACTACTATTTCAATTATGATACGACTCAACCCTAAGTAAAAAAAAAACTCAGAATATGTTATTTTTTATAAAATGCTTTGCATTATTGCCTTTATTCAAGCACTTTGCGTGAATGCAGTGGAAACGAAAACAGATCGCAAACGAACGAACTACTTAACAGCTAATGAGTATGTTATCACTTGTTCAGCGGATTTGCACACGGTGTGGGATGATGAGTTCCAGTTGAATGTTTGGGTGCGGTCTGGGTGTACTCGGACTTAGATGGTTCCCGGGGCCGGGGCCAGGTTCAGCTGCTGCTGGGAGACGGCATGTCCAGGCAGGGGCGCGACATGCACAGCACCACGGGTGGCAGTGACCGAGGTGGCTCCAGGGACAACACCGGCATGGTGAGCGACCGAGGCAGCTGGGGCATGAGGAGCGGCCAGGATGGCAGCGTGCGGGGCGGCCAGATAAGCGCCATGGTGAGCGTACGCTGGGTAGGCGGCATGGATGGCTGCCGGTGGCCACGCAGCAACTGGGTAAGCGGCCGGAAGTCCAGCGTATGGCCAGCCCCACGGAAGCACTCCAGCCTCCGAGACGACGGCAAGGGCGAGAACAACGGCAACAACGGCGACCTGTGATAATGTAGAGTAGGAGTGTTAATGCGCTCAAAGGTGAGAGTGTTGTGTCCCTTCCAGGACGAAGGAACCCACCTTCATGATGATTGAGTTGGGTGGTGTTTGGTTTGGTGCTACTGAACACTGAATTACTCTTGCTGGAGATCTGTTCGATCGAACGCTTGGACTGATTGTGATACTATTCCGAGCGTTTGGTATGGGTTTTATACCTGCACCGTCCAACGTCAGCTCCCGAGAATGCTCTGGAGCCAGAACGGTGGTCCAACTCCAGGAAGGACATGGTACGAAGAGGCAAAACACCACGCCGCTCGATCGCGTTCCGTACGATCGCGGTTACACTTTTACCGCCGCGATTGCAAACCCGCAAACCCTAACCTATCGAGCAATTAATGGTCCGGCGCGACCTCTCATCCACCGACGAAAGCCCCACGCGCAAACGCTCCACATTCCACGGTGCCTGCACCCTGTGCAAGAATACATAGCTCAGCTGGCAGCTGGTGGACCCAGATGGACGACGGCGTTGGTGTTTTGAGGTCTAGAAGGAAGTGAAAGAACCCACCCGTCGGTAAATTCTGATGTAACACAGACACTATCGCTGTAACCACTCGAGCAAATCGTTCGGTGAGAGTTGGGGACAATTGCCCGCCTTTTTTCAAGTTCAGTGATCCGTTTGGGTTAAGGCGCAAAGCGCACCAGATCTAGTACATAGCAAATCGCGTACGTCAATCGCGCAAGTCTTCGCCGACTAGCAGTGTACGCGCGTATGTAAATCGAGCATTAGTTTCGAGCATATGGTCAAATAGCGGTAGAAGCCCCACCGCATGTGTCCGCATTCTAGAGCTGACGGGGTGCTCTCGAGTGGGACCTTCGGGTCCGCGATCGGGCCAAAGTGAAAGAACATACCGCTGGTGTATATAGGAAAAAGCTTTGCCAGGGTGTTGTTGTTGTCGCTCAATGAGTGCGCCGGCTTAGTATTGCACCCATGTTGTTGTTTTTTGTTGTTGTGTGTGTATGTACCTTATTCTCAACTGCACCCCGCATGACGCTGGTGTTCGCAAGGTGTTGTTGGTGGTGGGAGATTATGCACATGCACAATTGCACCGGGTGCACATGCGCGCCAAACGGTACCGAGGTCGAGGCGTACCGTTGGCGGCCGGTATCTGATCGGTCGCCGTTGGTTTAGGCAGGCAGGAGTTTCCGTATAAAAACCGGCAGGCGGTCCTCGGTAAGGCATCATAACCTCCACAACCGTTCAAAAGTAACCACCCGAAACAACCGCTCCCATACCAAAACCACCAAAATGAAGGTACGTTTTGCCAAAACGGAGTGTTTTGTAGACGGTTTGCGTCATTAAAACAAAAAAATTGAATATTTTTTGGAAAAATTTTCAAAATTTCCCAAAATCCACTAACTTTGCTCCTTCCCCAACCCACAGTGCATGGTAGCTGCAGTCATCTTGGCCCTGGCCGTCGTTTCGGAAGCCGGACTCCTGCCGTACGGTGGCTGGCCTTATGGTCATCTGGCTGCCCCGACCGTCATCCAGTCGAATGTGCTGGCCCACCCGTACGGTGCGATCTCGCACGCCGCCATCCACGCTGCTTACGCTCCGCATGCTGCCATCCTGGCCGCGCCGCACGCTGCCATTCTGGCCGCTCCACATGCTGCCATCTTGGCCGCTCCGCATGCCCCAGCTGCGTCGGTCGCTCACCATGCTGGAGTCGTCCCTGGAGCCACCTCCGTCACTGCTACCCGAGGTGCTGTGCATGTCGCGCCCCTGCCTGGACATGCCGTCTCCCAGCAGCAGCTGAACCTGGCCCCGGCCCCTGGCACGCTCTAAGCCATCCCATCCCCTAGTCAGTGTGCCCCCGGTTCGGGTGCTCTGGAACATTCTATCTCTTACCATCTGTCGTCTATCGCTATATTGTTCAAAAGTTACGCTATCCCGATTTGAATGGTAGAGTTACATCGTTCGACCCCCACTTCATTCGGACCTGGAACGCGCGTGTGTGTGTTTGAATAAAACGAACAAACCAAATTTGGTTTCATTTTTCTCATTAAAACTAGATGCACAATTTATTTTGGGGCAATATTGAAAGAAAAGTCAAACGGAAAGTGTACATGATGATTTCGATCCTCGTGAGAGTTTGTCAAACGCAGTTCACTATATCGTCAATTGGAACAAGAAGAGCCTTGTATGGTATAATATCATAGAAGACGATCATGATCTGCTACTATGCTTATTAATAGTGTAGGAATGGTTTGTTTGTTCATGATCTACTGATCATGTAACTGTATTACTTCTCACGCTACCAAGGTAAGCAAGTCGTTCTGTCCGGCTAAGGGTTTGGTCCAATAAAACATCACGGCATGTCGTATGCTAATTAAGGTAGTTAACAATGTATCGGACTGCTTTACATTTATTAACTGCTTGGTGATCCAGGCAAGTGAATATTAGAAGTATTGTAGTCAAGTAATTATATGCATTCATAAAGACTTACAATTAGTGCTTTCGTAGCAAAACTAGTACTTCAACTAGTACTTTCGTAGTAATAATGTACCCTTTATTTCCTATCGGTGTCGTACTTTCTCGTGAGAGGATATGGAACCGAGACGGAGTGCTAACAATATTCTTCAAGCGAAATCGACTGTCAGGACATTTGAACTATCAACAAGGAAGGATGGATTGAATTGACAATCCTGACTGACCTAAACCATGGTTTGGTCTAAAAGTAAGTCACGCAGTTCTAGCTATAAGTTGGTTGGAATAGTTTATAGAGGCTTTGGCTCCAACGGAGTTCTTTCGCCTAACTATAAGTTGGTCATAGCTTTATGTACCTTGCATAGTTCATAAAATAATATAATGTATCAGGACTGTTCCTTATGAATAACAGATGATCAAAGCTGCTTAAAACGTCTGGGTGTCAAGTGAAGCTCGAAGTTTACTAATAGAAAAGGCACAAGTAATTGGAAGTAAGATCAACATCTGCTTGGTTATGAGCGGTGAGTTCAGATCCAGTATGGACCAAGTTGCCCCTCATTTCCCCGATGATCCTCTTCTAGTGTCAGAAAATTGATTGATTAAGACAGGTTTATATTGAATAAGATCACCAAATAAGAGCTTTTTGTTGTGTTCCATTCCTAGCATTTCTTCACTATTTATTATATCATTCTTCATTTTCATAAAAATAATGGTAAATTGCACTCTATATCATGATCTAGATCCTATAAGTAGTATATGTGTACTTTGAAGGCATCAGGATAATGCTGAATATCTTGAAATACAAGCAACCTCCCGATACTGTTATTGTCTCTAATCGCACCCGGACACTGCAGACAACCTTAACAAGGACTCGACGTAAATTGTAAACTGTAACGCCAAGGTATTGACGGCAGAAAACCAGTACCCCTGGCTGCAATGTTACTGTGTGTTGAGTCACAAACAAGTAGCACTGGATCTAGTTCTACTAGCGCAAACGATCTTAGTATGAACCGTAACAAATCTTGATAGCAGTAGCATTATAATCGGTAGGAATGGACCACGGTTAAAGTATGATTTGAAATACACAAAAAAAACTGATACAAATGTAAAATATGATCGATAGCTGTTACTTAAAATGAGTCATCTAACGTGAGGTTTTCAGAATGGTTTAATTCTCGTTCTAAGCACATGTTCTGTTGACACCATTTGTCACAGTAAACTCCCACACGTGTGCAACACGGATCTCGAGCCTCTCAAAAGGCATTGCACTTCAGTTTGCATTGTGGGGGGCTTGTGTTGTTCCAGTTCTTTGAGATTAAAAACACAACCCATGTAACTTCCTTCTTGAGTGGAGCCGCCGAAGGTGTGAAAGCTTAACGCCCAGCCGCCTGTCGCCACCCCCGGCATGACTAATGCCGATAAAGAACAGTTCAACGACAGGGGGAAAGCACCCTATTGGTAGCAACTGCACGCTGGCCACCAAATCATAAGCACTGGTTTGTCACGCGTGGGCCAAGCTATCGATTAATGGAAGTGAGAAAAGGCACCAGCCGAGCATACTGTCCCGATTGACTGTGAACTTGCGCAGCCGTTTTGTGTTTGGTTCTTGTTCTACCGCCGGGATATAGCGTGGCGGACCAATGTCAAGCCGGGGCGGGAAACTAGAAATGGACCTAGAAATGTGCACTAGAAATTAAAAGACACCCCACGGATTGATTGTGGCGGCGTGCAATGTTCTAGCCGTACGGCGTGCACATTTGCAAACTAAACCCTGCCCCGAAGCGTGAACTTGGGTGGAGTCCATATCCTGGAGTCTACGGGTAATGGAAGAAAAATAAAGCCACATTGCCATAAAAATGGGTGCACGCTGGTCGGGTCGGGCTGCCGTTTGTTGTTGTGGTTTTTTTTTATACAATGTCACATTCTGGTTCTGTAGGTCGTCCACTTGTGGGAGGCGTCCTAGTTCTCTAATCAAAGCAAACAAAACCACGGAAACTTCATAAGGGTATAAAAGGCTATGGACAAGAAGTTAGAATTGTTACTTTAACTCATTTCCTCGTCCAGATCGGGACAGAACGCCGGAGTAGCAGCAGCAAAATAACACCGATGGATGTAAGTATTCGACCCAAGAAACAAGCAAAAGTTACCGGAAAACGTGTAGTGTTTGTGCTCAAGTGACGTTCTCAATTGGTTTCCTTCCTTCTGAAACAAAGCCCTTCAGCAGAGTGCTCAGAATTGCACTGGCAATCGGTATCGTGTCATCGTTTGTAGGCCGCATGGACGCATCGTTTCCCGGTTTGTCGCTGGAAGGATGGCCTTACTTCTATCCACTCGGACCGTGGCACGATCACACCCCAATCCAACCGTACAACGAGCCCGTCCCGATCATTCCTGTTGTGGCAGCGCAGCTGGCGGAATATCCTGGCGCGATGTCGATCGCCGCAACACGAGGCGCTGTTCATATAGCACCACTTCCAGGACATTCGATTTCACAGTTCCAATACAACCTGGACGGTCCACCGGGGACGTACTAGAACACACACACGTACATTAAAAACACGCAACACTGTTCACTTAAAACTTAGTCAATAAACAGCTGTATTTCTCGCAGAACTCTCCCACCGGAACACAACACTGGCTGGTAACTGATTTGCGTTGATTTGTTTGAGAAGCTTTCAGGCATTAGCGTGGGTCCTGTGCGAGAACCTTCTTCATGAGCGCCGGTGCAACGTAGTGGTTGGTGCTGTAGCCCTGGCCCTTGATGAACACGTTCGGCACTGCCCAGGGGCCCGGCTTACCACGGTGCACCGGGACGTACGCAACGAGCGGCGAGGATGGAGCGATAAAGCTTAGGTACCGATCGTCGGGCAGGAACAGATCCTGCTGGTGTTGGGTGGGCTGGTGAAAGTGTTGCTGTGGGAGCGACTGTTGGTGTGGGAAGTGTAGCAGTGGTTCCGTGGGAAAGTAAGGATGTGAGTGCGTAGTGTCGGGAAAGCGCACAATCGGATGTTCCTGTAGAAGGCCCGTTTCCACGTTCTCGAAATAGCGGGTCCGCGGGAAGTATCCTTCATCGAGCGGGTGTACCGGTACGTACGGTGTGAAGAGTGCCAGGTTGGTGGAGTGTGCCGCACAGTTTGTAACGACAACACACAACAAAACGGTTACAAAGAGCTGTAAAAAAAAAAGAAAAATCGAACGGTGTCAGTGAAATGAACCAAGCAAAGTGTCAGTAAAGAGTATCTTACCTGCATGGTTTCTTGTGATGGGCGGCTGTGTGTCTTCAGAGAGAAAAGCCCCTTCGAATGTGGCTACCGTGCCGGGCGGTCAAACACAAAGTGGATCATCCTCAACGCTGGTGATCTTGTTTTATAACGAAAGAAATGTGGAATCACAGTGGCCCAGTGTGTAAAGCGGATGCGTCTGCGCAATTGATCCTTACGCAATATGGATCTGCGTCGGTGGTCCATGCGAGTGCATCATAAAACAGGTGGAACATGGTGGACCTTTTACGCGTGTGTTTGTGTGTCTGTGTGAGTTTTAAGTTGCGAGGTGGAAGATGTTGGGCGCGATACCTACCCATGCCAAGTTCAGCCGAGGGTGAAAGTTATGCGTAAACTTGACCCACAACTGGAGTGTAGCGCCATACTGTGTGTGTTAGTGAATGTTGTCGGGAAAGATAAGATAGTTTAGAGTTTGTTTTCTGCACGAAAACAAAGGTAAGATAGAGCCTAATGGAAATGTTGCATGAATGAGGAGCCTCTCTAATGATCTATTGCGTCGAAAAGATTGCTCTGTTTCATTTGCTTGAATTATGCATTTATTTGCAGATGTAAAATAGATTCGGCAGAGTTTTCGGTAATACAAGCTCGTCCTAACCGCGTGCCATAATACGAACAAGTTTGACTAAGCAGGCACGGCTCCCGGTTGGACAAGCATCACTCAGAACACATGCGCGCGAGCGCGGCGATCTATTCCGATCCTGGAGCAGGGGCCAGGTTCAGCTGCGTCTGCGACACGGAATGTCCTGGCAGTGGGGCCACGTGAACAGCGCCACGCGTTGCCGAAACGGCTGTCGCTCCCGGTGCTGGAGCAAGCGCAACTACGGTCGGTCCGAGGGGAGATGGTGCCAGCAGAAGGGTAGGCGTTCCGTTGACATCTACCGCAACCGGTGCCGGCAGGGCATGGACGACCGTCGGTGGTGGGTTAGACTGGATCACGGTTGCACCAGGAACGGTAAGTCCTGCAGGGAGCGCGAGCGCATATCCAGGTGCAAGAGCAAGCGGAATTACTGATCCTTCAGCGATCAGCGCGGTCGCGGCAAGCACGAGAACTGCGATGCACTGTGAAAAGATGGGCGTTGTTGTACCTAGTAATCCTTTGCTGATTGTAACTCCTTCAATACATACCTTCATGGTGATATCTTTGGAGTAGAGCACTAAAACACGAGGAAAACGGAGGCTTTTAACTTGCAATTGCAACACACTTCGTTCGACACTGCAGATCAGACTCTGATGATCTACGGTACTACGAGTCTTGTATTTATATCTAACCCCTCTGACAGAGGGGACCTGTCCGGCTAGGGTGCTCCTAGGGAAGAAGATTTCCACACGGGGGCAGTTGGCCGGCAAAGATGCTGAATTAATTACCCCCCCGAGTCGTATGTATATCGCTCAAACTTGGCAGAACATTTCATCAGCATTTTGAAGTGACCGTGTGGTGCACGAGATGGGACGCTCCATTTTAGGACCGGTTCAATCCAGCAGGGTTTGGCGATGGAATTAGATTACAATAATTATTAGCATACATTACATATAAGCGAACTGCTGACGGTGGGGCTTGTACCGTGCCACGCGTCAGAACAGACGCCGAGACATCTGATCGGACGACGTAAGGAAGTGTGTGATGTAACGCGACATCAGCTGGCTGGGTTTGGTATTGCCATGTGGGGCGGCAGGCGAAATGTATTCTAACACCGATTGATGACGTCGGAATTCTAACAACTCTGTTGATATCTTGACGATTCTGTGGCTGGACAGATTGGAGACACTTTATAGGCACACCTTAGAAACCAGATGCTACAACAATCTGGTTTATTTGCAATTCTTGGCCATTGCAAGGGAGAAACACCGTTATCGCTAAGTGCTATAAAAGCAGAAATCAATTGTTCTGCCATGGATAGTTTGTTTGGATTGTTTGAAGCCGTCAGGTTGCATTTTATTCGGAATTTTGTGCGTTTACCCATTCTCTAGAAGAATATGGAAATACAGAAACCTTAAAAACAAAAATCGGAAATAAATATCTGCATATATCTTCATGATAACAAGTTTGTCAATTTTTTGAAAACTGCAATCAAAAGCTGCTAAAACTTTTCGGATTTCAGAAGAAACAAGGATCAAGAGGTCTCATTAGAACAATAAAATGTCTCTGATAAATTGGTTAAAGATAGCTTCATGAAGCTGTGAATCGATTCTTCCAGTGAGTATTTCTCCATTGTATCTCAACAGCTTCTGAAAGATCAAGTCAAAACTGATCACTGAAGATCATTGTCAAGATCATTTTATAATGTTGATTGTAAGCTAAAGATACTCACCAAAATATCACAAAGTCCTATTCTGGCTCTAACGTGGAACAAAATATACCAAGAAGTGTGCGGTATTCTTTATGTCAGTTGTGGAGCACGTTCTAGCTAGGTAGCAAAGCTTCCGAGTGCTTTGTGTTATTCCTTCTGCTATTGACCTTAGCCACTAAGTAGATGTATGGTACTGAAACTACTTCATAGTTAGACCAGCCGTATACTTTTAGCATTGTAAGGTCCACTACAATTATGTCTCTATATATCTTTATGATTGACATATAGACAGTTAAAGAGCATCAAGGGAAACTAAACTGGCTGTCCCCATGTCCCAAATAACCACCCTGATAAAGACCTTACTATACGCTTTAAAGCTGCATCTGATCTTTTTTCATTCTTGAGCCACAATTTGACGGAAAGCTTAATATGTCGAGCTGCAAAGACGTCAAAGCATTTTGCGCCAATATTTCAACAACCGCCGCTACAAATCGGTACAGCGAACGATTAATTGTTCGGCTGACTGTATTTTTCCGAGCTAATACCTTTTCTTACGAGCCGCATACTTCATGCTTAAGGCGTAGTACGACAAATGTGTATGGAATTGTAGTTACAAACCCAAACAAGAACGAAAAAACGAAAAAAAAACCCTCGTAAATCTGCTCGACCTACTCGGACACCCTGCACGGTTGAGCGGCAGGACAAGTTTTATTGCTCACGATAATGCTACGAGGTAAAAAAAACGCAGTAACTAAATAAGAAAATACCAACCCCTGCACCACCGTGCAACCACACGCTGAAATGCAAAGCCATTGATCTGCAGTGAGTAAGCCGTGCAGGCGCTCGAAAAACAGGCCCCAGCAAGCGGTAGTTCTGGTACATTCCACTTCCCGCTTCCAAAGGTGCACCGTTTTCGCAGCGCTTAAAAAGGTACTGCTGCTGCTGCCCTCTACCACTGTGGCACCCTTCCCTTTGGGCCGCTTAGCGCCAGCATCTTGCGCAGGAATGTGACATTGATCTTGACGATCGAGAGCACGCGCTGGTCGCGTTTGTCGTTCGCGCGTGTTTCTGCGCTGGGCTGGAACGCGGATGGCTTTCGCTTTTACATCTGGCGGGGGTTGTTTAGCGCGTTTTTTTTGTATCGACCCCGTGGCTATCTTGTGGCAGTTGTTGGTGTTTTTTTTTATTTGGGGCAGTTTTTACTCTCCCACTCTCGCTCTCTGTGCTTCAGTGCGTTTTTCTCCGGCAGTAAAGCTTGTCACCCGTAACGGGCTTTACGAAGTAGGGGCGTCGATTTTTGGAAGGCGCGTGGTAAATTACCTCCCTGCTTCGAGCAACGGTGGGGATGGAGCGTGATTTTGAGGTGCAGCTTTGATCGTTGTTATTAGTTTTTTATCCTTCGCTTCGCTTTTAACTACTAAATGCGCACCCACATATGTACGACTGTGACCGGAGAGGGTAAAGTGTAATCGGGCAAATGGTTTCGATGGCGAAATTAAATTAGACGGCATTAACACTCACCCACGCCAACGTTCATAGGGGACTGAAATGGGAACCCAAATCCACTGCATGAGAAGGATTGCTAAACCCTTAATTGACAAGTAGGATGGTTTATGATTAATTACAACAATAATAATATTTTTTTATATTTTTTACACTATTGTGTTATTCGGGAGGTGTTACTTCATTGCTATAATATCGTACGTTGTTCCCAATCTTACCTATTTGGGAAAATACGCTGCCATTGTAAGGGTTAACCTGAACTTATTTCCCCAATAAACGACCCAATCAATCGTTTCAACCCCCTTTTTTAATGCTAGGCATGTTTTCACAGTTTGATTTCGATCGACAACAATACGGCACCGCAAGGAGAACCGTCTGACGATGGATGGAGCAATTTTTCCGATATTTCCCTGTATTGCACCATCGAATCAAATCAAACTGACCAGTCTGCATGGTCTTTCCCCCTTGCTCACTCGTTGTCCCTTGCCTGTGGAATCACAAGAATGTAGGAAGGCAGCACGGCTCTGGACGACAACTTACGCCGCGGCATCTACCTTCCCAATCCCAGACGCTAATACAGGTCGCAAGGTGTAATGAAATGTACACAGCGAGAAAACGAAATTTCAAAATATCATGCTTGCGTGCCGGGAACACCGAATATCGTGTGTTTTTGCGCCGCAGTGTAACCGCCAAACAGCCTGCGTCCGTGCATAGATAGACGGTTGGGATTGGGCTGATGTAATCTGATCGATCGAACACTGGTGGGTACTCGAAAAACTTTGCACACTCACGAAAGGCGCGATCAAGAAGTAGAGCACAAGGAAATGACGCCTAAACGGAGGCATGATCTAGCGTCTACCCTGGTCGTTGTTCGTTGGAGTGTGTAGGAGTGCATCGCCACAGGTGGTTGGGAATTTCGTCTGGTGAGTGAGTGTTGTTTTAAGCCTGCAATATTGGACTTTAAAACATTGATCCTCGAGAATGAGCAATAGCTTGGCGGGGCTGGGAAGCGGAATGCGGGATTGATTTGCATACGTGAGTTCAAGGAGGTATTTTTACTTTCATTTTAGGGTTATTTATTGGACCAGGAACAGATGGAACGTGTTCTCGCATGCGACTAAAGAACGCGTTCGGGTCGCGTAATTGGTTGTTGTGCTGACGAAATGATGGTTGATCGTGTCGTGAGACGCATGGGCGGATATTGTTAGAAGCTTCTAGCAAGGGGCAACATATTGACAATTTGTTAAGATTAAAACTAGTGTATAGTTTTAGATTTATTACTGGAAAGCTGTACTTTATTCAGAACAATGATGACAACATTCTAGCTTTGAGGCATTTCAAACATCGATCATGCAATAAATAGATTACCCAAACAACTTCGTCACACAAGCCTGATGATCGTTCCAAGACACCACTGCATCAAGAATTCATCATCCTACTGTTAATTTTATTACCATGTAGCTTTATTTGTTTACAGCACTACGGCAACATCAATTTCGCTAGCAAACGGAACCATGAACCGATTTATGGGTATGATTAAAAGGCGCTAAAACCGGCTGGAAGCCGCTTCTGTTCTACAGCTTCTGTTCGGTGGTGCCGGGTGCGATCAGCTTCTGGTCGACGGTGTGTCCCGGCAGCGGTGCAACGTGTACCGAGCCGGCGTTAATGGCTTCGTACCGCGCGACGGGTGACTTGTCCGCCCCAGTACCATACTCCGTGCCGAAGGTGGCAATGTCCTTCACCACTGTCGCACCACTCGCACCGGACGTTACTGGGCCAGCCGATCCGCTGTTTACACCGCTAGAGGGCGCTGGAGCTGCGACGACCGCTGGTGGCGTTGGGAGTGCCGCTGGCTGGGCATTGTTATTGGTACCGTAGTTTAGCGAGGAGTAGGAAACGGCTGCTGCATCCGAGTGTGGAAGTCCGTGGCGTACGACCTGCACTTGAGGGGCACCGACCTGCTGTACGTTGGCGTACGGAGGTACAACCAGTCCTGGCAGCAGTTGTTGCTGTTGAGGCACTTGAGGCACTTGCGGTTGTGGCACCTGAATCGGGAGCTGGAAAGGATACTGCCCAGCATACGGTAGCGGATATTGAGCTGGGAATGGCACAGGAACTGGTGGAAGCTGTGCTGCCGGTACGGGCTGGACAAATGGATACTGCTGAGCTGGTAGGAGCTGTGGAACGGCGTATGGATTCACTACATTCGGACCAACAATTGGCTGCCAGTCGTTGTACTGCACCAAACCCTCATTGTAGTACGACGGATCAATCAACTGCTGAGCACTGGCAAGTGCTAGAACTGACACTGCTGCTATCAGAACCTGGAACGATTGAAGCACTTGGCGTTTTAGGTTCATGTTTTCACTTTACCAAACTGATCTGCACCTCACCTTCATGATGTATTGATAGAGGATCACGCACTGCAGCCAAACACTCCTCGCACTAACTCACCCGACACGGTTTTGATTGGAAAAATCACCGGCCGATCAGTTTTATATGACGTGTGGCTTTTTCACGCCGATTGGAAAATTGCGAAATCTTCTCATCATTGCGGGCACGCGTGCTCGTGTGTAGTGGGAGTGTTTAGAGTTCGCTGGAAGGTCATCACGGTGTCGCTGGTGGACAGCTAATGGTCACTTTCTAGGTCGCACCATCGGTAGTGATCGCGTAGCAAACGGTGAAAACGGCACTCGAGCCGGTGGTGCCACCACGCTTGAAGTTTCGGTCGATTCCACACGGCTTTGAGGCGTGCGGAAGTGGACGCAAACGCAATTTGGAATAGGATTTCCTTCACAAACAAAAACGGATGAGGAAAGCCTTGTCAAAGCGAGATTGATTTGAAGTCGTTATCGGTCGATAAAATTGCACGATCCAATGGCGCCGTGACTCGATCGTGTCTCAACGGTGTGTTGTTGTACTTCTTAAAACAAAACTGTAATAATCGTCATCGTTTATTCATGACCGGCTGAGCGCTGTCAACGGATATCCGTGCATTTGGAATTTGTTGTTGTGCAAGAACGGACTTGTATTCGACGACGGGACAGTGCCGCCGAAGGTGTCGCCAAACTGTCCAGCTTCCAGTTTCCTTATTCAGATGCAGTGTGCGCGGGAACGATTGTTTAATCAGTGGATTACTTAATGCAGCCCGCGTACCAATAACGTACGGCAAGGGTTTGGTGCCTCCATTGGTGCTGTTGCTGTTTCGCTGCAATACTGGTCCACCTTTGCAAGGACCTGACGTACCTGACGCCCGTAAAAGAACACAACCCCACAGGAGCACTTGTGCGTCAGTGTGCGAACAGGGCCGCATGGGCAGCATTTGATCTACCAATTACTTCATACCCCAGGCAGCGCTGGGAATGGAGCACGGGATCCAACCGTACGGGTGGCTGGGCGGAACGATCTGAACGATCGAAACAAGTTTTCCCTTCTTGGGCAGTGGTACGGAGCCCGTCCATTGTCCGACCGTCGGTGCGAGGCTTTGTCCCAAGCCCTGGTGGAGCAGTTTGCTGCCTTCTCGTTTTGGTGTTTGGGTTGAGCGGTTTGGGTTCCTCGCTTGCCGTCGCATTGCACTCGTGCAGACAGCATTGCAGGAAGCCCGATCGGACCGATCGGAGTGCGGTTGCGCGTACTGCCCTCTGAGAACATGTTTCCCGCTTGCGCGCATACTTTGCGCATAAGCACACTTGCGCGTTGTTTGCGTTTGCGCTGCCCGGATGTTTGTGTGTGAACCCTTCGCGTACGGTGGTTTGGCGGGGCAGCCTTTTTTTCGTTCGATTACTATTATTGGCCGCAAAACCGGTAAGGCGGCGGAGTGAATTAGTCTCGATGCTGGGTAAGTAGATCGTTTCGTTGCACTTGATATGTGGGCGCATGAATTGCGCATTGGTTTCGTTCGATTTTGATTGCTGGTGGTCTTGGGAAGATATTTCATATTTATATTTATTTATTTTGAAATAAATATCCTCTCTTCATGGCTGAATTTTGTAGTTACAGCAAGTTGTATTAAACAAATCCATGTTAAATGAATAAAACTTTGATGTCCTTATTGGTACATTCTAAGCAATCAAGTCAAATAATAAAGAGACAAAGCATACACAATCTAATCGTACAGAGTGAGAGAGCGAAACAAAATCAACCTCATAAATGGTCGCAACGGAATCAAGGTTACTGCCGCCTTTCTATACGACCGCGCGAGCGCGCGCCCGCGAGAGACTCGCCCAACCACCGTCAGTGGCGGCCTGGCAGGAATTCCACGGCATTTCAGGATGGTTTTACTTTTTGCGGAATCGTACGCTTTGATCTGCGATCGGAAGATTTAGCGATCTTAAAGGCAGCACTTAGGGGCACCACGTCGTCAATCGTTCTGCTGCTGTTGTTAATAATGATGCTTTTTTGAAGTGTTGGAAAAACATAAACTAGATCGAGCTGAAGGAGTCAGGCAGGGGAGAGTCAGGCTGGTCGATAGAATCTTGACTAGCACGAGACATTTGAAAAGTGTGGCAAGAGCTTCGACAGAAAATGGGATTCTTATGGCACTGGTGGAGGATTAGTGTGCTCGATGTTTTATGATAAAGATCGTTGGTTGAACGTCTAGAACAAAGGAAGGAAATACTACGATAAATGGTAGATTTACTCTTTTCAGATTGGTACCAGCATAATAGTGGATCAGCAACCTCCACAGCTTATGGAATGAAATGATGAAAAATGATTCTCTTCTAATCTATTGTGTTTGGACAGGTTCACAGTTCTGTTGTAGAGACAACGGATGTAAGAACAAGTCTACAACACAGATTAAGTGGTATTTGTTTCCCAAAAAGTAGCACTCAGACCAATAAATCTAACCGATCTCCATTCCAATGGTTCACGGTTGACAAATCACTTATCAATATGGTGCATATCTTTACGGCGGTCCGCCGGTTCACCAGCACTAGACTTCCAATTAACTGACCATAAATCCAACCTTTTGCCCAACCCTTTTATTTACCATGCATCATCATTCACAGCGAACCATCCATCGCAAATGTACGCCCGTTTCCCTCTCTATTGCTGTTCAGCGCCACCGATTGGCATTGCAAATCAGATCACTTAATTTGAGTGATCCGATCAACCCGTGACACAGGCAAAGAAGGTTTGGATGCGATCCACAAAGAGAACGAGCGAGAGGGCGAAGTCGTAGTAAGCCGGTCCCGTCGCCTACCCAACGTCTGTAGCTTGATCGTAGTACACATTGAGTGATAATAATAAATAAACCCGCTCCACTCTGGGTGTCATAAATGTCAAATTTTTGTTGTACCCAGGCTTGGAAAGAAGCGGTAGTCGCGGTATTTAGCGCGTAAAAGTAATTTGTGCAGTTGGTTCGTCGTCTGTTGCTGCTGGGCTGGAAATTACAGTGTGTTTACGGACCCGAGAAACATTGCACTACACTGCTTCGGTGTGCCCTTTGCCTTACAGTGTGTTTTAATAGAACAACAGCGAAACTGACAGTGAGCGTGATGGACGCTTCGGTAAGAGCGGGTGGAACCGATATGGTAATAACGACAAGTTGTAAAATTTGTTGTATCAACCGGCGTATCCAGCATGGTGGTGATACAGTGCTTTATAACCTGATGCTTCTCCGTTTTCCATCATTTTTTCCCCCCGTTTTCAGAACATCGTTGGCGATGACATTGACACCAAGGATTGCTGGTGGGAACGGCCAAGTGTTATCTATGCGTGAGTACGGGTGATTTTTTGTTCTGCACGATTTCCACGATTACGTGTACGTCCCGTGGGTGGCCGTTGTGCCGTGGATGGCTTGAAAATACAGTCACTTCAAACACTGTTCCTGCTTGTCCCACTGTCCCACGACCGTAGCAAGTTTACGGCAGACATTCAGTGAACTCTTTCGGGAGTTCATGTGCCAGTATGAAAGCGAGCCCTTTTGTTCCTTCATTCCCTCCTGAAATTGCCAGTAAGTGGAGCAGTCAACCGTAGCGAAGTTAATACCGATTGCGTGACACCCTGCACGGGTACATCCCTTGTCGCTTTCTTTACATTATGACTTTTTTCCTTATCTTGCGTGCCTTGCCACGTCCATGTCATTTGCCGTTCAATCCTTTTCCATGATTTTCATACCAGGGAATGACGCCCGAGGGAAAAGTGGGACACCCGACTGAACTGACAGCTTGATTAAAGCTACCGTTGGAGGATTGTCCTAGTCATTGGAGCAAATGGTAACGCCCGAAGAGTTAATTTGTTCCACCTACCCTAATCTAGGGCTTGTTGAGAGTGGCATCGTTATTTACTTCATCGCAATCCGGGTGTGTTGGGGGTCTTCGTAATCGGTCATAAATGAGAAGGGCGTTACAAGTTGGTGGGTCAATTTTTTATGTAAGTTTCATTATTTTATTCAGAGCGTAACAATGAAAAGTAATTTAGAGAATTATTTTGGTGGTTATTTCTCTTTATTATATATTATAAAATTGTATTTATATTTAAATTCATTGTCAGTTCATAATGTCGCACAAAACACTGTTATCATCACAATTGGTTCAAATCGTAGTTGAATTATTTTATTTGATTATTGATTTATTAATTTTATCACTTCAGTGTAAAGTTTAATGAATTTTTGACAATTTTAACTTAATCTGTAACAGCGATAATTGTGTATTGATTGTGTTTCTTAGACTTCAATGATTTACTACTGTGTTTAAATCTTCTATAAATCAAACAGTTTACTAAAAGAGTTTGTTAAAAATTTGTTAAGTTTATCAACAAAATATCATCAAACTGATTTGAAAAGGTAAAAACATGAAACTGATAAGCAATACATGTGAGCAAATGCATAAATCATAAATATATGTTCACGCGATGAAGTGGTTTGAGGCGTTATTTCAACAAAACCCTACAAAACCCAACACTAATATTTGTTTAACGTCTTCTTCTTTGTCCACCTCAGCACAAAGAACACACGCTCCCCCAGCCTAGCAGGTTCACCTTGATGGTTTATACCCTGCAGTCATGTGTGTAAAGTGTTTTCCCCGTGCCACATATTGCCCCGGCTTTACCATCCCAAGCCGACCTTGTTTACTTTCTATCGCCCATACGTGAAATCATCATGTTCCTTAAACAGTTTACTTACCCATACACAGAACCACTCACAAAACTATTGCAGTCTGTAGTAAAACAGTGAGGCGACTTTACGGCCATCAGTTGACGAAGCTCCGTCCGTTCTCGCGCCCGAAGCTACGAACCTGAAGCGGTACGAAGCGCGTGGTTGCGTTTTTTGGCTTTGGAAATCGTTATTCTACCGTATTCCGCGGCTTGTCTCGCAGGCTACGGGGCAAACTACACATCCGCGCCTCCACCGGCACTGGCGGTGTGTGGTTGTCTCGTGTGTTTCGTTGGGGTTTTTCCTCCTGGTGGAAAATTCACCTGAACTCGGTATGCCTCGGTGTTTGACTTTTGGGGGTGAGGCGCACGAATTGACGGGCCAAAGCATAAGGGGGAAAAGAGGGGGAGGGCGAGAACGGGTGGGAAAACAACAGCCGGAATCAGTCGGAGCTTTTCTTCTCACCGGCGCCACCGACAACGTGGGGTACAGCGTTCGATCGAGCGTCAGTTTGGATGCCACCGTGAATCGGTGAAGTGTGACGGTTTCGTGTTGCGAGCTTTTTGGGCGCTTGGAGTGTGTATGGAAAAATTAGGTTGAATTCTTGGCGATTGATCATTGTGAGTGCATCCAACTACGGAGTGTTGTTGTGCAGATTTTGTATCATATAGTGTAGAGCGGTTTAGAGGAAAAAAGAAGGTGTTTTGTGCCATTTTTATAAATAAACCCCGTGGTTAGTGTTCTAGAAGCTGCTGGTCACGTTCCGCATGTAAATGACCCTTGTTGATGGGCACAAACTGTAGAAACTATGTTGACCGGCACAGAACCTACCATCGGGAGTGCTTCACACCCTGCTCGGTCCACCGTACTGCTGTGTAACGATGGAAGCTTTTCCATAAAACCAATCACCACGCACCCGCAAACAAAGAACCGTCACGTCCGAACCGCCGGTTGGGTAAAGCCGCCCCGACGCGTCTCCATCAGATTGTGAAATGTGAATGGACGACGGGTTGGAAAATTAATTATCGATGATTTATTGATACCCATCGCCCCCCCCCCCCCCCCCGGTTTGACGTTGGTTTTGAGTGTCAATGTACGCGTCGAGCGCCACCGGAACACAGGAATACCAGGAAATGAGAGCGGCCACGCACCCACGCTAATGGCGAAAGGGAGAGCATTCGTTCGTGTCCTGCGTGTTGATTGATGGGTGACAGACAGAAAAATCTAGCCTAGCGTGTGTTCGTTGTTGGAGGTGTTTCAAGATGAATGCAAACAGCTTTTGGGGTACGATCGATCAGCTGCTGGGCCGGGAAGCTCAGAAGCAGAGCGGGCAGGACTCGCTGAAGGTAGCGGGTTGGCTTTCCGCGTATGCTGGCGTGCGTAAAACGGCCGGACAGGGGTAAGAGGAACGTTGGTTGCATGTTTAGTTTAGG
Source organism: Anopheles gambiae (assembly GCF_943734735.2). Lineage (NCBI taxonomy): Eukaryota > Metazoa > Arthropoda > Insecta > Diptera > Culicidae > Anopheles > Anopheles gambiae. Next base: position 10,763,945 of record NC_064602.1, on the reverse strand, counting down.
AAGTTTCTTTTGGTATGTGTTTAGTAATAGCTTCTTTTTTGTTTTGCATGGCGTTGTTGCAATGTGATGTATTTCCGGCCTTTGGACAGGAGGAATGTGTCATCCATCACTCCTGCGAATGAATCCGAACCGGAAGAGAATGTTACTGGAGAAAGACACTTTACACGTTTGGTCGTCATTCGTCAAAGTTTAGCTTGAGATAGGCAGCAGATGGATATTTCTTATAGGTTTAAATCAAATAAGAAATTTGCTATAATTTTGACTGGGTTGATGGATTTTGTCAAATATTTTTTTCCATTTTCATCAAATAGTTTTACATGTTTTTATCACATTTTATTTTATATTTCAACCTCAACTCCTCCGTCGCGCAGCTCACTCACGTACAACACACATCAATTCTGTTTCCATCCCTTTCCATCCGCCCTTGATATTGATAGCCTGTTTGAAATTATTAAGGACTTACGGCTCACACTCTCGAACAGGAGCATTGACCTAAAACATGCCATGCCGATTCTGTTTCGGAAGTGCATGTGCAGCGACGGAAGGAGCGGTGCAGTACGATGCGACGGTTCGATATTTCGTTGCGAAGGTTGCCAACGGCATATGTGTGTCATTGCGATGCAGCTGAAGGCACTTCAGAGCTCGGGACACAACCCTTTCGAAAGAGAGATGTGCGTGAGTTGAGGCAAACGGAAAACAGTTTAAATTTAGCAACTTTAGTAAATTGTTGTTGATTCGCGTAAATCGTTTCTTTGTGAAGTCTTTTCTTAAGCATACTATTGAACTCACCCATTGAAGTACCTTGTATTAGTGCGCTGCATAATCAAATGTCCATCAGCACGCAACTCACGGCTGGAATAAATAAAACAGACACCGTGTAAGACCCATCCAATCCATCTGACGACTTTCATCCTTGCTCGGTTTGCTCTTCAAAGTGTATGCAAAGTATCCTGGCGGGTTCTTTTTCCCCGCCCTGTTCCTGTACCAGTGTCTGTTTAGCGCCTTGGCCAGGTTTCCTCACGACTCCACACAATGCGCAAAATATGCAAATGCAGATACACAAAAAAATCCCCATTTGGTGTGACCTCCGGTTGGGGGTGGGTGTGTGGTGCACATCATACATATGCCGTATGATGTATGCGTACCGTCTCTCCCCGGGACGCGCCAGAATCGTCAGAATGTCCTTCAGAAGGCGCCCGCCCGTTGTCGCCGGTGGCAAGCCGTTTTGATTGACTTTCCTTCGCGCGCGGGACGGGGTTTGTGGCCTACCCTGCGACAGGCAACTGAGGCAGATTATTACGCTTCGTTCGGATGATTGTTGCCAACCAAGTGCCCACCACCACCATCCTGCTAGCTTCTTACGTTTGGGTAGGTGAATTTCTCTTGCAGGCAACCGCACACCGCTCTTCTATATTTTGTCGATATTTCGTGACATTGGAAGATATTGGGGCCGTTAAGTGTGCGGATATGTTATGAGTATGATAATCGCAATAAAGTGAGATGTATGCGTCGTCTGCGAGCTTTCTGGCTGGAAGAAGCAGACGAACGTCGTACCTGTATCCGTACGAACGCCGGCTCGATGGTTGCCGGCTTCGGTGCTGAGTGGCAATACCACCGGCAAATAGCAACAAGTTGCGAAGGCGATACAGCACATTGCCGTACAGAGGCCGGCTTCTGCCAACCTATTTGGCGATTGCAATCACTTGCGCTAACTAAAGCTCTTCAGCCGCATGGTTGAAGGATTACTGGAGATTTCGTTTGGAAGCTTGTAGAAGTGTACACATCGCTGATTGCTTCCTGCCATTTAATTATCTTGCTTTATCGGTTAAGTGTAATTGAGCTCGACAGAGTGATACCAGTATGGAGCTATTGCATGACAATGTAAAGATGGATTAGTTTGCTTAACATTTATGTAATTATTAACTTACCCTTGTTGCTGCAATTTTGTGTGTTTGTTATAAAATAAGTATTATTCAATAGTATATTTTTAATTAATCGAAATATTCGAAATATATATTTTTAATTAATCTAAATATAATATAAACACGTCTTGCTTATGCACCACTTCCTAGTAAAAAGTGCTTCACTTGTACCAATACAAACCCCATTTACCTATACGACGATTGCTCTTTGCGACAGTGACAGTGATGCGGCTGGCTACGGCAGCGATGGGTTCAGTGGACTTCCCGGCAGAACCGGCAGCTTGCCATCGATTTTCCCGACCGGCAATCAGCTGATTCAGCCCGACCAGGACGGCGGTTTCAACGGGGACGGTACGGGGCCGGGCGGTACTGGCGGTACGGCGGCGGGAACGGGCCGGACGGGAGCGAATCGCAAAAAGGTGCGCTTCCGCAAGTCGAAGCTTCGCCAGCTGTACGACGTGGACGTGCTGCCCGTGGAGTACCTGGGACCAAAGATCGAGTACAGGTGAATATGGTTTGGACTGCCGATGGTACAGAACTGTTTGACTACACTCTTTTACGTTTTTTTCATCCAATGACTCCAATACGTTTTTTGATTAACTTTTTATGGCTGATTTAAACGGCTTGTTATAGAATTAATTAAGTAAAATTAGTTGGTGAACTGAAAATATACTAAAATTTAAAAAAAAAAATGCCTGGCTTTGCAACAGCAATTGTTGTTCGTCACTGTAGCGTGCTATAAAACACGTACAGCTGCCATAAACCCTAAATTCGAGTAGCGGCTTCGAGCACACTGCTCGACTTCACTTGTACTGCACAGTGAGCGGATATGGCGTACATTCTGGCGATAAAATTGTGTGTATGTTATTAAAAAAACTTTATTGTCCAATAGTATATACTGATTTTATGATGTTTTTTTATTAAAAAATCTCGCTTTCACTGTTTTGGATAGATCTTAGTTTATTATTTGAGTAGTACAATTTCTTTGTCTTGGGCTGTTTGAACTGGATTCGTGGTATTGGTCATGGAATTATAAATTCCTATGTGTTTCAGTTTGGATCGGAATTATTCGGAATATAATTCTGCATCATATCATTGCCGGTCTCGTGATACAGTTGTCAACTCGCACGACTTAACAACACGTCCGTCATGGGTTCATAAAGTGGCCACTACTTACAATTTTACATTTTTTACATTTTTTCCGTGAAAAATGAAGTTATTGTACTGCTTTATTTTTTGAAACATTGCTCGTGATATGCTTAAGAATGCGCAGTACGATAGCATGACAAAAATGAGAAGTTTGCTTTAAGAAAAAATATTTTTTCCAAAATTGATCAAAATCACTGTGCCAAAATAAAGTGCCCACTTTATTCATTGTACAGAAAATATTTTTCTGAACAAATATAACACCAAACTTATAATTTTTTATGCGTTCCTCTCGCATTCTTTACATGTTCGAGGTTCTTTAGCGTATTTTTTTTTTCTAATTTTTAAAGGTTTATCTAGTTCTGCATCTAGTTTTTGCATCTGGTTCTTCTCAAGCGTTATCAAGAGCTTAAAATTTAAGTTTATTTGTTTGTGACACCAGTTTTATCCACCTTCGCACATAGAATCTGCCACAAATTCTCGATGGAACCAAGATTTAGACTTCATGGAGGACATGCAAGGTGTTTTATACGATACTAGTTGAGAAATGTTTTTTGTATTGATTGTGTGTGTTGAGATGTTAGCCTGTAGGAACATGTTTTTAGTTTTCAAACCCCATTTTTTTTAAAGAAATATCCAAAAGTATTGATGAAGAATGCTAAAAAAGGTATAAACCATAGTTGTACTTTCGATTCACACCAGTTTTCCCGCTACTCCTAAAGATAAAAACCCCCTAGCTATCACATTCCAATTTTCGTAATTTACTGCTCGTTAGAAGTGGCGTCCTTCAAGTTCCTCGCCCGAGCTACAGCAAGACTAACAAAGCCAATTAGCTTCAATATGATCAAGAACATGCAGATATATCGTAAGATTGTCGAAAAACTGATATTTGGACAGATGAGTCCAAATTAGAACTGATGTTCAAAAATATCTAGACGCGATCCAACAAACCAATATGTATGAAGAGTGCAATGTGATGACCAGGGAAGGGATTTCCATACGAGAAGTGGGGAGCATGGTTTGAATCGATGGCATAATGAAAGCTAATACTTATATAAGCATCCTGTGTGAATTTATCTTTTTTCTGTGAAAAATACGGAGTTAGTAAATAAATTGATGTTACAACCGGAAGCGACTCAAGTTATACACGAAGAATTTTTTAATTATTTTTTTCAATCAAATCGAATAAATCTTGTTTAATGGCTCCCACTTAGACTTAACTTTAATCCTATCGAGATTTCGTGTGCAAATTTTGATGCAAATGTGGTGAGAATGACGTGATTAGGAAAAACAAAATATGTTAAAGCTCTGAAATACTCCTAAGAAGAACAAATGCCAAATATGTGCAAATAAAACAAAATAAATTATGTCAAAGATCCTCGAACATGCAAAGAATGCAAGAGAAACGCATATAAATTATAAGTTAGATGTTATATTTCTTCAGAAAAATATTTTTAATAGAATGAATAAAGTGGGCACTTTATTTTGGCACAGTGATTTTGATCAATTTTGGAAAAAATATTTTTCCTTGAAGCAAACTTCTTATTTTTGTCATGCTATGGTACTGTGCATTCTTAAGAATATCACGAACAATGTTTCAAAAAATAAAGCAGTACAATAACTTCATTTTTCACGGAAAAAATGTAAAAAGTGTAAAATTGTAAGTAGTGGCCACTTTATATTGCCGGCCACTGTATCTCCACCAGTGAGGTTCGATGGTAGTTGATGCATTGCTTGCTTTTAAGATTAATGTTTGATGACTATTACCATCATGGAAATTTTTATGCTCTCTGATTTCAATGTGATTCGGTAGAACGAAATTGTGGCGAAATGACAATTGTGAATCTTTAATCTTGTCATCTGACACCAAATAATACGTCATAAAACCTTGAATGACATGCTATAACTTCATTATCACCTTTCTTAAGGCATTCTTGTTTCAAATCATCTTAAAGGCCTTTACTTCAACACCAAATGGACAGAAGAGGTTGTTACAAACTTTTCCCCAATTTTGCGGCCATTCGTGTGAAGTAGAAATAAAGCAAACTTTCCTCAGCAACCTGTAAATTATACTTGGCTGGCAAAAAAAATCGACCAAATGAGCCATGTACCCTGTCAAGCATGGCACTAGGCATCGCCCGGAGACGTGGTGGCGCGGTGACAGGATTAAGTTTTGACATGTCGATGACGGAAATTGGATTTATTGATGCCCCGGAGTAAGCTTGCCGCTTTGCTGAGTTTGATGTTGGTGGAGTTGGACGCGTAATACGTGGTCAAAGTTTTGAGCCCAGCGCATTATCCTACCTGTCCTGTGGTGTCGGGGCGGCCAATCGATACACCGTGTGCCACCTGCAGGAATCTTAAAGCCTCTACGTCCTTGGCACTAGCGAGCTGTGGTCGAGGAGCTTGCCGTGCGTGTGCGGTATCCATCGCTGATTACACTGCTAAGTTCCGGTCGGCGGGAGCTTACGGGCATAAAAGCTTGTAGTTTGCTGTTCGTGATTGATTTGATTCGATCGTAACTGTATTCTCCCCGGAGTGGGGCTACCACTCCGATGCCGGCACAATGTTGCATTGCTGGTGGTGGTGGGATTTCACTGGCTGTGCGTGTGTTTATTGCCCCGACAGTGGGCGGTGTACAAGCAGTCACCCGGAGGTAGGTACCCAGTGTGTACCAAAGCGAAAAGCCTAAAGCCAGCGGATTTACCTACGGGCGACCACGTGCGTGGGGTGTGGCTTGCAATGAACAGCATTAGGTTGGATTGGAATAGAATGTACTTTTCCAACAAACGAACAGACAATGATAATGCAGCTTCAATGTTATCATTGGACTTTTGCCGGCACAAAGTTGGCAAGTCAAATGAAACAATTTAATCAGACTTGGGCTACTCGGCTACTGTTGATATTGACACTGAAATGTGCGCCTCAATCCTTGAAGGTAGAACTTTAAAGTTCACAACGACAAGAAGAGAAACAGTTTTGAAACATTCCGTAGGTTATTTGATAAAACTAATACCAGTACCCGGGACCAAGGCAACAACCCGAACCTCAATGTACGCTTGCCCACTCTTGACCTTGATTACGTCGTTACGTCGTCGACGCCGCCGAGGTTGCTTTATTTTATTGTGTCAAACTGTCATAAATCAGGAGCGGCACCTCATCGAGCTGATGTTCGGCACCTCTTTAGGGGGTAAGCTGCCCGATATAACACTACCACAAACCTCCCATCCACTGTAACTCCCGAAGGAAGCCTCCAAAGCGGAAAGCACGACAACTTCGTCCAGCACCAGCGCTACTAGGCGAAAAGTGAATTTATGTCTTGTTTATTCCTTTTAACCGTGCACATTTAGCTCACCTGGTTTTTGGCTTGCGTTGTGGGTGGGTGGAACTCGTCCTCCATGCCTGCCTGCCCTTGAAATAGGGGCGCTAGATACTTTGTTATCTTCACTTCCCCCGTTGCTCGATTTCGTGGGCCCAAAGGTGGCGGGAACTCCACAGGACACCGAGACCCAGAGAGTTGTTGGTCTAGCACGCTTAGCGGGCTTAGATTATCAGCAAGGGACCCTCTCATAGCGAAACGGAACGGGCAAACGCTTTCGTGTGACCCATTAAGCGTCGAGTTCCTCACGAAACAAATTCTGCCAAACCCCTGAGCAAAAGGAGAACCTGCCAAATTGATTCTGTTCGCCGTGTTGTTGTTCTGTTCCTTTTTATCCCGCTCCTTCTAGCGACCAGTTTCGCATGCGATATGTATTGCCTTTTACCACTCGTCCCGCACAGCTCTTACAAGCCCTACAACCCCCAAACGCAATCCCAGAACTCGACGAGGCTCGTTTTATTGTGCGCGATTTCCCGTGCCGTTTCTTTAGCACGCGGAGCGCTCTTCTTCTGTTTGTTTGTTTTGTTTCGTAAGGGTGTCCTTCCTTTCGTGTGCCTTGGCCGTCTACCGACGACCGAAAGGATATTTTATTTATTTCGTCGCCGAGCCCGAGGAATGTTTTTTGACTTTTTTGTTGTTGTTGCTCAGGCCTTTTTGTTGCCTTGTTGCGGTGTTGAATTAGTTTTCCTCACGTCAACTACCCATCAGCACGGCATGGCCATTGCAATCGAGGGAATGGGAACCTTCGCTAGGGTCTAGGGCTTTTGAGGTTTGAGCTCTGGGGATGTATGTGTGTGTGTGTGTGTACGTGTTCCTGTAAACGAGGTGAGAAAAAACGAGGCGTCAATGGTTTCGCTCGGATGGTGGCAAAAATTTGGGTTTTGACAGTTTAGCACTACGCTTCTGGTCGTTTGGACGTGGTGCGCGCGTGTGTCCTTTGTGTTGCCTTTGGAAAGCCGTCCCACTATCCACTGTCGGCGCTTATCGAGCTGACCAGCTGAGTGGGTGACACCCTTTCATCGGGCTTTCAGCCATTGTGAAAGCAAACCGCCCGTCATATAATGTCAACCACCTGAAGCACTAATTGATAACGCTTTGGGAGGGATGGTGGCCGTAGCCGTGGTTTTGATTACGTGGCTTTGTGGTGAGATCGCTCTGTTGTGAGATGAACGCGCGTTGTGAGTGTGTGGAGTCATCTTCAAAATGACATTCGAACTGAATCGGTGTTAGCTCATGAAGTGGCTCTGCTTCTAGCCACTGGATTGCGTTGAGAACTTCCTGTGTGTTGTGAGTGTGTGTTTGTGTGTATTAATTGAAGCAGCTATATCCCGTTGACAAAGCGATTGGATCAAATTATGTGATAAAGTGTCAAATAGGTGAACTGTACGAAACGATTCGAGCTCAAAAATGAAGAAAGCAAACGGTCCGAAAACCCAGCTGGAGAAGATGATGCTCGAAGAGGACTTCACCTTCTGCGAGTGTAATTTTGCGGTGAAGCCAACGAGACGTCAGGAGTGAGTGTTGAGACTAGGATGTTGTATGAAGTATTTATGATCGTGGAATAAAATAGTTATTTTTGTATCTCTGGAAAACGACCTCCAAGCCGGGGCGAGGAGTCGTGTTGGGAGCAAAGTTTACTGTTTTGGATAGTTTGACACTTTATTAAACTTCGTGCTGGTTGGGTTTTGCGTGGGATTCACTCTAACGCACCAACTTTTCAATTGGTCAGACTAGTTTCTACGTTCGCAAATATTGTATTACTGTCGCAACGGTACATTCTTTCCTCAACTCCGAGGTTCACCTACAAAGTAGCGTACCAGAAATTAATTAATTAGCTTGGTGAGCTTCGTAAGCGCATTCGAGGCTGGAGGGAAGCGGCAAAAAGGGATGCTTTTCAAAGGATCGTAAAAAAATATTTCTTATCCTCGGGCAATGAAATTGATGAAAGCTTACATATTTATTTCTGTTATGCAAGGTCCTGCAAACGAGCCCGAGGTGCATTATAAAAATAAAATCAGATAAATCAGAGTGCGCTGTATGAGCAGGGCAAACACGACAAATGGAAGCACACATTTCATCATGAAGCGTGCAGCTGGATGATAATTTACTTGCGAACAGAAAATTATAATTTCTCTAAATTGAATTGAGTCTTTTGCACACCTTTTTATGTGTTGCTTTCACCTCGAGTCCTGCATGCCATAACACTAATCCAGCGTGACCTAAATCGTATGATAACGATACGCTCGCTGCACGTTGCTGGCTGCGCGGACGGATGCAATTTTTAATTAAAAACCACCAAAGCCGGAAGTAAAATCATAAACTCCGCTGCACTGAAGCACTACATGCAAGGGTGGCTGGTGACAGGGCGGTTGGGACATTTCTTTCTACACCTCTAGACGCGGGTGTTGATGAAAATAAATTGGCTTTTTTGCCACCCTATCTCTCTCTCTGTCGTTGCCGCTCGTTTCTTTCTTGATGGTGAATATTTCCTCGGGGAAGGAATTGGCTTTATCTGGCTTTTTTGTTTGTCCTTTTTAGTGGAATGTTTCGTTAGGTTAACAGCGGTTAACAGTCCTCCGGCTGGTTGTATGTTCACCTACGCAATTGATCGTTGTCGAAAGAAAAGCGTTTAGCAGCCATCGGATGGAATTCATTTTGTTCCATTCACTTGTTGCTAATGATACACAGGGGGATTGAAGTGACAGGTGCAAATAATGCCCGTAGCAATGATAAAAACATGACACAAGATTTGCGTAGGGAACAGATAAAACAACATTAAAATATTGCATTCATAGAATTAAACTGCGCAGGTGGTATAATTGATTAGTTTCCTGTTGGAGCATTTGAATTTCATATATTATTTTTTCTCATTGGGATTTCTTCGCTGATCTAAAGCTATTTAGAACATTTTTTTTAAGCATGTTGCGGCATGGGAAATAAACGATATTTTGCATACATTTAGGCGTATCATATCTTATAGGAGTTTGCGTGCAGGCTTAAAATAGAGCAACTATTTTACATACATTTAGGCGCTTTTCACTGTTACGACAACTTGGTCATACACTGAACGTAGTAGTAGATGTACGGCGAATCGGGTGATTGCAAATCTGTGCAACAATATGAGCATTTGTTGTAATTTTTCACGTGTACTTCCTCCGTAAGCAAGGTACGACCGAACACCGCCCTGCCATGCTCACCACTAAAGAATGGTTATGATTATAATTACATTTCTGCTATGGTTGCACATATCGCATGCTAAAATCACACTCGCTAATGATGGCAGCTGGTAGTAGCAGCACCCATACACAATATGAACAGTGCACATCCGTTTTCGATTGCCGCGAGCAATCTGAGTGCACCGACCGAAAATATCCCTTGTGCAACAGCTGCCCCCATTCACATGTCGTGTGCAACCGAAGCCACAGCCACAGAATGACGTGACGTAGGCAGCACCAGGGCATGGTACGAGCGTGTGGAATGTCTAATGCCAACGTTTTCGTGCTGCTAGAAAAATGACAGCAGCATATCGCAACACAGTCGAGCATGGCACAATGGCAGCTCAAGCCTTAAATCGTATGTACGGAGAATGTAAAGTGTGTCCTGGGCGATGTGAAAAGCTTTCTCAGTATTTTTTTTCCCGAATATTGTTGAAGGGTGTATTCCTGGTTGCACTGTTTTATGTATGGTTCAGTGGAAAGTTGCCACCGGCACGCTTTACATTGCACCTCCACAAGACCACCATGTCCACCAGCCATCGCAGACACTGGGCAATGTCTCAATCCGTGTGCCGTCCGCGACGACAATCGACAGCGAGCTTCCGAGTGTGGGTGCGCGAGGTTTCGTCTAGCTAGAACTGTTTGAACAATATTTTATGCATCCTTTGGTCGAAGCCTCTTACCTCGTGCCGCGCTGCTCCCCGTTCCAAGGATAACGAGCCGTTCTGGAAATCGTTTTAGCTGGAGCACTGTTTGGGCGAGAGTGTCGTCTCGATGGCGTTCCATTGGCTCGATCGAAACCATTCGTTTTCCGTTTGCCGGCGCTCTCGCTGGTGTGTTTATCAATTTTATGTACGCTCGCTGATTCGATATTCGATTTTTGTCCAGTTCTATTTATATGTGATGTATACGGTTCGATTGTCCCGATTGCACCAGTAGCCAGTGCGCCGATTGTTGAGTTGTTGGCTTCCAGGTTCGCGGTGGAAAATCGTTACCAGGCCGGATGGTAGACCGCGAGCAGACGAAGGCCATGCAAAGGTGCTTGGTGGAATTCGATCGCTTTACATTCGCCCCGGAGAGCCTTGTACCACGGTCGTTCCGTGGGTTAATCCTTCCTTCCACCCCTTGAACCCTTGAGTCGCCAGCTCCAGTACCCATGACCTTTGCGTTTCGGTTTGCGTATCACTAACCGGCTACGGCATTCGTTCCGTTGCATTAATTGAACGGAATAGGCGTAGTATTTTTCTTCCTTGCTAGATAAAAATGGATGTGGAAGGAAGGAAGCCATTTGCCGGGTGGACATGCTGTTGCTAGGCGGCCAGAGCTGGTAGCGGTTCCACCGGTTGGGTTTAATTTTAATTTGTTTTCCAGTCGTGATCGGAGCGTTGGTCGTTGTGGGTGCTGCTTTGTGTACACACTGCGTTTGTTGTTATTGTTGCTGCCGGTTGCTTGTGAGCGGAGGTCAGTTCACTTTCACGCAAGGTTTGCCCGTGTGCTATCAGTGTTCTGTTGGCTCTCAGCCACCGCCACTCTGTTTGCAAAGCCGGTGTGATATATTTGTGCAATAATTAGAACCTTGTCTAAAGAGGAATGGGACACAGTGTACAATAACTGAGAGATATTTTCCAAGTATAATATTGATATTGCTCATAAATGTCGATTATTTGCTTTTATTATGTGTTTACTAAAACTTTTTTATGATTCTTTTTGCAGATTTAGCTAGTTATAGATAGAAATGGATAAAGAATCATCATAGATTCTTTAAATACTGATTTAAGTATTTCTTTATGTCTGATTTTAGCCGCATCGTATGAAAACTTAGAGTTTTTGTAAGGCAAATTGCATATTTTTAGGCGATTTAGAGTTTTGGGCAAAACGAATCTTTTCTTACAATAAATGTAAGGGTATTTCAACTCTAGTTGTGTATGTTGTGAATGTTGAATGTTTGTGTGTATAAGTGAATTCAAATGTCAATGGTTTGAAAACTACATTAAATAAATAGTGTCTACAATCGATTTGGTTTTCTTGTGCCATGAGTTTGCTTTGCTCTTTTTGCACAAACATTACAAATATCATCTGTTTTTGCAACAATTTGCTTAAAAGACGACGCACAACAGCATGGGAAGAGCCAGCCGATGGCACGGTCACATCCACACCGCTTAACGGTTCAGCAAATCCACCATTTTATGGCGTCTCGTAAAAATATGATCACGATTATTATTGTTATTGCGTTGCCTGCTGTCGGTGTGGCCGGCCTGGCATCAACCGGCATTAGGGCTGGTCGTTGCCGTGTGTTCCGTCCATCCCACCACCATCCTTTTCCCTTAAAAACGAGCAGCCCTCAGCAACTCTTTAACCGTCCATTCCGGCTCACCAATGCTCTTCCCTTCTCCAATTCAATGCTAGTTAGCGTTACCAGTGCCACCCCCTCTTTGCTTTTGTGTGTCTTTCCTCAATGCCAGTATTTTGTTTTCACCCGGCCCACCACGTGGACGCACAGAAGCTTCGAGGTTATGTTTTGCCAAAAAAAAAGGAAAGCCCACGTGCGCATTCGGCCCCAGGTTTCGGATCATACACGGCCTCCTATGTTCGTTTTTCAGTGCCATGCTCGCTCGTGCTGTGCTCTTTTGTTTTCGGCAATGCCCGATTGTGGGGAGCGATTGTTGGGGCACAGTGAAAGCAAAACATAAATCGAAGCCTCCGCACTCTCAACCCTGTTCGGTGTGCCTGGGAATGTCAATAGCACGATTGGCTGTCACGCTGAGTTTTCGTTGCTTTTTTTTGGGGGGAGGTAAAAGCAGCAATATTCGATTTTTCGAGCTCGCGTTGTTGTGTGCATTCGAGAGCTCTCGATGGCCAAGAAAAAAGGGGTAGCAAATACAGCAGTACCTTTACCTAGGTCTACACTAAGCACGGAGCGTACTTGCTGTTTCGTGGCTCACTTCCATGCCGTGCAGAGGGCTGCCACACGTACCACCAGTCAGCTAGCGCCTTCGTACGCCAACGGACGGGAACAAACGCTTCCGGGATTGAGTGATACGCCTTAGCTGCCGGTAGCCGGTGTTTCATCCTTACCCAAACGCCTTTGCTGTGCAGGTGTCCAGCAATTCTTCGTTTGTAAGTGAACACTGTGGTCACCGTAACAGTGTTTGTGGCAGTGGCAGTAGTATAAGAAGTCATCTAAAGGACATCATCTCTTCTGTCTGTGATTGTGATGTGTCGCTTCAAAGGCCGTTTCGGTGTACCGTTCTAACCCATCACGCATCCCGCGTTTCGCTCCATTTCGTTACAGTGTGAACCTGCCGAGAGTAACCGCACAACTGGAGAAGTTGATGGGAACAAATGTGGTCCGGCTGACGGATCGCAAATACATGCAGGAGCTGCAGCGCCGCATCCAGGAGGACTACAATGTCACGCTGGAGAAGCGCATCAGCGAACGGGAGGTAAGTGAGGACCCTGGGACTCTGGGGTCGCCTTTGTGCACATCAACGTTTGACCGGGCCATTTGCGCTAATGAGGGATACCTTTTTGTGGAGCTTCTAACGCACATTCGATCGAACGACCGTTTTGTTATTGTGGTTTAGTTTTGGTACTGTGTTGCCGGTTGGTGCTCATTAGTAGCAGCAGCACCGCTGCGTCATTAATTGTGTTCGGGAAACCCACGGTGTGATGCCTAAAATTACAAATTACGTTTAATTATGAGGGAAAACACGTCGCATCGAAGTAAATTTACGAGTTTCACGTCTCGGAACAACCGTACCGTCCATGCACGCATAGCTCATTTCGCAGTCCTTTCGCAAAGGTTTGCCTACATTCATGCCCGTTTGTGCGGGGATGTTGTCTTGGAGCATTTTACGAGCATGCAATTAAAATTCGTTCCTGATTATGTTGGGCGGATTGTTTGATTTTCGCCGAGCATTTGATTGTTGCGGTTGAATGTAACATTCAGGAATTTGAGGGTTTCCATGTAACCAGAAGCTGGATCGGGCAAATTTTCGTTTATCTTCTCCAAGAATAGCTGCAAGCCGTTTCAATTTTTCCGAGAGCAGTTCCAATTTCAACAACTTTTCCACAACAAGATACAATATCTCCTGAAGAAATAGAATCTTGATCTTTGATTTTGATAATGATCTTTAAACAAAAATACTGGTTTGTGTCGATTATCGCCTAAAACCACATCTTGGAAAGTGGATCCGATCAGAGTACAACCTCTCCAAGTACGGAGCGTTCCGTTGAGTTGTCCATACACCTGCCAGTTCGATGGTATGTGCACGGCAAGGGTGTGTGTGTGTGTGTGCTTGTGAAATCGATAACCGTTTGTGAGCGATACCTGGCACACGGCAAAGTACACAAACGTCACACACACACACAGCCACACACATTGATCCACATTCACACGCAAGCATATCATGACAAAAGAGCACCATCTCCCTTTTGACAAGACCCTTTCCGACACCGGCAGTGCCCATGCCCCTGCTCGCATTCGATGAGTTCGCCTCCAAAGGCCATGTGCTCGCTTGGTCTGCTTGGAGCTCCGCTTTCTGTTTGTTTGGTGTGTTTTACTTTGCCAATGTTGTTGCCATCGAATGAATGTTAAACTGTGCTCTCGGCATCGATGCACATTCGGTTCGCAGGGAGGAGGAACAGCAGCGTGCTTATCGGTAGGGGCCGAGGAGATCGATAGTAAAAAAGGTGATAAGCGTTTAGCACTAATATACTGTCGATAACATCGTTTGCAACCATCCCCCTATTGGGCCTCTGGGTGTTGGTAGAGAAGAGCACCCAACCAAACCAACTCCCGCCCCGAAATTGGTCCATGGTCAGAGTTCACCTGATGTTCAATGTTTTTTTGGGGAAAAAGTCGGCTTTTGACATCGAGCAAGGTTCTGCATTGCCGTGCATTCTCTCACGAGGTGTGTAGCAGGAGATGTTTTCATTTCCTTTGCTTGGTTGACATTCAAAACAGAAATGGTTGACATTTTCGGCCCAAGGAATGTTGGGATATCAAGCCGTAAGACTGCCCTAAGCTACCGATAACGGTTTGACCTCAATTTTCTACAATCAAGCGATAGTTATCGTTACACAATTTTGTGACTATATTTAGAGGTAGCATCGTATATTTTTGGATGTTAAAATAATGTGCCTCTAAGGCACAAAAGCATCGTAAAACATTAAGCATTTGAATCTTTACTTCTAGCCTAAAGTAGTCACAAAACCGGGGGAGAGGTACTATTACCCACGTCTAGACTTGTTGGACGTCAATCGATAACTCTCCACTTACTTGTGGAATGCTTTTGAGTGTACTTTTGAGTGTACCTTAGGAGCACAGAGGAGCATGTTTAAGGATTTGATTTTGCTTTCGGGAATTTTCTGGAGGCGGGTAGGACCGAAGAACTTGTCGGTTTTGATTCCATCTGCAAGCTACGTGCTACGGGCTTGAATTGAGCCTCCGTAAGCTACTGGTCCCGTACTGCTGCATCCCAGTCAGTCCGCAGGAAATGGCTAATGTGGCATTTAATGTGATTATCATAATGGTAATCTGTGTTCGTCGTCGCAAATTTTATACTCCCGAAGCGAACACACTTTACGACCGAAGTGTGTCGGATAAAGGACATCCGCACGCACGCACGCACGCCCATCGTCGTGAGCGCAAAGTTGATGAAGAATGGTACGTTTCTTACGACTTTGGATCTTTTTGTCTTTTGTGAGTTGTTGTCTCTATTCCTGGCTTTTTTTGAAAGGCTCTCTACTTCTCTTTTGCTTTCTATCTCTCTCTTTCTGTTGTGTGGATAATAAAAGTAAAGCGCGCGTACCCCCTGATCCTTGCAATGAACTCTTGGGCGCCTTGCATACGTGACTGCAGTTTGAGGCGCGCACACGCGACAGGACGCTTGCCGATGCTTCCACGGCCCCGTGACATTCATGCCAGATATTTCAAGATTAGCGAGCGAGCTGAGTAGGTTGCCTGAATGGTCTCGATGGTCGTCTTCTGGTGCGGGGCGTTAAATGTGGTAGCAGCGGGGGAGCAGTGCATTACACTTTGCAGATGAAGTGAATTGGTAAACCTTGGTGCTGTAAAATGATAGCATTCCCGTGGCATCGATATGTAGCTCGAATGCTGATGCAAAAATGCTGACTGGAGTAGGTGAACGAAACTGCACTTGTGGGCAATTGAAGGATATTTTTCTAATGCGAAAGGTACAGACGACTAGGCGTCTCCATGCGTAGAATATGGAGTTTTCTGAAGTTTTCCGATAGCTATTATTCACATGAAACTCATCAATTTTGAATCTCTTTTTCATCATGAAAGATTGAAGCAGTCATAATTGTAGCTATTTAATTTCCAGTAGTTTGATTGCATGTATTCATTTCGCTAAGTGTTTATTTATAAAACTGAATGGCTTGTATAACATGGGGAGGTGTGCGAAGTACGGTTTAAAATCGTTTACGAAGTACATTATGAGCTTTGAGTACGTTTCAAGAATCTTCTACTCAGTAATTAATTCAAGGAAGCTGTAATGTACTAATAGATTTAAGAGCAGCAGAAAGCTAATCGAAGAATGAAGAGCGCTTAATATAATCCGCTTGTTTGTGTTCTCAGTATTTAAATCAATATAAACTTACAGTAGTTCATAGTATTGGTGTACATTTTGCATCAAAATTCATGAGCAATAACTTTAGTAAGGTGTATTGCATTTTCATCGCCAATATATTTCACATCCCATCGCGATAAGCTTGACCGATCGCTATATTTTATCATTTCTTCACCTAGCCAGCTCAAAATCAAATCATTCATAACTCTTTCTTCTGCCATTATTTATTTCACCTCCTGCGAAACTCATAACAATCATCCCGGCACAACACACTGCATGGTGCACACAAACACATACCTTCAACACACACATCTGGAACGCACATCTGTGGTCACCTGGCTGCTGCATCGTTCGCCCTTCATCATCACCCACATGCACATGAATCGAAAAAAAAAATGCAATAATGAAAACTGGCTGGACACATTTCCAATCCACCTCAGCACCGAGAATGGCAACGGCAGAAGCAACTGATCCTGGACGGCAAGTATAGCCTGGAAAACTGTCCCCGGTCTTTAATTCCACTGCACAGTATCGTGCTGGTAAGCGAAAGGTGTTTTGGTTGGCTTGTTATTAGGAAAGGAAGAAAGAACAGTGCAGTGTAACTAACCTGAAAGATGTTACCCGGGGGGCGGGGATATAAGAAGCGCAGATCAAAAAGGGACATCTAAGATCTCATATAGCGTCCGTCGGCCACTTGGTTGATTGTGTTTTGCTTTCCACTAAACTCGTTCCGCTTGGTGTGGGACATTTTTTTGTTTTTCTCATTTCATTCCGCACCGTACACTACTGGTACCATTTTCTTCAAAGGCGAAAGAAATCGAGCGTGAGCGTAACCTGATCCTGTCCGGTGCGGGCGACAGCATACCGGAGGAGATGACCAGCTCGGTCTTTCTGGTGAACCAGAAAACGAACGTCAACATCCTGAACAAGCGGGAAAAGGTAAGCCGTTGTGTCGCGGGGCAGTGCGTAAAAAAACAATAAATGGGTTAAGTTTCTCATGTTTCTCTCTCTCTCTTTTCTCACCCTTTGTTTGCTAGCTGAAAACTATCCGTGAGAAAAATGCGGAACGTTTGATAAAACAGGGCCACCGCTGGGAGCGGGAACGGCAGCAGATGGAGGAGCAGAGCCGCGAGCGCGAGATCGAACGGCGCACCAAGCGCGAGGCACTGCTCGAGCAGGAAAAGCTGTACATGATCGAGGAAAACGATCGCTCGCTGAACCTGCTGCGGATGAAGACGAAGAAGGGCCCGTCGCGCGACATGAACCTGCGGTCGATGCTGATGCAGCAGCGGGAAGAGCTGGGCCGGACGATACAGAAGCGCGACTTCGACATGAAGGACGAGCGGTCCGGGCTGGGGATGGAGATGGAAGGCGGGAAGGGGGATCGACGGCGGCATCGACGGGGCGCTCGCAAGCAGCGACCGATGCAGCGACAGAACGAGGTGCACGAGTACCAGGAGTCTTCCTCGCCGGAGGAGGGCTACATCTCGATGAACAATGCCGACACGCCCGAAGATCTGGAGACGTCGATCGCGATCAAGGTGGGCAAAGGGGCGAGCAAGGATTCGGGCGACGAATCGGAAGCGGAGCAGGATTCGGACCAGGCGCCAGTGGACGAGGCGTTGGTGGAGCAGCCAAACGATGCGAACGCAGGGGACGATGAGGAGGTGGCTGCTGAGGTCGATGCGCTGGAGCAGCAGCTGGAGCAGCAGGAGCTGACCGAGGCGGAGCTGGAAGCGGCCGAAGAGGCACGGCTACGGGAGGAGCTGGACAAAACGCTGATGGAAAAGAAGAAGGCGCGGCAGGTGCGGAACGAGGACCCGAAGATTACCAAGCTCAAGGAGGCAGATGTAAGTGGGCGTGTGGGTGTGTGAGTTTGGGATGTTTGAGAATTAATCACTGCCATCACAATTCAGCCAATTCAGCTGCCGGCGATGGTGGATCGAAATGTGATGTGGTGCATGTTTTATGTGCGGTGACCCTTTTTCGTTATTGTTCCACTCTTTATTTGCAGACTGTGTCAGACATTTATAACGTTGCCGATGAGATCATCGTGCTGGAGAAGAAGAAGACGAAGAAAGGGTTCGGCAAGTAAGCGGGGCGGCAGGGCAGCCAAATCCGTCGCAGGCCAAACATAATCCACCGGACCCCGATGCGTGCCACACCGTGACGGAAGGGCAGCGAACGTCGGCGACAGGAGTTTTTAAGAATGCTGCATATACATCACAAGCTGTATCTGTGATCTCTGGATGATTGTGGTTTCGTTTGCAGGTGTGGGTGTGCTCGTGTGCACCCGGAGAGATTTTGGTAGCGTATTGTTTTGCGTCTGTTTTTTTTGTAACAAAAATGCGTTTGTGTTGAGATGCACTTTGTGATAAAAATTGAAATGTATTTTGTAGTAAAAACCAAAGAGTCGTCTTAATAAACTGTTGCCATTGATGGATAGATGTTGCTGTTGAAAATGTAAATGTGAGTTTAATGTTTTGCCTAATATGTTTCGAGCTATGATGACTATGAAGTTATGAATAAAGGTAAAATAGAGACACGTTTTTAGGTATTATTTTTGAAATAAATCAATAAAATATAGCACTTTCCATTCGTTTATCTTCAAGCTGTCCAGAATAGTTGCTTGAAAATTGCGATACGCTATGTAAAATATAAAACAGCCTAAATGTATGCAACATGATAAACATCACTAAGCACACAGGCAGAGATGCTTAGAAGTTTGGAAATCGTTGGTTTTGCCTTTGCAAGAAAGCACTGTTTTGATAAATGATGCAAAATTGATTGAAAAAATGACATGAAATTATAGTTTTTTGGTGTTAGAAAACAGACAAAATGGTAGAATATATTGAAAAACTGAATTAACTGAATTAAAAATATCTGCAAATCTTTAGGCGCTACGTGGCACAGACTCATATTCTCAGAATTGATATCAATCTTAAAATTCTTTTTAATTGTTCTTTCAAAACAATTTGGATTGACTTTCAATTGATTTTATTGTAACACATTCAAAAGCAACATAATTGCTTCTTTTTTAATTAAAATCCAAAAAAACCGTTTTTTTATTGCTCATCCATTTCCATAAACACATTTCCTTAAACAGCACAGGTTCATCCGAAGCACACCGAAGCGGACCAGCGGGTTCGTTGTTCATCGCAGCAACGCTGAATTCACGCTCAAGGATTCGTGCTCGAATTCTGACCCGAGTGGACGAACATTTTATGAATGAAAGCCATTTTTTTTGCTTCCTTTACTATCTGTAGTAAAGCGCTCCGTCCCTTCGGACCTGCGACCTGCGTCCGCGTGGGCTTCTAGCAAGGTATACAAGAAGAAGAAGAAGAAGAAAAGGAAGAATAATCATCCCTATCGAAAGTCATGTCGACCCAAAGCAGGAAACCTTTACCATCGAGCCTGTGTTCGGAATTCACCCGGGGAAGTGCTTCGGGAAACGATCACACCGTGGGTTCATCCGAACGCTGCCCGAGCATACGCGTTTGTGGAAATGAACTTCACCCGACTGCTACTGGTACGCGCACGTTGGAAGGAAATGCATTGCCTGCGCGGGGAGGGTGGGCAGGAAAATGAAACGGGAAAGGCAACGAAGCTCACTCATTTGTGCCGGCAAAAATATAAAAGCCAGTGACGGTGGCGAAACTTCCGTCAAACGCACTTTCAACAAGTGGTCGTCGGTTGGACGGTTGGGAGTGTACATGTGTTTGTGTGTGTCTGTGCTCGTGAACCGGAATAGTGCTAGTTTGGGGTAAATTCGATAAGATAAAAATAGTGGACTAATATTAGTGGATGAGGTTATTGGTGTGAAATTGGTGCAGCTTTTCAATAAATTAGTTATGAGCTATTTTTGGCAAAATGAAAATTGCTTAAAAAGTGATAAGTTGATTTTAATATAATGCGTGACAGTTTTGCAAAAACATAAACAAAATTTCTTATAAGAAAATGCCAGTAAATTCTTAAACATTAAAGTGTGAAAAACTCGCAGTGAAAGTTGAACAAGTTTTGCTCGCTAACCAATGCCCAATGACTTCCACGTTACTTCATGGCCGTGTGCTTTGATCTTTCAAAGGTCAATGATGGCAATCGAAATGTGTACCGAAGAATCAAACACTAATTCGTGCTGAATAGAATCAGGCGAAAAAAGAAGCTAAAAACCACCACCGACCCCTCCTACAACCTACAACCACAGGGCTGGTTCATGGCGGTGTTGGTGATGAAAGTGCGAAAAGTTTATTAGATTTTGGTCCATGTTTGACCGACCGACCGACGGCTAATGGACGCGCAAGCAGCAGCAGCAGCAGCGGCGGGCGAAAAATAGCACCATTATGGTCCACCAGCGGTGGCCAGACATTCGCGTGGATCCCCTCGATCTGTCGGACCGTAGTGGTGGTGGTTGGCGCCTGCATAATTCGATTCGGGGTTTCAGCATGGTGTGAAATTTTTGATGATAAAAGTCTTTTGAGTCAATAATAATATCATAAGCTGATGTAAAACAAAACTTTGAGCAAAAAGAAGAAAACCCCTCCCAGACAGTAATCCGCTGTTTCAATTGCAATTCTGCATGAGCAGACAGGGCTGTTTCTTCCCTTTTCCACTTCCACCATATTATTGCCTCTTATCAAGTGGTGCTGCATCACTCAGAATCGAAAATCGCATTAGAGTGAGAAGGGAAAAAAACAACTGTTAATCATTTTCCAATAAATCGATATCCTGCACGACACAAGAAAGGTAGCTGATGGGAACGGTGTACTGTGCATGTTCGGGCTGGGAATGTCGCGCTCTCCGCTAAGGTGCATTAACGACTCACAAGACCGAGCGACATTGAAAAGCTCATCAACCATCAGGTAGCGAATCGTATTAGGCATGTGGTGTTCGATTTTTTCCTCCCATTTATTCGGCACACAGTCGTCGACTCCCTTAGCAACAGCGAGCCTTGAATTGCCTTCTGCATGCTGCTTTGAAGTTTAATGTCGAGCTTTGTCGATATATGTGGCTACATTCCGTCTCGGAAACTGATATCATGCCAAATAGGGATTGCTATTTGTGGGCTCTGAACGCATTTTCTCAATCAATACGATCAGGTTGGGGACGGTGGATGGGCAAAAAAAAAACAAGTTCCACTGAGCCGTTCGTCGTAATGAGCAATTTGTGAGTGAGTACATCAGGGGATTTAAAAATTGAAGGCAAAAGCAAAGAGAAAAAAGGATTTATTCTATTTTCAAACGCAGCATTAGCAGCTTCAGCATTGATACAAAAAAAAACAAACTCTAGTACCCTATTTGCCTTTGATTTCATTAGGAAAAAGGAACAAAAAATGGCTCTCTTTTGCCTACAAATGATAATTGAACCCTTATCCCCAAAATGCACTGCGCTTCGGAAAATCTCATTAATTTCCTTCGTCCACTAAATTAAAAATTAAATAAAATTCAATTAACCATCCGCTGTAAATGGCAGCATCTTATCAATGTTAATAGGTTTTACCTACAGTGTCACCATGTTTGTTTTCGATTTTACTGCGCTTGCTACGCGAAAAGTGTTGATGGGAATGAGCTTCAGTTCACTGCTGGCAATTAAATTGCCTACGACAAAAAAACTCACACGCCCAAAAAGCAACACTGTAAAGCCTTTTTTTGGTCAACTTTTGAGTGTTTGTAGTATCCCGTTTGCGCCAGCGATGACAATGTATTTGGAAGGCCCTTTTATTTCCTCCTATCGGCAGTACGCAAACGGCTCTGTGACGTGCGTAAGCGAGTGGTGTATGACAGTTTTCCACTTTTCCGTCAATGCGGCTCCGTCCCGATCGAAAGGAAAGTCATCGTGGGGATGGGTGTAGTAATTTTTCATGAAAATTGCTCTCTATCATTACCACACGCCTCGTACGCCTACAGAAAAGCAGCCAAAAAACGCACAGGCTCGTTAAGCTTCACGATTACCATAAATGGGAGCGCAACGAAGTGTCAGTTGGATGCCACTGTCTGAGGCCGCACCGTAATACCGAGCTCATAAAACTATTACCACGGCTCGTTATCGTCAAACACACAAAAAGTAGGAAAAAGTGGAAAATTGCCTACATTTCAGGCTAACATTTTTCTACGAAAAGGTTAACAATGGGTAGTTAAAAAGTTTGAAGTGAATAAAGTACTACGTAGAAAGAATGGTTTGCTATAATTGCTATTTGAAAAGTAATACTTTCAGAATGATGGTTTGGAATAACTTTGGTTGGTGTCTACGGGGTTTTATCGTGGCTAGGAACTCCGCTACAATCTATTTCGAGGAACGTTAAGCGCTTCTCATCAATGAAATTGAAGCCATAATTACCAGCTCGTTTGAAATGGAAAAACCGAGACTGACCTTTAAGTTAAAAACCAAAGTGTATCGCGTTCAAAATGCGAAATAAACTGGAGCTCGAACAACTAATTTTTAAAACATAATTTTTAAAACCAATTGTTTGTACTTTTTTAAACATTCGCTTGACTGAACAAGATGTTGAAAGATAAACGATATTTCAACAAAAAATTGTAGCTGGTACCAAAAAATAAACAGAAAAACAATTTAACCGTGTTCGTTTCGTGACTAAAACGACGCAAAATCGACTCTAGTACGGCTTGCGGCAGGCGGCTTTTTGGTAAATGTAAAGGAAACCTATCATTCCTGCTCCGATCAATGGCCCGACCTGGCGCGGTGGTTGAATGGTGGTCTGTTCTGTAAATATCATTCACCAGAAAAGGAATCTGAACTAACGATAGCATATTCAAACATAGCAAATTCATTTTTTTTGTTGCGTTGTTGTGTTTGCATGCACGCTCGTATGAAGCCGTTAGGCGTAGGAAATTGGCCATATCATTTACACCATTATTGCTTGTTGGCGCACTTCACACACAACATGTGGGTGGTTTGGCTAATGCTGTGACTTGCGCTGGCTGTTCACTAACCTCCGGAGTTATTTTCCGGAAGCAACAGTTCCGTCACTACGATTGAGCGGAAATTCGGTTAGGAAAGAATGTTTTCGTAAAAGAAAAAAATGATTGGGGCGCCAGCTTTCATTCATCGTTCGCCGATAACGAGGTGTAGGTTAAGTAGACGAGCAAACGAAAAAAATAAGAGAGACTAAACGCTGTGCTGGTCCTGTTGTTGCTGCTTTCCTTTATTTACTGCAAACCAACAAATGAAATCATTGTAGTTGAATGGGTTTTTCGCTCCCACACTGACCATCGAGCTACCCCAACACAATTGATTTCTGACCAGTTGTGGTGATTTCATTTGATTACGATCTGGAGCGTTCCTTTCGAATTGGAGATCCTTTTCGCTCCAAAACGGTAACGGTTTTCCATCAATGAAAATTTAATAATGTCATCCAAGCAAGCGCTGAATCCATACCACTGCACACTGAAGGACCGCAACACCAACGCAGCAGTAGCAGCAAACCAACATCAATTCAAACCACTCGCCCATTGACATTCTATCCAAGTGGTCCTTAACGGGTAGAAAGGAGCGTTTGAATGGTCGTGGTTGAATGAGTTGAAATGAAATTGAAATAAATGTAGCTGGAACCGAGTAGCCAAAGTAAATAAGAAACGGATTGATGGGGGGAGGTGTTCTTGCCCACCCGAACGAAACAAAAATCACCATTATTACGCGATGCACCCATCTGCTCCCTTCCAGTTTGCAACCGTCTGCACATCAATTTCTGACCCCAAACATGGATGACTCTGTCGAGAGCGATTGCTATTATCTAATCTTTGCATTGCGACTGACGTCAGACATTTCCCTTTCCGGAGGTTTGTTTTTTTTTTTGGGACAGATTATCGCAACAAGACTTTGCTCGGTGGCAACTGTTGACGGTCGATGGTCCACGGCCCAATGGCCGACCAGACAAATCGTGCGGTCGGGAATGCGAACGGCAAATGTTTGCTCGTGCGTATGCGAACAGGATTGTGGATATTTGGATTCCGATTTACATTTACAGCATTTCAAAAGAATTGGCGCAACAGATGGGAGGGAAAAATTAACGGGAAATGTAGCTTAAAATTTAGCAATATATACATACTGCTGATGATTGTCTGCTGATGTGTGTGGCGTTCATGCTGGAGCAGTTGTTTGCGGGGCAATAAGAGAATGAAAACCAATAGAATTTTCAAAAATATTAGAGTTTCAGCTACAAAGAGAGTAGTTCTTGGCTATTTATTTGTTTTTTGAGCTGATCGAGATGATTTTGTTATGATATCACTAATTGTATGTGGAACATACGTTCAAAGAGGATAACTTTGATGAGCTAGTTGCATACATTTAGGCGTTCTACTTTTTTGGTTATTTAAATTTTGGCCCAACAAGACATGAATGCGTGTCATTTTTTTTCTTTAAGCAGTAAAATCATTCTCATTATTTAGATATTAGCTTAACTTATACATATAGTTTTGAAACATGAGAAATTACAGAGCCATTTGTTCATAGAAATACTCTTCGATTTCTTCCATAGTACGCCTAAAAGTAGCCAATACAGTACTCTTTGAAGTCATTTAATTCGGATTTATAATTCCATTCCTCCATGCAAAATAAAAATAATTCAAAAAGGCCCAGTACAGCAACAGCGTACCCTTTCATTTGCCCCTAAATAACACCATTTGCTCAATTACCGTCTAATTTATAACCCATCGCTTTTGTAAGATTTCTTACGCCTTATTTGAACTTTGTCAAGAAGTCGGTCGTTTTTGTATCGTCTACAGAAAAAAACAACAACAACAACAACAAATCTTCACCCTGCCAAGTGGAGCGGAAATGAATTTTCGGATAAAAATGTCACCCCTCACGCTTGTACCACCCGGATGCCCGAAAACCCAACTCGACACCCCATCGATTCCTAATTAAACGTTCTGACCTATCTGGCGGGCGGTACGGTACGGGCCCGGCCACAAGAGGGGGTGGGCCGGCGGACGGACAAGCGATAAAATGGCATTAATTGCAGAACGGCCGAACGGAGCGAAACGAACGGAAAAACAGATTCGCTTGAAACAGCATCCGCATGCTGCCGTCTGACGATTCGGGCGATTTGCCCACAATTCGTGGAACAATCTCGTTCCATTTGCCTTTACTCAGCATCGATTGCCGATGATGCGGTGGGTTGGGTGGCAATGCCGAAACTCATTAGATCCATAAATCTTAACACTGGTTGACCGGCTGCATGGGTGAAGTAAGAGAAACGAGCATTTACGGCAGCTCGGACCCTTTATCGGACTTTGATTTCTTGGTACAAGGGAATGGGACAAAAATAGCAAATCGACGAGAGAGAGAGAAAAAAAATCAAAAGACCCTAATACGAATGGCCAAAAGTTCCCAAGTCAAGTGTCAAAATTAGAACATTCCCATTTTGCTGCCCACGCTGCTCAAAGCACCGTTGACGGTGACATGCTGATTGAGTTTATTTTAGTGACATGTTTACTTCATCCCAACCGTTCTACATCTAGTTTAACGCAATTTAAGGGTTTAAATTAAATGTGCTGGTGCACATTAGCGTGTTTTTTCCCTCTTTTCCGTTTCCATTTCTTACAGTTTTCTTATCCCTTTTCCGTACGCCTTTAGATTGTGATCTTGGACCAGTCAACGAACCAATCAGGTGGAATAAAAGTCAGCTACTGTTAGCTTACCCACTAATTGATTGACGTTCGTGGCGATTTGCTCGCTTAATAAGAGCGGTAAAACATGCTCCGATAATGAATATTTAAAATCGCCCTACAATGAATATTAACTAGTACGCGGTAGGGAAGGATGGAACGCGAGATGGAACGAGATGGGCATTAAGTGTACCTGGTAGGGCATCCGGGTGCTGGTAGCATAATTGAAGCTTCTTTCGTTTTCTAGCTAATTAAACCAAAGAGATATACAATGTGGCTCGAATTAATTCCTATTAAACCGTGAATGGCTCAGGATTGGAAATAATCCTATTTTTAAACTAGCAGAGAAATGAATTTCCATTTAATGGAAACTAAAAACCTATTCAGTTTCAAAAAAGTTCAAAAAAACACACCAGTTTGCTGATGCACAAGCCAATGCATGCTAAAAGAAGTATTTCTTTGACACTGTGGGCCAATTTTAGCAGGTAAAAGGTACAATCAACTCCCTCAAAAAGACCTTAAATTCTCAGCCATCCCCGGAACGTTTGTTAATTTTCTCCAGAAAATAGCTACCTTCACCGGTTTGAATCGTCCAGAATGTGCTTTTCCTTCTTTCCAGTGCGCAGTGCGAGAAGCGTAACACAGCCCACTCGGTCACAACTCGGACCCTTGTACACGTTGTACACGCACGCAGCTCTCACACGGTCATCCTACATTCCTTGGGCAGCCTGGGCCACAAAATAACGAACTCATCTCCGGCACAAGGGTGCTCGTTCGAAGAAGGCAAAAGAAAGACAAAAAAACGCAACGCAGCATGGAGAAATACGACCTCTATCATCCGGACAAGTGGTGACTAGTTTGATGACTAGACATTGCAACACGTTTCCGTTTCGGGTGCGCAACATTTGTTTGCGTTTGTTGGTTTCTTTCTTTTTTTTTTTTTTTTTGCTCTCGCTTAGAGATTTTTAGGTTCATCAGTTCGACATACATTCTTGTGCTGAGGGGGTTTTCCCTTTCCTTTTGCCGCCTTTTGCTTGCTTGCTGGTGGAAAACCCGGACGGACGGAAAATATGCAAACGTTTGGGATTTTTAATGTGTTCACACTGCCCGAGGGTGAAAGAATGCTTCGCGTAGGTTGGTCTGCGGATTGCCAAGGACTACCTTCAGTTGTTCTACCGCTGGCCGGATCGCTAAAAAGGGCCGTAGGTTGTGAAGGATCACGTTACTGTTTATTTGAAATGCGTTTTCTATCGTTTCATGTGGTTTAGCTATTTGTTTCTGGGTCGTGTTTATTGATTTCCTGGTTTTTCCCCTATTTTTTCACACTGTTTATTTATTTTTTCTAGTAAACTGATTCCATGTTTTTGTGCTAAATACAACTTACAGCACAAACAAATGGTGTCAATACTAAGTATCGTGTCAGGTCAGTACTGGCTTCAGGTGGTTGCTGTTTTTGTTTAGTGTGTTTTAAGCACGTAACGCCTTACCAAGTGCCACCGTACGCCACCGACATCGCCACGACGACAGAGAACGTAGCAAGTGCAACAATTAAAGCCTGTGCAAAGCGTTGTACGTCTGGCACATTCCGTGTCGGTAGAATGTTTTTCATTCTTTTCTGGAAAACTTCCGCCACCTGAAACGAAGGCAGTCACCGTGTGACACGAGCAATGCCGCCGCCGCCACAGGGGAGCAAACAAGGCTAATAAGATAGATAATTGCTCGTTTCGGTGTACGTTTGCGGGTGCATGAGGGAATAATTGGCATACAAAGGGGAAATTGATTTCCTTCTGCGTGAATTCTTCCACAGCCAAGCGAATGTTTGTTACTGCTTTCGGTTACCACAAATGCGGTTTAGCTTTGTCACATGTTACTCACCGGAAAAACCCGCCAATTAGGAAAGCGAAGCTTCGAGTGAAGGTTTATTTTTATCCGGGTAATGATGCTCTTTTTGGCAGATTTTGAGTGTACGTTTGTGGCTTAAAACATCGTTTTTTGAATGATTTGTTGGTTGCTAAGAATTATGTTGTAAAAATAGTCGCAAGAAACATGTTATCTAGCATAAAACCTCATTGTTGCTGCTGGATGTTATTAATAGAAGAAAAAAATCGACTCTTCACAATATAGCTCATATAGGCTTCAATATTTGACAGCTGAATACTTTTAAATTATTACTTAAGTATTTAATATTCAACTGGTCTAACAAAATTAAATTAAAAATAAAATACTATTTTGTCTTTGAGTAGGCTATTTTTGTCGAAAAGATTGCAAATATTAGCATACCTTCGGGCGCACGGGAAAGCTCACCGACGTGCACCGATTGCTCCGCGCTTGTTTCTTTGTATTGTCTCACACAGACTCACTAAAAACTTCTACAACATGAAAGTATTGCTAATGAGTAAATTACCAACGTAAGCGTTTCGAACAAGAAACTGAACAACACCAGTCAAAGCTCCGCATTACACGGCACTCTGCAGGGATCCACTCAACGATCTTGAGCTCATTTTCCAAGACAAGCACAACCCCGTTAGGCTCATTACGGTAATGATGAAACGGTCGTTTTGCGCTCACTTTCCAACGAATCAATAAATTCTTATTGGAAGTAAAATTCTATTCTTCACTGTTTATCGAACCTGAAAAAGCAGTTTTACGCCTGAAGTTATGCATTGTGAATGGTGTGCACCAACGGTCGAACGGCAGGGAATTAATTTCTTGACCACTTGTTGAGTCTTTTGCCCGCGCGGAAATCGTGCCATCATTAAACGGTCGCAATGCACTTTGCATCATAATGTTGTTGAATGTAAATTATTAAAATCACTAGCCGCTGGTGAAATCGTTAATCATTTACCAAGCGCACTTGAGTAAGACTTTGACTGCATTTATTAGATTTTAATGATCGACCAGCGCTGATTATTGAAGGAGTGAACAAAAGCTTACTGATGCTTAAATAGTGTGTACTTACAGCCGTGACCTTTGCTACGCATTTGACCTGACAGAAGTCACAGTAATGCCGATCAAGCGGGGCTACAGTGTCTTGAGTTTCATTCCCATACAGTGTTTTCAGTGAATCGATACTAGACCGTGAGTGAACATAAAACGAAAAGCAACATCCAACAACACCGGGCAAAAAAAAACCAACAGCCCCAACCCCAGCGTCGTAAAGGAGCCAAATCCTTCACCGTGAACATGTCACGGCTGTTGATGTGCACCGGTATCTGTGTGCTGCTCCTACTCAGCACCGGTTCCGTCGTGTGGGGCTACGATGGTACCGCCCCGTACACCGTGCACCGTCCGCTCGAAACACTGTTCCGGGGTGGTGTCACCGGGCCGAAGCCCGGACTGAACGGCAGCGGTCCACACGCTGCCCACGATTCTCACGGTTCATTAGCCAGCGAGCAGCAGCAGCAGCAGCAGCATCAGCAGTCGCAACGGCAACCGTTGGCAGGCGGCGCTGGGATGCCGGAGCATCGGATGGCCGGTTTCGTGCATCGGATGGTGGAGCCGGGAGGGTCACCGGCAGCCGGTGGCCATCATCGTTGGCACGTGGATCAAAGGCCGTCGGAAGCGTTCGGTGTCGGACCGCTGCCAGCATTCCAGCGTGCCCTTCCGGCAATCGATATCGGCGGACAGGGCGGTGTGGATGGTAAGTGACTGAAATTAAATTTAACCAAGACCCATTTTATCTTACCCCTGTTGCCTGAGGAATGTTCCGGATGTAGCTGTGGAGTAGTGAAAGTAGTATCAATTCTACCAAAAGCCCACCCAGTCTTCTGGAAGCTTACCGTTAAATAAGGAAGAGTGGGAAATGTGTTACGAGTAGCATTGGAGTTCTATAAATGTCCTGCTCGCTTTAAGAGGACGTAGGTACAGGTAGAGCCAAACTCACGTGCTGATAGAGGAAAGCAGGTCAAATAGCAGCCTTGTTACGGTAATGCTCGGACAAAGGGAACCATTTAAGCAACAGCCTCCCATGCACCACGCGTAGGATCGTAATTGAGATTGATAACGGATATCATGAATGGTGATTATGGTGTGCAGAAGACGCAGAACCGGCCGAGCTGCTCCTAAACAGTCAACACATACGGCCACGTGCACGATCGGTTAATGCTTACTATTTCGGGACAGACAAACTCCTGCACCTTCATTTTACGCCTTGCATTGGAGTACTAAATGAGGGAAAGAAAATGCGAGAAATACTATTTACGTCTGTCTTGGTGCTTGTCACGTGGGACATTTATTCGTCCCCATCGGTACCCATCCGGATATCTGGAACAGAAGTATAGGCCTCCTTAGGATCAAAGCGAATAGAACCCACGATTCCAGGAACGTGGGTTAATCATAAACCCCCCCCCCCCCCTCGGAACTTAATCTGGCAATCAATTTTACTAAACGGTTCAAATGAAACTGACACTCACGTAGACCTGGTGAAGATGGGTATTGGCAGCCACTTGTAGCAGGTTTTTGGCGGAAAGGGAAGGGAACTGATACCTTTTTTCCTCATCTTCTTCCTTTTTATCAGTTTCTCTTCGAAGCTCTTTTCCGAAAGCGATGACAATGCTTATTGAATGTGAGTTCTTTCGATTGACTTTTTGAGTGTACTTCACCATTGAGTGCGTAGCTTGACGTTGTCATCGTTACGTGTTTATTGATTTCACTCACACATGACTGTTGAAATTGGCTTGATAAGTGATGCATCCCGTGAGAGGTGGTGACATCCTCTTTAAAGTTGAAAAGTTCTTTTTTTATGACTGTCGCTTACATTAGCAGACAGATTTAATTCTGGTGTTCTAGCACAGATAAGGTAACATTTCGGTAAGGGTCTTGTTTACTGCACGTCTATTTGAGCTGCTTTCTAGTAATTGTACCATCTTTAACGGAATGCATTTCAAGGAAGTAGGAGGTGAAGATAGAATCAAATACAAGGTATTTCATTTTAGATTAATTAATCGTAAGAGCATGTTTACAAGAGTTTATGGCGTTGGATAAATACTAAGAATACTAAAATCGTTCTATTTAAAGATTCAGTTTACTGGCGTTTGTTCGTCTTTATACAGTATGAGATTTGAGGCAGTAAAAACTACATCTAACGACAAACCTTAAACACAAAAAAGGTTTTCCTTGATTAGACTGTTCAAACTTGAGCGATGAGCGCCTACAAGTATGCAAAATGGATTCTAGATGCTTGAATGATAGACCTCCTAAAAGTATGCAAAATGGGATGTTTGATGCATTAGTGATAGAGAGCCTAAAAGTATGCAAAATAGGGTTTTAGATGCCTTTTATTATTTATTAATCAAGAAGTGTCTTGATTTACATAATTAATTAACTGGAAGCTCAAGATTTGACTTAATTAAACAACCATTCGTACGATACTGTATTGATAAAGCCGTCTGTTGTGCTAGTTATCGCGATACATCAACGCTTGGCTGCTCTATCGACTCATCTTTCTTCCTCCGATACGCTTTACCAAAGACGGATGATATTTCCCACAGGAGCTAAGTGTTCGTCGCACACACACACTCACTGACAGAGAAAAATCCTTATCTTCAAACACCATTCAATCACGAAACAAAAATACTCACTTTCCCCATCGCCCAAGCACAAACAGTTTTGCTTGATTTAGTCGCCTATTGTCGCCTCCGGGGAGCGTCCTGAAACTTCCTCGATTTTTCACGCCCCTTCACACACACACATACGTGCGGCCCACCACTCACGCTTAAAAGCATCCTACCTGCTTCCTTCAAATTTCAGATTTCATTGGCCACGGGGGACCACCGCCGCTGGACATACCGCAGGAGCCGCAGGTCCTCGACCCGGCCGACAACGAGATCGGCGACAATCCGCTGCTGCTAGCCGCACTCGGCGCCATTAGTGGACCGCGGGTGGTCGACCACGAAGAGGTGGCTCCCTCCCCCCACCACCACCACCCCCAGCCGACCGGGCGCATGATGGAAAGCATCGATCTGATCCGGGAGCAGCTGGAGCGCATCAAGCAGGAGGAGGACATCGAAATCAAATCGAATCTGCTGATGAAGCTGCTGACGGAATTGCCCGAGGGACCGCTGCCGATTGTCTACATCGAGGATGCGGCCGGCAAGGCGGGCTCGGTGCGGGCTCGCACGCAAGTCGACGGAGATGACACAACCGACGGCAGCGACGCTGCGCTGGAAGATGATGACGATGCCGAGGATGACGAGGAAGGCTTTGGCGAGGAGGATGGACCGCTGGGTGATGGCGGTCGAATGCGGACGCAGCAGCTCACGCCGAACGGTGGCAAACGGTCCGGACGGTACTACAGGCGCTATCCCTGGAAGCGTCAGAACGCACGCAGCCGAACGTAAGTGTGGAGCACGAGTTGGAATGAAGAAGCAACGTGGAATTGTAAATCGAAATTGAAAGAAGCATTTGGTAGGCGATGGGATCGTGAAACGATTCGCGCCGGTTTGTAACGGTGGGATTCTCGAAAATCGAATCTAAACAGCTTTCATTGTGAGGTGTTGTTTAGCTGGAGAGAGAAGAAGCGGTCTGTTTGATTAAGGAGTGGGCTTTTCCTTTTCATTCTTTTGGTAGGAGTTTAGTTTCAAAAATAGTTTCTACCGTTATTACAGCGTTTTTTGAAAGCATTGGTTAATGTTTTTCTTCAATTCTAAATTTGTCGTTTTCCGTTTCCAATAGTGTAACTGTCTCTTATATGTTTATCAATAATAATTGATAAGATAATTTCAATAATTTTTAAAGATTGGATAAGATATGTTCAGTGACTTTATAATTTTAAAATGTACTAAAAAGCAAAAAAATATTTAAATGTTAACATTTAGAATTAACATACTTGTTTCATTATCTTTTTTCTTACTATAAAGGTTTTGAAAAGCACAGCCAACAATAAAAATGTTTTAGCCTTCAAAATGATCCATTTCATTATATTATAATTAATTTTTTTTATGTTTTTAGGTTAATGTATTTAAATGTATTTTTCTGTTACAGGAAGACATTTTATGCCATTTTAAAGGAAGTATGTTCAACATCATTACAATTGTCCTTAAGGCTTTCAAAAAATACAATTCAATTGTAGACACAAATGGCAGGTGAATCCTGTCCGACATTCATGCATTTTAAATTTATTCATTATTTCCGCCAAAGACATTCAGCCATTGCAATATTTGGACCCCAATTTGTCCTGATTTGCATTTCACTAACGTTAAACCTTTCTTTTTTTGCATCCCCTCTTCCTCCTTCTGTAGCTACGATGCCGAAGCCCGCTACCTGTGCGTCCCGAGCCGTGAGGACGTGTTCAAGCTGCTCGTTGGGCTGCACGAAAACCGAATCGGCAACCACCAGAAGACGGTCAACTTCTGCAACCGAAAGCGTCCGGCCAAAGCCATCTTCACAAACATCCGCTTCCTGGGCTAAGCTGGGCAATACTGCCGCCAAGTCCGAACGTCATCACAATGAACAAAAATAAAAGGCCAAAACGGGACCGCGGGTGATCGACACCGGTTCCAGATCCTCTACCAGCAAGCGAGAAGGCTCAAGGGATCCGGTCGGTTTGCTACAGCCCTTGCCGCACGTGTCCCGGTTACGCTGGTTTTCGGATATTTTCATCAACACACGACACGATACGCAAACTGTTACCCAAAACCGCTCTCCATTGTATCCACAAGTGTAGGAAAGTGAAGAGAAAACCCCTCAGTAATATAATCTGTAAAACTGTTTTCCATTGTCCGCTCGTGTCCGCAAAAAGAAGAAAAAAACATCTTTAATCCGTTTTTAGTCGATGGATGGGAGAGGAGAAGGTCGGGAGAGCGATGATTGGGAGTGAGCTTGTTGCTACATGGGCACAATCCCTTCCATACAAACAATTACCCATAAATATGTATACATTTATACCCTCCCGTTGGGCAGAACATTAAAGAAAAACAAAAAAAAAAAAAGAAATCAATTAACAAACACACACACACACACATCCTCAGCACAATGGCGCCTATCTTATTCGTATTAATATCCGTTTTCCTGTTTGGGGCAAATCCTCCGTGTGTGCGTGTCGTCATTAAGATACAATCATTTACCAGTACCATGCACAATTTTGTCCTCGTCTCGGGCCGGACACGTGTTCCCCCGTGTGTTGACATCCCGATCGGGCTGATCGAGATCGACAGACAGAGACAGGGGGAGCCGTGCACGGTCCTGGATGCGGGGATCCTGGGAGAAATAGACTTCAGGGCGGCTGGGCGGAATATAAAAGGGGCATATGAAACAAAAAAAAAAAACAAAAATACATAAATAAGCAAACATAAAAAGGGCTCAAGCATACTTTAAGCAAAAAAATATTTAAAAACTGTTCCAAACCTGTACGATATAGCTCTGTATGTAGGTGTATTTGTGTGTATTTCAAACCTCCAAAGCACTCCAAAGGGGTCCCTTCCATTTGGCAGCAAAAAAGTAAAAGGCAACACAAAACAAAAGCAAAACTGGGGGACTGCTGATGACGGTGACGGTACGCGAGGTGAAAGTAGGGACATTCAACACACCCGAGGGGCATAAGGGAGGGTCAGAGAGATATGAAGAGAGATGGGAATTGTAATATTGTAAAAATCATATGTTGACAACCAATACAAAAGGTCCTAAAACTAAATGCAAAAAAAAACCTACACACATTCAGACACAACAAACAACCCCATAAATAACTAAGTCAATCCCTTTGTAGTGGCATAGTTTGTCAAAAGAGGATAGGGCGAGACAAGGAGATAGAGATGGCGTGTGCGGGAGAGGGAGGTAGAAGATAAGGAGTTTGAGAAGGGGAGGAAATTAAATTCTTACAAAAAAAATATAGCACCACCGTAGAAAAGTAGAAAGAAACTTTCCCATCCCATCCCGTTTCTCCCTATGCCCTCTTCGCTCATCTCTCTCTCTCTTCCGCTCGCAAGCACGCCCGATACCGATACAAGTTTCAATTTACATTTCAAACACAAAGAAATAAAAAAGCAAAAAAACGTAAAATTAAAAAAAATAATAATAAAGTTGTGGAAAGAATCCTGTACTTACACATTCAGCATGGCAGATATTGGTGGAATATGGTGGCTCTTTTTTTCTCTGTTTTTCGTTTGACATTTTCACCGCACGGGCAACGTCTCGAAACGTGGAGCAGACAGGGGTGGAAAGAAAATGAAAAATAGTTTTACAAGCTCCAGCACCAAGTTGCCATGGTAAGGCTCGTTGGTCTGGGTAGTTGCTTCAAGAGCTCAAAGCTCGGTTGCTGTTGACGGGAATGGAAGAAAGAGCTTGATCAAAGCAACAGGCGGCGTCGGTTGAAGACGAACCCTCCCGAACTGTCAATGCTTGGACTTTGGTAAACAACGCTGACCTTAATTTGGTTTATCCTATTTTCCGCTGTCGCTGTTTGCTGTTCGGTCGAAGGTAAGTTTGTTCTTAATTACGTCCACTTACTGCGAACCGTGGCTGGTTGGAATTAAGCTTTTCGTGCGAAATTTGATCACTTTTATGTCGTTCCTTTGAAAGTGAGGGCGCTTTCAGGAACTGTTGAGAACTTGATTTAATTTACAGCAGCATTACAACTTTACCTCTGACCAATTAACACGGCGCTGAGTTACTTCAAACTGCATACAAAAGGTAAAAAAACGTTCACCTTGACTCACTTGTTTAATGTAATTAAGGTCGCTGCAATTGCAACACACAATTTTGTCACATTACCGCAAACCAAACGCAGTTTAAAAACAAAACAAAAAGCAACCAACATCTCCCCCAAACATGAAAGGGTTCGTGGCTTATTTGCATAATTTCCTCTCTTTCTTCATCCCTCTCAATGTGTGTGTGTGTGTGTGTGTGTGGTTTGCGCATTGAACGCTTCATTCCATTGTTTGCTCGAGCGTAATGCGTTTCCGTGTCGTCCGGACGCACTTTCGATCTCATTGTGAGCAGGCTGTTTGTTTGTTTGTTTGTTTGCTTTGGCTTTACGAGAAGCGGTGATTAACGGCCGGATCTGTTGCGAGGAACGGAGTATGCTTCGTTTGCTTTGGCTGCGAGATCGTTTAATCGGCCCCGTTGGGTGAGAGTGTTTTGATACGCTTGATAGTTTCATTTTTCAAAACCTTAACTTACCTTCCATACATCGCCGCGCCGAAACAAATGACACGCGACAAAATTATGTGATATGGTAATACTAACCCGAACCATCATCATTTCTCAAAACCTTTTGCAAGCAAGCTCTCCTGTCTTGCATTCAATCATTTTAACCCTTTTTTCATGCTCACCATGTCACACATGATAAACTGTGTCCATTTGCGTACCCAATTACAAGCCACAGCACGTCGGCGTAGCGCAAGAAACAATACGCCAACGCCCACGTGCGCCTTCGCTTATTTCTACGCGAGCCAATGCGCCAAACAGCAGCCAGGCGACCTATGCTGTGTCCTGGCCCCCCCCCTGAGTTCGTACATTATGCATGAAATAACACTACTGCTAATGGTGGATGACAAATGTGGTCGCCTCCCGAGGAAGCCTCCCGGTTGTAGTCCCGTTGGTAAAGGAGCGTGCTGGGAGCGTAGAGAAAAAGGGGTAACAGAGCTGACAAATGAGTACGGGACGCGTCTTGGGAAAACGAACTCCCCCCCAGAGGTTCACAGTGGAGCAAATTGAAATGAATCTATCGAAGAACGAGCAACCTGTTGCACCGTTTCCGAAAAGCGAAATGTACTGCACAATATCATACGGGTTAGTATCAAATGCGTCTATATTTATCTCCATATCATCGCACCGCATACACGGCGTGACGACTTGGGCTAGAAACGTCCTAGGCTAAACACACCGGCCTAAAGATCCACAACCAGTCCAGCTTTAATCGAAGCCAATCGAGCGTGGAGAAGAGGCATCGGTTCGGTCCGGCGGCCGGCGTAGCCGGTGGAAGTGGTACAATCTTCTGAGAATGGGGCCACAGCCCCACAGGTCGTTGATGAAGCGCCGCGGGCTGCTGTTGACTTTCCTGGGCCGCCACGTTCGGGACGTCCTGCGGGCGTTTGATTGGTTCCGCTTCGTCCAGATTGTACCAGTAGTAATGGTGAGTGATTTGTTGTTGCGTTGTGTTGGTCGTTTGAACGGTATGGACCGGACCGGCCGCCGCCAACTGACGACCCTCCGCACGTGCCATTTCGAAGCTCGGTCTATTCCGCACCGGACGCTCTACCATGCGCTCCCTATCGGTTCCATCGCTTCGCTTCAGTGGGAACCGTTGTGGACACTCCTCCTGATAAACGTCCAACACAAAGCCCTGTACGGTGGGGAACCGTCCGGCGCGGGAGTAGATGCGAATGGGTTTGCTTGGATAAGGGCCAAAGTCAGCCGTCCGGTAGACTTGCCCCGTCCGGCAGCCGCAGATGCGCTGTCCATCGATCTCCACGAACCCACCGGCACAGCCCGGATATTGGTCGTTGCCGAAGAGGAAAAACTTGAAGCTGATAACTAGTCGGCAGGTGAGTGGGGAGTGTCGCTGTACTTGAACCACACAGTCCTGATTGGGGGTGACTGGGGAGGGGAAGTTCGCACTGGAGAGGTAGAATCGGCGCTGGTTGAAAGCGTTCCGGCAGCACGCAGGGCCAAGTCCAGGGACGAATGAAACTTGATTTTCGGGCTCAACGCCTGCTGGAGTGCGTTCCGTCGTTGGTTCGGGGAATTCAGGTCGTGATTCCGTTTCCCGGACTGGTGCGTACCCAGGTGGAGCTGGTGCTCCGAGTGATGTGGTGCCTTCCGTGCCTCCCGAAACCGTTGGATATCCAGGGTAATAGGAAGGATATTGAGGGTACTGTGGGACAGGTTCACAAGGTGCTGTAGGACATCCTGGAGTTGGTGGTTGTACTGGAACGGGTTGCGGATAGGGTGGATAATACGGGTACGCAGGTCCACAGGATTGAACTCTCGGATCGCATGGAAATCTTGGAGGTTGTGGTGGAACAAATGGAGGAACTGTAGGCACCGAACATCCCCACGGTGGATAGGAACAAGGCACTTGAGAACACGGGAACGTTTGTGGTGGATACGGCTGCGATGGATACACCGGAGTGGAAGGACCTACCGGTGGCAAGTATCCATTCCCTCCTGGGTTAAACTCCGGCGGTATATCCTGACGACTGCTCACATGCTTCACATCATTCGACACGCTTTCCGGTCGCTCTGTGGCACTGTCTTCTCCGCTCGATTCTGTCTCATCCGCAACTTGGATCGTCGTGTACACGGTGTACGCCGTTGAAGACTCTGCCGCCTCATTGTCCTCGCTACAGGGCTGTCGGGTAACCAGCAGCCGAAAGCCACGTCCCGAGCCCCATCCATCGGTCACAAACTTAACCCGCAACACACCGCCCGGTGCATCGTACAGCTTCGATCCGATCACCGTACCGCACAGCACTTCCTCCTCACCAATCACTAGCCGGTCCTTGCTGCAGTTGCGCGAAGGTTCCAGTGAAAACTCCAAAAACTGAAAGTGATACTGACTGCTGCAAACGAACGGTGACTTGAACGTGTACTCGCAGTGAAGATGTCCCTGGTAGTCTGCAGGGAAACCAGGCGATCGGATCTCACTCTGCAATCGTTTGTAAACGCCACCACACTCTACCACACTGCGACGATCGCTCGACAGTGCAAACGCATCCGAACGGTCCTGGAGCTTCTGCGCGGCATGCACATCTTCGTAGTCATTGATCATCCTGAAGTAGGCTTCGGTTGGCGGACGCTCGTTCTGAACATCCTCACCCGTAACCGTGACGACAGCACCGGATGACGCGATGGCGAGTTGTAATAAGCTCAACCGTAGCGTGAACTTTATAATTGAGTTTGCGATTAGCTTTGCCATTACTGCTGGAGCCCGGTTTACCGCAATACAATGCTGGGGAGTTTGGGGAGTTCACAGTAATTACGTTCTATTGCACTCGCACTCACAATCCCTCTCAAACCAACATCTTGCTCGGAACTGGCAAAAAGCAACTTTGTTTCTTCAACTTTCGTCCACTTTGCACTCAAAATTGATACTAGCGTTGTTTGCGGCTTCTAAAACCCACTGTGGCCACACGCCGCAAACTGACCCGGTCCAATCCACTTCAGCTTCAACTTCCAACTGATCAAAGTATCGGATAAGCGCGCAACTTTTGAGCTCATCAATATTTTAATGAGTGTGTCGGTAAACGTACCTCCCAGGACGACTCACTCTCTCGCACTCTTCTCCCCCATTCGCGTTTGCAACACTCGCTCTCGTGCCTTGTCTTTGGCGAACGAATGGTGCTGACGGCAGGAAGATGGTTTTAAAGTTAAGCCTTTGTTGACTTTGGAGTTTACTTTACCGCAAGCGCCCGTTTGCTCACCCACCAGCTCCATTGCGGGCATTTCCAAAACTGAACTCCCCTCCCTTTATCGCTCTGCCTCACTCATTGTTAGTCGCGCCCTTTCATCGCTTGTGTTGTGTCACTTCCGGCCGGTGCAAAAGTGAAACTTCTATTGCGTTTCCTGTTCCACCTCAAGGGCCGTGTCCCCAAATTCCACTCAAACACTCAACCCCGAGATGATGAAATGTCCCATCCCACAGTATCGTGTCCAAGTCCACTCGATACTGGACGTTGTTTGAGTTTGACGCGAAAGTGGCCAAAAGCGGTGCCCTTTTTCCCTGATGTACCAGCACCAAGTACTACATCGTCGTCGTAATCGTAAAACCAACCAGTCTGAGGGCTCTATTAAGCAGCCGTAGAGTTGGGGACAATTACGCACGTCTTTTATTATGCTGCACCACCGTCAATCGTCGGGTATCGGCGGGTTCTGGCAGCATGATTGCTTCAGCGGAAAGCTTTGCTAATCTGTATTTCTTGTTCACGGTAAGTGACTTATACTGCCGATTGATTACACTTTATGAAGTTCTTAGTGTCGGATCTCGGGAAAGGGACATCCGGTATTCATAAATCGCTGCCCACAGGAGAGTGGGGCGATTCTTTGAAGGAGTTTGTAAGGGATTACGACATCTATTGGAGGAAGTTCCGGTAGGAATAGATCAATTTTAAGAGCTATTTAATTACCACGAAGGAATCTTGTAGAATATTTTCTGCGAAAAAGGACAAAATCGCGAAATAATGCTATAATATCATTTATTGAGATAAAATTATCCTTATCGACTTATATTAACAATCAAACTGGAACGTTCTGGCTGCTCTGCTACTCTGTGGGAGTGTAATAAATGCACAAAAAAAAGATACAAATGCACTTCCCACACTCAACGCTTCAATCAAACAAATTGATTTTCCCTCCAATCCTTTGATGCATGTTCCAAAGGGTGTGTGCATCAATTACAAAGAATTAATTATTTCACTCTTCACTGCCCACCTCGCAAACATTCGAAAAGTGTCGTTTGTTTGCATGAATCATAACCTTTTTGGAGCATCATTTTGACCACAAAAACAAACGATAAGTAATAACAATTGGCGCTTCAAAGTCGTGCAAACATTCAGCAATAATTCACGGGACAGAGGTACATTCCAGCCAAGATGACCATGCTAAGAAGCTTGGCATGACATCATCACTTACGCTAACGTTTACTTGAGGACACACCTTAGCGTTCATAGAATAAAAACAAAGACCAAACAGTCCACTAGCGTTTCCAGGTTTCGCGGGTCACAGTTCTCCATCCATCGACCACAGGCATCCATCTCACAGCTTACTCTTCACGTACTGATCCGATTTCCGATCGAGCTGGGCGTAGATGATGCCCGCCGGCTTGTCCACCGGCACGTACACCGTCTCCTCCTTCAGCTCGACCTCGTTCACCACCTTCGGGAACTTGCTGAAGTCGAACGTGAAGTAGTGCTTGTTTGGCATCGTCATGTCGATGGACGAAATTTCCGGTATCGTCTCCAGCACCTGCTTCTCCGCCAGGTAGAGCGTGTTCTGGACGCTCGGCGAAAAGATGCCCTTCTCCGTTTCGCCCGCAAAGTTGTTCAGGATGCACTGCTTCACCTTGTTCCAGCAGTAATCAAAATCAACGCCCGTCACGGTCGAGTACTGCCAGGAGGAACGGACCACCGTGCTGAAGATACGGTCGTGCTGGTCGGGCAGCGAGCGATACTCATCGTTGACAAAGTTCACGAACGCCGACTGTGTCGTCTTGAGGACGCGCAAATCCGTCAGCCCACTGATGACGGTCGGTTTGATTTCTGGACCGGATCAAAGCAATGAAAAAAAACGAACATAAGTAACACTGGCGGAAAATTGAATTATCACGCCCCTGTTTCGCTTACCGGTTCGCTTCTGCGTGACGTCCGTGTACCGGATGGCGGTCGGCGTGAAGACGAACGCGTGATTATGCAGATCCTTGTACGGGCCGGTACCGAAGCCCATCCGCGACCACGGATACTCCTCGATGTGTATCGACACCTCCTCCACGTGCGAGTACTTGCTGAGAAAGTGATGACACAGCAGGATGCCAAACTCTTCCGGTGACTTGAGGCCGTGCTTGCGCGCCAACAGGTAGACGGTGTTTTTCTGC
This sequence comes from Anopheles gambiae, assembly GCF_943734735.2. Taxonomy (NCBI): domain Eukaryota; kingdom Metazoa; phylum Arthropoda; class Insecta; order Diptera; family Culicidae; genus Anopheles; species Anopheles gambiae. The sequence continues at coordinate 10,722,544 of NC_064602.1, read as the reverse complement.
GAATCCGTTGCCACAATGTCACTGTTATCGCCTGCCAACATCGACAGAGGGGGAGAAAAAAACAATAAACAAACAGTGCCATTAGGCTCTTGCAGGAAGTTGGTTGCAGCACACTGCTTACCCTCAAGATAGTCCTTCTGGCTGCGTAGCTTCAGCTTTGTGCCCACCTCAAACTCTTTTATCGTGTGCACCAGCCCGCTGCGCACCACGTGCATCACCTTCACGCTGTCCTTGCCGTACCCGTAGTTGCTGATCAGGAAGGGGGAGTTTTCATTCTCCAGGTATCCTTCCCGGCTTTCATCGATCAGCTTTCTGGACATCATCTTGGCAGTGGCGTGGTGGGTCAAGTGTGGAGTTTCCGGGTTTGGTTGCTTCGATGGCGGATGCGCTTCTCCGGATAGGTAAAGGTAAAACGGTTCAATTCGAACCCACTCCTAGAAAGCATGATTGGAGGAAGAAGCAAGACACAGCAAAAGTAGGTTAATAATTGACCGTTGCATGTAGCAATCAACGTCGGACGGAGCTTTGCAGAAAATAGCTTTTCTTCAATTCTTCGCTTCTACCATTCTACCACAAATTGCATGAATCATTTCCCAGCCTGACCTGGCAACCCTGGTGAAGGTGAACCTCCGTTACGCCATTCTACATACTTCAGGGTTCATCAACACGATCACAATGCGTTCTCGCTCACCCGCAAAAAAAAACGAAAACCGGTTCGTCAATGGATGTTTGGCTGCAATTGTAACACACTTACTACAACTGCTCTGTTATTACGCTTATCCTTTCCTCTGTTTAGATGTGCCCATTCGCTGAAAATGACGGATGAGGCCCCCATGATAAGAAGGCATCCACAAAGGCCAGTGCGAACCGGTTTAAAACCATCCACCACTGGATTGACAGCTGACATTGTGAAGTTGTATGCGCGACGATGACGTCGTCGACTACGTGCGGAAGCTGTACTGTTGTTCGTTTTGTTGTGCCCTGTTCTTTGTCCAGATACTAGCGAGTCTGTGGGTCGTAGCGTGACATTCGCATTTCCGCGGGCCATTTACGATCCCTCTTGCGGTTGCTTATCATCATTCTGTCCCAATTCAATAGGTTCAATCGGCAAAAGGCAAAAAACAGGCGAACGCTAATCGCTCGGGCGAATCCCGTTTTCGTATGCCCTTGTCCTCAAAGTTAGACGAATTGCCCAAAAAATGACAGCCCTACTAATGCTGATAAGCGTGTGGTTTTTTTGTTGTTGCTTTTTTGCCAATTTACAATCTAGCAATCGAATGGCACCCACCGGCTGCTATTTGGATTATCTAATCAAGCAGGTTCGATACGGCAAAAAGATGACCTAAACCAGTCGACGGACAGGTGTCAAACGATCGATTAAATTCTATTGCATCCCCAAAATAGCATCCAACAATTTTGATTGGATAACAATGGGAAAGCAGACCGGCTTTCTGACTGTCCTGGACACTCCGGACAGAAAGCGAACGTGCCACACTGCACGTACCCGCGGATGCGGAATTTCCCCAGCCCCAGCTGTGTGCACTACGCTCATAAGGCAGACCTACGCTATAAGGCAGGTTCTGGTTAGAAAGGTTATCAGGGGTGTTGCCTGCGGGTTCTGTCACAAAAACAGAACGGTTTTTGCAGTACCACGCAACCACGATGGAAGTCTCGGCTGTTGACAGGAGCCAGGCCAAGCCAAGCAGCCAAGAACAAGACACGGGATGATGAACCCCGGTGGCGAGATAACGATGACGTGGTACACTGTCCGTGATCATCATCACCACTCTGCGGCAGATGGTTGCGCAGGGAGTAGGAGAAGCATTTCATTGAGCGTTAAATGAAATGATTTGGAATTGGAAATGGACCGGAAATTGTAGTTTTTATTTGACTGTGAGACGTCTTCATTAGTTGGCGATCTTTTTAATGCACTTAAAACATAGATTAATTGATTGAAAAATGGCAGTAATGCTCTCAAACGATCTTCATTCTTCCGAAGTCCAAGTAGGCTTCAAGTTCCTTTATGAGGTGATATGTTTGTTATTAGCACTTAGTACATGGAGGTACAATGTATAAAAAAGCACTTTGCACTAGAGGTCAAAGGCCTTTAATGATCTTCAGACAATGGTCCAAGCTATTCCAATTTGATTACGATAGAGAGAGATGTTTCATCCTGCTTGTGGTATGGATTATGAGCAACATACTAGAATCTTCATATAACATCATCATCAACTATTCAGAACATCGTATTTAAACCCCTCTTGTAACATAGACTATGCAAGCGATCTTCAAAGACATCTGAAGATCACCTCACATCAATGATTCCCATGTGTTGTGAGCACATTCCTCTTTAAGTCACTCTTATCACTGCTGGTGTAACACTTTCACTCACTTCTTCGCATGCACACAATCACAAACATTCTTTACCCAAAATATGTGTAGATGCTACAATAATCCCAATTTCTATGTAAATTCTAGCCTCTTTTTGTCGATCACTTACTCGATTTCTAATCACCGGAACTAATAACGAATGTTCACCAAATTCGCAAAAAATCACTCCACTTATCACTCACAGTTGCTGCTGCCACTTGCTGCTGCAACTCACTTGTCAACACTCCTGACTGGACGGCTGCTAGTCTTACCTTGGCCACTGCCACCGCTTAAATGGGGCACGGCAGCGAGAATCGCGAAGATTTTTCCCCACTGCCACGGCCCGAGATCGTTGGGCTCTTCTTCGTACGCGATCGGTTCGCTTGTTCATTCTACAACGCGGGCTTGCCCCCGTGTGCCCGGTGCTAATCGTTCGTCCGTCTTACCTCCTGCCAGTGGCTCGGTGGCTCGAATTTCCCATTATCAGTCCGGTTCGGTCCGAATTGTTGTCTAATCGACACAGTCGGCCATCGACAGGGGAAGCATTATCGTCATTGTCGTCGCTTCTCAGTTCGTGGCTCGTCTTGCCTGTTACTCTACGTTTACAGCCTCCGCTGTAAGCTGCAATTGCAAGTGTACCGAAGACGGGGAGGGAAGAATCATTTGTAATGCACTTTTTGTGTGTGTGTGTATGTATTTTTTTGCTACCGCGAGGACAATACCTGCATACCTGAATTGATTGATGATCGACATAAGACGGTCGGCCAGACATTTGTGCGATACAATGCGAATTGTGTGTCAATTCGCTTCCAAACGGTTGCAACACCAGCGACCACGTGCTTACCTGTGTTGCGCTGCTGGCTGTCGCTTCCCTTTTATGTGATGAGGTAAGGCTGTGGTGTTGTCACTGACGATCTTACCAATTATGAGGACAATCCTTGACCGACGATGCACTGCGTAGAAACCAAGCATACACACACTCACACACATAAACACACCCAAACACGGTTGGGGAAGTTATTCAGGAGTTAATGTTGTCGGGGCGACTGGGCTGCAGTAAACATCTTGCTCACCCTCTCGCTTGATAAGGGAACAGGGGTGACTTTAAGAAATTCGGTAGTAACGGCTTTGTCTTGTTTGCTAAAACAACCAACAACCACCGCTGCTTGTTGATGCGGTGTGGGCAGTGGGAAATTTTTTAAAATTTTACATGCGTAAAACAACACAAACATGCGCGTTGTTTACCGCAGAACTGAGCCCATTAAATCAATGGAGCGACTAAGTGTATGGCCTAGGTGCTTGTCGACGGCGTTGGCAGTCTATGCAAGGTTTAATTTTTGCCTCACGTGAACGTCGGCTAATAACAAGATCCACCCATTGCCATGTGTTTACTAAACATTGTATTACCCTACCTCCTCGGGGCACACCAGCCAGCTGTCTCGCTAGCCTGTTGTCTATTTAACACACCGGTTAGAATTTGTAGCACAACATTGTTTTGTTTTTGCTTTCATCCAGTAACTGGCACCTTCATCCGCAAACTGTTACTTACGCTTATGAAATCATCCACCCGATAGATTGTAAGATCGTTCGTCCGGCTAATCGCGTCGCGATCTGATAGATGATTCCAAGAATCAGTTTGCAGGGGATTTGCAGCACGAGCTGGAATCCGGATAAGGACTTTAGACAAAACAAGCTGTTGTTTAAACGGTGAGTCTAACGGTGCCATTTGCCGGTGAAGAGGGCAGTAGAAATAGAAAGAGGAGAAAGTGACACACAAACTGTTCTCTCTCTCTGTGTATTTCTTAGAACTGTTGTCTGGATGTAGAAATGCAGGCATTATCTCGTGTGTCCTTTAAAGGTGTTCAAGTCCAATTAGATTTCATTGCCACGAGACAGTTTTAAAACAACCGGCACAAAGTATGTCTGTAGTCTTAATGAGTAATGATCGCCTTTGATTTGAATTTAATTGTGTTTGTCGTAAAACAGAGTTCAAGCTATAAAAGTCAGACATCATAATCATTGTGGTACAGCGAATGCTAGAAATAATATAAGTAATTTAATAATTTGCTCAGTTACCTTACCAAAAAAATATTATTTTTAAATATGCAGCTTTTCGAAATGAAAAAATATTTGAAATCCAATTCTAAATCATCCTAATCGGTGTACGAACACTGGCAGGCGTTACGTATGTTAACGGATGCAGCCATTTAGACAGCCGTACGCAGCCATTTGACGGTTGTTTTAAGCGTTACATTTGAAATACAGAAGATACACAAAAGGGTTGATTTTTCGTCTTTTGACTGCTTTCTCATTTCTCTATAACTATATTTAGTGTAAAATTGAGGAAAAACTATAAATATCACATAACACAGTAAAAACTTACCTGATTATATATCTAAAATAATACAAAAATTGCTCATTTTAGTTACTAACAAACACTCCCATATTCCAATTGAAATTGTTTTATTTATTTTTTGTTCAGTAAAATTTGGTGCCTAAAACCAATAGCTATTACCACCAGTCGAATTCCGATTCACTTTCATATGGTTGCTTTAAAAGCATTTTCATTCATAATGTGATGCCAAAAAATACTCTGTAATTACTTTACCGATTACTACCGATAACTTTTCCTTTTTTTACAAAAATCGTATAAGACACATCAGAAGCAGAGCCCTGGGGTACCTGGCTTGGCTTATCTCCATGATAGCGCAGTGTTGAATAAAGTGCTTTGAAAGGCCGAAAAAGAGTTTACGCTGCAATACAGTTGAAGAAATATTATCACCAACAAATTCCACTCCCTAATATCACACCCGGGTTCCAGGTAAAGACATAAGCGACATATTGATTGTCTTCGTAGATAGGTGATCGTTCTCGATCGCTTTGTTTTAACCGTAAACCAGTACTGTGTGTAGAAACATACATGATAAACCTTTCGATCTATATTGACCATAGAGATATTTAGTTATATAAAACATATTAGGATGCTTGTGGCTCGAGCGTGCGGTATTGCTGAAGGCTGTACTGTACAGCGCACTACGAACATGTTGATTTGTGTTGCTTCCATGCGGAAGAGTCCATTGTTTATGTTGCAATAGAAACACATTCCGGGTATATAATCGCTTCAAGATACAATATTGTTCAACTTCAACACCAGAGTTTATATCACTGAGTAGCGTAGAGGGCAACGGGGTAGGATTTTAGAGAGAACAGTTCAGTTTCAGGAGAGAGTATAGTGGATAATAAGTTGGGTTTAACAGACCCTAAAGATATTGACATGTAAATGCGAGTAAAAAAAGTTGAGATTACAGTCCCTTATCGATCACCCTAGAGGGATCGCAGATATTGGTGGATGGATTTTCAATTACAACTGTCATATAAAGATCAAGAGATTCCTGTAGCTGGTAACAACAAAATATGAGTATTTTAAACATACTATTTTCCTTCTGTAAGATTCTAATGTTTAGATTGCCTTTTGCAGTCTATCAGTTCACATGTATAAAAGGTTTCATTGGGAGAAAAATAACTTCCATAAGAGAATTAATGTTCTGTTGATTGATGTTGCAATCAAAATTCAACTCTAACCCGTCTGCATCACGAGATCTTACGACTATTGCGAATCTGTGTGTGATCGTTTCGTTCGGAAACCAGTTTGCAAATGAATATCTAATAAGGCTGCCGGTGTTAAACCTTTGATACGCTAAACCTGTTCTGCTCTCACTCTCTCTGTCTCTTGTGTGGGGATGCCCCATCTCACAACTGTTGGGCTGCGATTGCTGTAATACTCTGTTCTGCTGTATGCTTCGACAGAAACTGCACTTGGATTGCAAGGCCTACTAGTATTGCTGCAGAAAACAAAAAATGCTCAATATTCACTCACTCACTCGCTGCTTTAACAACAAAAATGTTAACCATTGTTATTCTTGCTTCCCTGGGTTCCAGGACTAGAAAGAAAGGCGCAATTCGGGAAGGGCAAAGGCCTAGAAGCGTACCAACTGGCGGAAAGCTTCCGACACGATCAGCGCACCAAGCGCTGTCATGAGTGAAACAGTCTTCATGCTGGCTCCGCTCGCCGTCCGCAGCGATGCAACGGCCGGTGTGACGGGTTCCGATTGGGTCGTCTGAGCAGCGGCAGCTGGTGTGACAGCAGCCTGCCCTTCAGCCGGCGGTGCCAGTGACAGTGGCGGGTGGTTCGGGTCGGGAATGAACTGACCATTGGCTTCGTACCGTCCCGGCGTGAACATCTGCGTTAGCGGGTCGAACTGACCCGACTGGAAGATGGTCGTATCGGGGATGTAGCGTCCCGGGGTGAAGATGCCCGTCGCTGGATCGTACTCTCCCGGTGGAACGTACTGTCCGGTGGCAGGGTAGTACTGGCCGGGCGGTGGGATGTACTGTTTCGCGTTCGGGTTGACCGTGGTCGTTTCGGTGGGTGCAGCAGCAGCAGCATCAACCTGTGGTGCTTGTGCCAGTGGGACCATCGGTTCCGTTCCGTTTGCCGGCGTCTGCTGTTCTCCTTCCGTCGTGGTGGTGGCGTTTTGGTTCATCGTTTCTGCGGCCTCAGAAACTGCTGCTGCCGGTGGTGCTGCAGATGAAGTCGAGTTGTCGGCAGTAGATTCTGGGAACGGAGCCAGCGGGACGGACGCTTGACCATCGGGACCAGGAGCAGCAGGAGCCCCCGCTGGAGGTGGGACAGCAGGTACAGCGGCGGCGGCAGCAGCAGCCGCAGCCGAATCCGTTGCCGGAGCGACTGGTGCTGGTGCAGCAGCGGCAGCTGGAGCGGCTCCTTCTGCCGGAGTGGCAGCGGCAGCAGGTGCAGCTGCCGGTGCAGCAGGAACGTTGTTAATGATCGTTACACCGCCCGAACCTCCCTGGCTGTACCGTGTGCGATCCTCCGGACGGAGGGCATTGTACAGGGCGGAACCAGCCGCTCCCGCCAACAGACCCGTTCCAACGCTGGCCGCAATACCACCGACACCGATGCCCGAGCTTTGTGGCTTGTACGCGCCAACCGGAATGGCCGCGATCGGGAACGAAGGGGCAGGGGCATAGTTCACTGGCGGAGCAACGCCACCGCCCTGGAAGTTGCCGTGCGGGGCAGCGAATCCACCCGCCGGAGGATGATAACCACCGCCGCCAAAACCTCCCATCGGTGCTCCAAAGCCACCCGCTGGTTGTCCAAATCCACCCGCTCCAGGCTGTCCAAATCCGCCCGCTCCCGGTTGTCCAAATCCACCCGCTCCAGGCTGACCGAATCCAGGCTGCCCATACCCGGGCTGTCCGAACGATCCCGGCTGTCCGAATCCGGGCTGACCCGGCCGGAAGCCCTGATTACCCGGGGTGTACGCTGGCGGTGGCACGTTGAAGCCCGAGTGCATGTTCGGATTGTTGGCGGCCGAGTACGGTGGCGGTGGTCCCTGCGAGTACGGCGGTGGCGGAGCGCCCGCATGCGTCTGGTGCGTGTTGTGTGTGGCCTGCACCGGATATGGCGGCGGTTTCGCCGCACTCGACTGTACCGGAGCGCTGGCCTGCACCGGATAGGGCGGCTTATTCACCGCCGCAGCTCCCGTCGCTGGCTTGGCCTGACTGTTTACGTTCCATCCGATGTTGCGCTGGTTCGACGTGTCGACCGGAGCGGACGGTTTCGGAGCAGGCTTCGACTGGTAGTTGCTGTAGCTCAGACTGCCCGGATTGCTGTAGCTGGAGGAAGAGGAAGAAGATGAGCTTGGCTTCGACACACGGCCCGACGACGAGGACGAGGAGGACGACGGTTTCGAGCGGCTTTTAAACTTGGCCGACTCGACCATCGGCAACAGTGTGGACACGGCCAACAGCGCACAGATGGTCAGCGCTTGCAGCTGCTGCCTATTTTCGTAACACCCGACGCTACGCATTTTTTCGCTCGTTTGCTCGACCGGAGTCACTTTCTCCCGATCCGACCGCGAGCGCGTCTGTTTTACACCTCTCCTGAAGAGGTTTGACCTTCACGGGACTGTTTCTGCGCTTTAATCCGGATTGATCACTTGTTGCACTTGCTACACTACTAATGCTCTTTTTGGCACACGAGTTCGATATACGGGAGCAAAAATTAGGACGAATGTCTCGTCAATCACAAAGTCGTTTTTCACCGCACACAGCCACTGGGAAAAATCCACTCCACTTCGTTCGATCGCAGAAACTAAAATGAAGAGAAAGAATAAATAATAATAACGTGTGAGGGTAATCGTGCTCATGGGCATATAGTGATGTGCGTGCAAGGCTTCATTAGTGAGGTTGATGGTGTGCGTGAGATATGAACGAACCAGCGATGTGTGGTAGTGATGTACGCAGTGGCTCGGACCTATCGGGTTGGAACTGTTTTTGCCGAACGAGATTTTGCCGAACCAAAAAACCTAGGTTTGTTTACTACAATTTTGGCAAGAAAACTTGTAAAACTTTACAAATTTATTTATGAAATTGTTGGTTTGCGCTGTATAACAAGGAAAACAACTTTTTTTTTTAATTTTGCACAACTAATTGATCGAATGCGAAGCGTTACGAAGTGCTACGAGGTGTTACAAACGTTATATTTCTATTGTTAACTTTTGCGTTATGGTGAAATTTTAGGTTAGTCAGATCGCGATCTAAACGGCTATATAAAACATTTGAAGAATTGATGAATATTTAGAAGAAGATTTCCTATACAACAGCTTATTTTTTAGTTGAACTTTTTGCCATCCATCGAACATTCAATTATAACTTCCCAAGTGCCACAAATCCACTAAACGACCACTAAACGGCTTCTAAACGACTCAAGCACTCTACCTAAACGGAATATAGAAAAACTTCGTTTAGCAGACGGCAAACGACTCATGCATTCTAAAAATAGCAAAAAGCTAGTGGCGCTCTCTGTTGGTGGGATACCCCAACCAGTTGAGCTTCATCGCGTGGAGGAGAGCTTTCTCATTTCCTCTGTACTGTTGTATGGTTTCGCATTGAAGTTATGCATCGCTAGAACTAGAACGGCGATACGATTGTTTAAATACTAAACTTCAACGGAAAATACCAGCACTGAAGCAAGTGAGATTTGAGTAATGGTCGTTGGTGTTGATACCCACGTATCTGACCACACGACCATTCATATAGATCTTTGCTCAGAACGTTAGAAGGCTATATACGTCATGATAAGATGAAACTTGTTGAAACACATGGCAAGAAAAGGATAGCAATATAATAATGAGTTGTAATACGCCATCTATTGATCAAACCAATGAAGCTGTGGAGCTTTAATTTTTTTCTATGGATATTCAATTTCCCAGTCGTTTAAGCTTAATCTGTGGCGCTTGGGTTATTTTATCTAAAAACACAACTGGTTCGTTTTTACCATACCATTGGTTGAAAAAAACAATTAAAAAGAATCGTTCAATTTCTACTGAATAGCGAAATATATATACGATACGTCCTTTTCCTAGTGCATAAGTAGGTTCAGTAGATGCCAAAGAGCTTAAACGATTCCAACGCGCTCCAGCATCAACAGGGAGTTCTCGCTTATGGTTTTTTTGCTCATATAGGATTCACTGAACATACTGGACCTGCGAAACATTCTTTGGAGGTTCGGAGTCACTAATGCTTTTTTGCACCTACTCGTTGCACTCACGGACTGGGCTTGATTCTGACTCTGATCCAGTGAACCTAGTGGTCCCATGGATCAGAATCGATTCCAATAGACTCTCCAATAGACTCAATAGAGAATCGATTCCTAGACCCTCGAATCCGAATACCGTTAGAGGAATCGTCTGACCCACCGCTACTACTCTTCATTGCACTGGTTCAAGGACGGTGTGGTAGGGGTACGTGATCCGTTTACGTGGAGGGGATTTCTACACTCGAACGATCGATAACCGCCCGTACACGGAAGATGTGTTTACGCTGAAGGTAACTGCTTCGTGCTTACATTTCCATATTCGTAATGAGCTCTTCAGGTAAGGCCGTCTAGCAAATATGTACCGGTAGTGTGTTAGGGCGACCACACTTGTAGGCGAAAGCTTACACACAAAGCCCGCCCGCATTTGGAGGTGTCACAAAAGCGCGTAACGATGACGTCAGAGTTACACGTCGTTGTTTTGCTGGCGCGCTCGTGATGATTCATAGCCTAGGTGGATGATTCAAAGGTGTAGTACGAACGATGCAATACTCCCCTTCCCTTGGTTCATCCGTTCACTTGATCGAGCAGCTGTGACGTAAATTGACGGCATCAAAACAGCGATCAAGCTGAACAGAATGCGCGCGTTAGGAACCTGATGCGTACGGACAACTAATCTTTTCTTGTACCAGGAAAGATCCTCCAAATGGGAGTTCGGTTGGAGTTCGCTAACGAACGGACTTTGAGTGTTGCAAAACAGCATCTATCGCGCTTACACGATCACGTGCCCCTGCCATGTTTTGCACTCATTGTATCACAGGCGACAGTTCACAATTGGAAAATTGCTTTCACTTCGTCATCGCGTTGCAAATCCCCGTTCGAGTGGGGCTCGACTCGTCAATCTCGAAATAGCACTTCTATTTCACAACATTCTGAAAGCTTCGAATATTCATGACGTCACAGAGGAAATCGGTATTGGTGAGCTTTAGTGGCGCTACACTAAGAACAAAGAAAGCGGGCCAGTTGAGTGAACCGGTGGACTTGTTGTTGAGGAATTGGATTTGACGCCTGTAATTTACCCCAATTTCAACATTGACCTCCAAGGATTAGCTCTATCGCGAATCGGAAACGACGATTGCGTGCACGCCAGCCAGCCACCTCATAGAGGGTGGTCCCCGTCCATCACAGGAATAACTGGGCAAAGCTATACCTAATGTCCACTAGCACCGACACCTCGAAGAAAGTGTTCGATCCGTCCACGAGTTCGTTCGAGTAATCGGTTTGTTGCGTGTCAGCGTGCGGTTGGATCGAAGCAAGCGTTTCAAGCGCCTAGAACAGTTTCAAGCGCCACGTGTTGTTTAGTAGCGCGAGAAGGTTTTGCGCGAGAGAAAGAGAATGCGCACCAACAAAGGGCGTTTGTATTTCGCGAAACAACTTTACGATTGTTAACATTTATGTTTCTCAACCACAAGGTGAGAGGCGATAAATCAAAGGAGGAAATTATTTTCAAATTGCAATTTCGATCGTATCGGGAAGATTTGCTGATCATTAAAGAGCGGGGTTGAATTGGAACATTGCGAGTCCGCCGACCGTGACTTGTGTTGAGTGATGTGTTTCATTTTTTGTTTGCAAATTGAATTTTTACGTGATATTACACTTATATGGCCACAGTGGACAGTGGTATACACAAAAAGCACGACGCAAATCACGTTGGCACACTACCGGCTTACGCTTTGTTAAATAAGTGCACTGATGACTCGAACGGCCCGGGTAACTGTTTGATCATCTGACGCGCTGTATTCCTACCCCATTACCATAGCCATGTGAATCAACAGTTCCACTAGAATGGAGAAAACCCCCCCCCCCCCGCTCCAAAAGTCGGTCGGTGTTTGCGATTGTGCAATAAACAAATGGCTCTGTCTACAGTGTCCGCCCTTCGATAGCGCGTCATCGAGCTCCATCGATCGACGAGTCGGAGAATAGCCGGCTGATATACGTTTTAATGCAAAAATGTAAAATTTAGCATTCCACACCCCTTCCCTCTTGGGAAAAGCTGGTGCTTTAACGGTGCGGGCCCGTGCTGCAAACAATGGAAATGAGCGCCATGAGGCCTCACTGCTGCTGGAATGCGCTAATGTGCTATTCGGATGGACCATGTATTTGATATAACCTAACTAGTTTTGAGGTGGAATGCGACAACCCACGGGGTGTAGTGCGTTATCGGTCTGTTGTCTTAATTACATTAATCCGCGAAAACGTGAAAAATCCTACGCAAGCTTGTCTTGCGTAAACAAACCGTTGTGGTGTGTTGTTGGTTCCTTGTTTTGGGTTTTTGCATAATACATACTATTACATTGCTTGCACCTTGCCTTTGGACAACGTTATACGTTGTACTTCCTCATGTTTCTCACTATTTTTCAAATTGATTACTCCAACAGACCCACAATACCACAAACCACAAAAAAGAGATGATGAATTTTTCGTTTAACCTTATTTATTACACATATCGTTGTTTCGTTTCTTTAAAAATTCAAACATTGAACATTCGTGATCCTCGTTTACCTCGGCTCTCTGCTCGGGCAGACTCTACCTTAACCGGACTAACCGTACTAAAACATATTACAACGCAAACGGGCAAAGAAAAAAACAACAGAGCAAAAAACAATACTCGCATCGGTCATCGACGCACCGCCCGGTACAGGGAAAACTACAAAAAAGTAGTGGCACAGTAACACAACTCTCCAACTCGTTCCCCAACTCCCTTTACAACCCCTGACAGGTGTTTTTTCCCCCGATATTTACAATAGACGCTGCTGGGTGCGCGTTGCCCTCTGGTGGCTTAAAAGCGAAGATACTTCACAACGAACGGCAACAGCCCGAGCATCATCGCGATGGAGGACGGCAGGCGAACGATCTCGGCCGCTCCACCCTTCGCCGGTTCGGCCATCGAGGCGGACAGGTCGGGCTGGACGTTGAGGGACGAGTGCCGCACCTCCACGTCCGATCCGGATGCATTCGGTGTGCCGTCGGCCGGGGTGGCAGGAGCTGAATCCGGCATTGGGGCTAGCGGGGCCATACCGAGCGGGTTCTCCGATGAGCTGGTTTCGAGGGTTGTGGTGGTGGTGGTGGTTGCCGTAGTTTCACCTTCTGCCGCTGGTGTCGTTGCTAGCGGTGTGGCTTCTGTTGGAATCGGTGCGAGTGGAGCATCTCCATTGGGGTTGGCCGGAAGAGGAGCCAGTGGAGCATCACCGTTCGGGTTCGCCAGTGGAGCAGGTGTCTCTGCAGGAGCTGCAGCAGCAGCAGGAGTTGCCGTCGCTGCCGTCGTTGTCGCTGGCTCTTCCTTCGCGTCCTTCGGCTTCAGTGCGTCGTACAGTGCCGCTCCTCCAATACCCGCAGCCAGACCTGCTGCACCTGCTCCCAGTACCGTGCCGATTCCACTGCCCCCACTGGACTGCGGCTGCTCGTAATGGTGCACCACCGTCTGTCCCGGTTGTCCCTGGTAGTGTCCCTGATCGTAATGTCCCCCGGGGACGTACGACGGTTGATGGGGGAAACCACCCGGCTGCTGCTGTGGCACGTATCCTCCCTGCGGTTGATATCCGGGTGCGGGGAATCCACCGCCAGGGTGCTGTACCGGTGCGCCCGGGAATCCTTGCGGCTGCTGGACCGGGTAGGCCGGGTAAGCACCGGGCGGAGAGTGTGCCAAACCACCGCCAAATCCACCCCCGGTTGCATTATGACCATGCGAACGGTACACATTGCTTGCCACCAGTCCCGTACCGGCTGCACCGGCCGCTGCAGCTCCGGGGTAAACGCCTCCCGACGCTCCCGGTGCCCCCTGGGGAACCTGCCAGCCGTACGAAGGTTGTCCACCACCACCATGTGGTGCCCCCACTGGCGACTGCGGGTGTCCACCGGCGACCGGTGCGGAGGAGTAGACGGGCGCGACCGGTTTCGCTGCCGACGCGGGGGCCGCATGGCTCGGCGAGTAGCTCAGCTTGGCAATGTCCGCGTTCGCGTAACCCCGGTGGCCGGTCGGTTTGGTGACGCGCGACAGGGCCACCTTGCGGCCGAGGGCCGCCTGCGGTAGGGCGAGCAGCGCACAGAGGCAGATCGCCAGCAGCTGCCTATTTTTAGGCGAAAGTGAGCGCCTCGTCCGCCTTCCGATGGGTCGTGGGGGCTCCTCGACTAGCATGGTGGTTTTGTTTAACACGAACAACGAACCACTAGCACAGGCAAACACGAAAACACTTATCGGACACCGAGAAAGGGTGTTGGGTGGTGCTTGATCGGCGTACCAACGGCTAATAATATCGTTTGTTGACGGTCACGGGTATCGAGGCCCCTTCGAGCAGCGGCTTGTTATCGAACAGCTAGCAATTAGCTTGTGGTGGAGGGGGCTTTTGGGGGTGAAATTTACATACAATCCCGGGAACAAAAACCCCTCTGCTCGCTCTCTCGGTACGGGATGTTGAGGTGAAACTTCTCCCAAGCTTTTCACCCTGCAATAGCGCGTAATTCACACTGGTATCTCTTGCTGTCCCACTCGTAAGCACCACCTTCACACGTACAAATACACGCGCACACTTTGATCACAAGGTTAATCCCGTGGATGCTACTTGGCGACGACCGGCAGGGCTACTTGGCTTCCCATCCGATGAACGATCTTCGCCCGACTGGCCGTGCTGTTATCCGGAGGCTGCGATGTCGTTGGACGTTGTTATCTGTCCGTCGTGTTGGTTTATTCCCCTTGCCTCACAGGTGTATGTGCTAAAACGATACAAAAAGAATGCAATGAAAACACGAGCATGCAAACAATTGAGGGGGGGGGGGGCGAGGGCCACATGATGGATATATGTACATCGCCAATGTGTTTGGTACGCCGTCGCCGCGCACTTCAGGTGATAATGAGTGGATGCGAGAGCGGCTCACGTGAAGCCGTTTTCACCACCGAGCCCGAAAATTTGCATTCGATTGTAGAAGCGTTTTTCGTACAAGTGTTTGTGTGTGTCTTCGTTCTCTCTCTTTCTATCTATCTAACGAGCTACACAAATGTCGATGGTACGCGATGGATGAGTCTTCCGTGGTTTAGCCTTCGTCCAAAATCGGCACAACAAACTCACAGAGCTTTGTGCGATAAGAGCACATGCAACTGGCTTAAAACCCGGCGGATTTACGATGGACACTGTCACTGATCCGACTGTACCGAGCGCTGCTGTTATCTCTTACCTTGTGGAAAATGTTACTACTGCTGCTGCTGCTGCTTCTGCTGCTGCTCCGAAGGTAAGTCTTCACCTTTAAAGCGCGTGCGAGTGATTGTGCTGGTCGGTCGTTCGGTAGCGGCTACGGAGCCTCCGATGGAAGCGTCGCCTGCTTTGATATCCTACACACACCACCACCACCAGCAGCACAATCACAATCCAAGTGACCGGTTAATTGGACCAACACATTCCCACTCCCGGAGCCTTACCACAAAGCAGCAGGGCCCGTTGCTTTCGGCGGGAACTATACATACCGCTGGTGAGAAAGCGAGAGAGAGAGAGAGAGAGAGAAAGAGAGAGAGAAGCCCTCATGCCTCACATGCCCTGCTGCCGACCTTATTTTAAGACCCACCTGGAGAGTCCTTTCTTGGTGTAGGGCAATTCGTAGAATTAGTTTTTTTTCTTGGTGTGCGTGTGCTTGACGACCAGGTGCTGGTACCATGAGGTCCTTCAAAGGACATTAGCGAACGAACGCGCGCGCAAAGCGAAGGCGAAGATTGCGAAACAAAGCGGAAAGACAGAGAGAGAGAGAGAGATAGAGACAAAGAGAAGGAGAAAAGCAATAAAACCGTTTGTCGTGGGCTCGGTCTTAACGGTAAAAATAGAAGTTCTCGATTTGTTCCATCAACAAATCGTAAATAAGTAATTTAACAATGTATAGAGTAGAGCAAGGAGCTATTAAGCCGTAATATCCTAACCAAAACTTACTTAAGAAAGTACGGAGAAAATTATACTTTCTGGATGATATTTTTCCTAGAAAACACCTTAACCAGGCAATTCTGACGACCCCATCCCTTGGTTAACCTTGAAACTTCTATTTGCTCAGATCTACTTCCACTCTAATGCATTGTACTGCTGCTCCACACCTTGTGAATCACGGCGACCATTTCCACACCTTTTCCTGGTCGAGGTTCGAGTTAATGCGATGACGCTGACGCTTCTGATACGCCATTAGCGTAATTTATCCAGCAGTTGGAAATAATTTTCCACCGGGACGCTTTTGCAATTGTCATTTAACGACTTCCAATCGCCTACCTCCCCCCCCCCTCCGAAGGAAGGAAATGACTGATCACATGGGATTGATCTTGAACAGCTATTAGAACGTCGGCGATGAGGTCTTCCGAGGCCCTCCCTCATCAGCACATTCCAAAGGGTGGCAGGAAAAGGGTTCGATTGATTATTGAATATAGGAAGGGGATCAGGGCTAAACGTCTGTAGTGTGGGCTTAGAACTGGAATAGTTGTAAAAGTAGTTTGTAATGATTGGATTTGTAACCGGGACCGAATGACAATTTGCTGTGGCCGGGTCTCCAGGCTTCGGGTGGGAGTGGCTTGTGCGATACTTAATCGGCAGGTTTACGTCATCCCAAAAAGGAAGACGCTATTGAGGCAGCGAAGCTTGAACGCGGTTTTGGTTTTTGTAGCGGTTTCGGAAGGGGCATTGTCGTTACTTAACAATGTGATTGCAGAAAGGGTATGCCTTACTTACCTAGCATATCGAGGGTTTTTGTTGGTACGGAATCGGTCAGCGAAGGAATGTACCGGCCTTACGCATGTTATTATCATGATGTTTGGCGGTTTTTTTCTTCTCCTAAATGTTTTTGATAACTCAAGTCCCATATGGTCCGAACCGCCCATCTTACTATATCATACTATACCATAATCCAGACAACCTGATTAATGGCTAAGGCCTACACCAAGCTTGGTTGTTGCGCTATACAAGTAGAGGAAGTTTACGATAACTTTAGTTAGTTAGTTAGTTAGTTTAGTTTATGATAACTTTGGAACATTACAACTTGGCCCTCTCTAAACCCACTTAATGACTAGTTCGTTGTGATATATTATACCAGCTAAAGGCAGTTGATCGTATAAGGAATTAACGTCTGTTCATAGCCCACCGGATCAGTGGCGGGTTTACAGAGATTTGCTGCTATTGCTCAGTGTATTGCTCAGGGTTCGTCTAACACGGGGCGCCAACGTCCATCACCCACGGAGCCCTCCTTGCTAATACAGTGCCATATTCTATCGACTTTTATAGATGCTTGACTAAAGATAGACGGGCCCCTCATTAACAGAGCCCCCCGCAATTGCTCACTTTGCTTACCGTAAAAATCGCCACTGCTCTGGATGTATTGATCATTACCTTAACTAAAAAGGCATTTTGAAAATAAAAAAAATGCATTGTTCATTCCAATGCGTAGGCTTCTATTAAAAAGAACATTATTTCTTTGACTAAAAGCTCATCTAGAATACCTTTTTAAATTTTTAATTTAACGATTAATTTGTTATTTACTTTATTTTATCATTTGAAACTAAATGACGAGCTGTGTGCTACAATTTTTCCCACTATGCCGCAGCGAGTAGCTGTCACGCGGATTGCATACCTTAGGCGCGCGGTGTTGATGCACGGCAGGCTTGCTATCGATGATACAAATATAAATGGTGACCCAAATAAAAATATTTAAAAAATAAGTATAATAAATAGAGGTTTAAATGAAAGGAGAAAATCAAGTGCCATTTTTTTAATCATTGAGAACACTTTAACTTTAACTAATTATTATCAAGGAAAATGAATAAATATGATTCACCTATTGTTTTAAGCGATTTCCATATCAATAATACATCATTTATCGCCACTTTAATTTTTTTTAATGAAATGCCACCATTATAAGTACAATTTTAAATGAACAAGAATTGAAAACACACTCTTTGTAGGTTAGATCAATTCACATACTTTTATTCACTACACTAGCCCTTGAAAAATGAGCCCGATTTCGAAACGAGCCAACGCAGTGGATCCAATTCCGGTACGTTCGGTTTGCTGGTCAGCTGCAGCGGCGGCACAACAGTTCCACCCGTTCCGTTTGCCACTGTAACGCAATCGGAAGTCGGTGCTGCATGTGCAATGCTCCAAAACACGCCCGCTGCTCCACTACCACCGTTGCTGCTAAAGGCAGCGAAGCACAGCAGCATGCACAGTACCACCGGCCAGGAGAATCGAGCCGCCGCACCTCGTGTGTACCGCATTGTGCGACCGATTAATTGCTACTGAAGCATCGCTACGTGTGGCGATGAGTTGATTTTAATGTTTATTTGTTTGGCCTTTTCTTGGGCGATAAGAGCGTTTGCTCTACAATGACTAGACGTAGTTTTGTGGTGGTATACACTGATCGTATAAGGACGGTAAAGACAGCAAACAGACAGGGCGACTGTGTTCTGCAGCTCATCCCTCGAGCCGTGCGATGGCACCCAATGGGGAGGCTATCAGGAGAGCAAGCAGAGTAAAGCCCACACTGGAACACGCACGAACGCCACTCCCATTCAGATTGCGATGGTGAAAGACAATTTTGAATTCTTTCAGCTTCTTATCACCACCGGACGGCATCGATGCACTACCGTCAACAGCGGGGCCAGGGAGTTCCTGCGAGCTTTCATCCGTATCAATGTTGTACTGCTGGCCAAACTCTGGCTGCAGTGGAACGAATTCATTGTTCGGATCATCCCCAAGCAGCATTAGGTCGACCGGATCGAGATAATCCTTCAGCTCCTCGATGTATGGTTCCGCCCGCTCGCGAGTATGTCGTTTCAATCGACTTCCTGCGCTGTACTTTCCACCTTCACGACGACCGGACGTTAGCTTGGTGGCCCGTTGACTCTTTCCACCTCCCTTCCCACTACCTACCCGTCGATAGTGATAGTTGGAGTACGCGTTCGGTACACCGTCCGGGTTGAAGAAGTCCTCCACCCGTGGGGAAAGCCCATACCGCGACCGGTGACTCGTTTTCGGTGGATCAAAGGCGGACTTCCAGTCGCGCCGTGGGCCCGACCCGAACCGGGCACGCCAAGTGCGCTGCTGCCACTTTTGCACACGGTTGCGTACCTTCGATTCGACGAAACTGTGTTGGGATAGGTGGTGCAGGAGCAGAAACGATACACTCAAACGGAGCAGCTGACCGGGGGTCATCTTTTTCACTGTTGTCCGCACGTACACGTACACCGGACGGGTCGACCGCACACGCAGACCACTTGATGCTACTGGCACGGATGCTGGAATGTGTCTGCGCGTCCCGAGACGAGCTTTTTGGCATGCTCGACGTCGTTCGTAGCTGGGTGGTCTGCGAGGAAGCGCGATAATCAATAATAGTTGAGACAGACTGGCGCCACGTTTTTTGCCGTTGCGGCGGTTGTTTGTGTGCGCGGGAAGATGCGCTTCCGCTGTGAGATGGTTGTGCTAAAAAATGAAAAAAAAGACATTCCCTTACAGCAGCATTTGTGTGGGAAAGTGTTGCCTGGGAAATGGGGAAAGTCCTTACGGTATTATTTTACATTTAATTTCTTCCTTCTAGTTCAGTTGATTTTGTTGTCCGTTGGACATGTGTCGCTGAACTTATTAATCATTTCTTTGTTTCTTGCATGTACATTTTCCGGGTCAAGTAATTATTGTCAACCAATCTCTTTAAACTTATGGCCTTTTCGTTGCTAGATGCACTTGACCCTACATTGCCGAACGCTGCATGGGAGCACGGAACCTTTTTGCTTTCGTATGACATTAATTTACTGCTCTGCGTTGGTGTTGTAAGCCGTTGAAACAAAAAGGATCTTTGTTTATTTAAACAGAAAAATGTGCATTCGGTACTTGAGTTAACATTCTCCGTGCGTGGATCGTCCCATTAGGTTTAGGACTGTTGTAATGATTTTGTTTTACTTGCCATGTTTGACCGAGGGTAAGATCTAAACTTTTTTATTGCTAACATCTGTTCCATGACATGTGTCGAACCGAACGGTTGAGCGTAAGGGAAAGATATTACATATTCTTGAGAGCTAACACGTGTGTTTGTGTGCTAGTAAAGTTTTGATTGGAAAGTTTGCTTTAAGCATTTAACTGTTGCGTTCTCAACCGTTTACGTTTCATTCTATCCTATGGTGAGCTGTCCTTTAGAGCAGAGATGAAAAGGTTAATACAATTAATCGCTTTCAAACTAATTCATCGAAACATGGATAAGAGGAACGGATTAGGGAGGGAAATCATATATATTATTTTTATTACAATTATTATCATTATTATATTTATTTTTATTATTATTATTATTATTTTTATTATTATTATTATTATTATTATTATTATTATTATTATTATTGTTATTATTATTATTATTATTATTATTATTGTTATTATTATTATTATTATTATTATTATTATTATTATTATTATTATTATTATTATTATTATTGTTATTATTATTATTATTATTATTATTATTATTATTATTATTATTATTATTATTATTATTATTATTATTATTTCATTATTATTATTATTTTATTACTATTATTATTATTATTATTATTATTATTATTATTATTATTATTATTATTATTATTATTATTATTATTATTATTATTATTATTATTATTTTATTATTATTATTATTGATGCAATTTTTATTATTATTATTTGTTTCAATTATCGGGCACAGTAGCCGAATAAAGTATTTACAAGTAATAGTTATAATGTTACAATATTTATGCAGCAGCATAACATTGGTCATGACAGGAGCCGAAGTCTCTCTTTGGACCGCTCTGAAGAAGAGATCCCAAAGCGAAATGCATCAAAGCTCGCATTGAATTCTTTTTATCTATCTCTTTTTATGAAGGCTCCTAACTCGTAATTTTAATCATACAATAGTAGATCTTGATACTGGCGTTTTTCTATATTATTATATTTTACTCAAGACCATGGAACCCTTCCTCGAATGGTGTGATGTCCTTAGAAACCGTAATATCCTAAAAATCAGAAAAAATAGGGGAAAAATGATCGTTAAAAAAAACCTTTAATTTTCATCCTATTTGCAATCTAGGCCTTCTTACGAAGATACTTTGTTTCTATCTTATTAAATTCATTTTCCTTGCTTACCAATGTCTCACTTATCCATATTTCCAAATGAATTCCTCCTCGCAATGGCCCCCATCGGACGTTTGACTTACTCTCGCGTGTGGAAATAAACTTCCACACCGTCTAAATCAATTATCTATCATCGCATTCTAGGAAAGTGGAGCCGGCGAACCACCCCACACCCCGCAAACAGGTTAAACCTGCCCCGCTAAATATTAACAGACCCTTGTAACGGCATCCCCATTTTGCAGCGCACCAAGCACAACCACTTGCACTTTCAATTCACCTGCACGCTGCAACGCTGCAAAACCGGCTGCTGATTGAACTGGCCCTCCGGTCCAGTACAGTTTGTTTGCAGCGGCCTGATTCCAACGATCCAATTCTAACGCAACCGTCCTTAACCCAGCATACCAAACGTAGCGGCCACGCAATCCGCCCGCTTCCGGATTCCGTGGCCCATGTCTGGTGCTGGTCATCGACCACCTATTTCGGATGGTGGTGGTAGTGGGGCTTAAGAACGCTTCTGCACCCTGTCTGACCCTCTGCGAAGGAAAACGAGACGCCCCCAAAACTACTGGCCCTGCAAGCTTCCAGCAACACACGCTTCCACATTGCATCATCTGCGAAGGTCGTCGTGCTGGCCATTCTCCTGCACTTCTCTCTGTCTCTCTTTGGCGTGCTCCTTCGTGTTTGTTTAGTGAAAATCAAAACAAATCACCCTCCACTCCTCCCTCCCACGTTTGGTGGCTTTAGAGATCGGTGGTGGCCCACCGAACCGCCGCAAAGTGACCGTAACACACGAGAAATGTCGATCAAGCTGTGGTGTTTCGTGACCGGTTTTCCTAGGCGGCACGCCGTTGCAAAAAAAAAAACCCACCACCACCACCACCACCCTCCCCGCTCGGGAGTTGGAGTAAGGGCCCTCCGTCGAGGGGCCAGTCCGTTCGGTCGGTGGCAGGGTTTTGGCACGGCCGCCAGTGTTACCCTGGCGATCGTACGGTGCGGATCGTCGTACCCTTGTGTGTTTTTGTGATGCGTCTCTCGTGGAGCGTTCTTCGGCTGGTCCTGGCCGCCTTGGTGGCGGGAAGCTTCCTGCTGGAACAGACCACCGGAGAGCAGTCGGCGGACGATGTTGCCCGCTCGCTGGGCGTTTCGGATGTGCACGACTGGGACATTCGGTCGCTGTACCGGGTGCGGTTCCAGCACGTTACCAAGCGGCCACCACCGGGGCTGCGGGCGGCCGAGCGACAGTCCCGGCTCGCCACACGGTGGGCCGCACTGCGCGAGCGGATAGCGGACTTTTTCCCCTCACGCCACACGAACCCGCGCACGGTCGTTACGTTCGACAAGATCGCGACGGACTTTGTGAACGTGGGCATTGTAAAGCTGGCGAAGGCGTTGGACCCCCCAAAGCCGCTACCGAAGAGCAGGCTGGGCAGGAAGGGTAAGGTGGTGGCGGTGGTGGAGCCCAAGCAGGAAGTGACGGTACAGGAGGAAGCAGAAAAGGAAGTGACGACCACACCAGCCCCGAAAGATGTACGACCGAAGCGCCGCGTCACGCTGCTGGTGGATCTTCCCGACTTTGATCTTCAGGATTTTGATGGCTTGATCGAGCAGCAAGCAGATCAGATCATTCAAGCGTCGAGCACAACAACCCGAACTCCACTATCAACAGAGCCTGCAACGAAGTCGTCCGGACGAGCTTCCACCACACCACCCCAGTATCCTTTGCTGCCCGAAACGCCCCAAAGGCTCGTCGCCGACAGTCCCTGCGCGAGCAGTGTCGACGCCATTGCGCAAGGTGCCGTATCAAAGTTCCTGCTACTACTTCTAGCCGGGTTCCTATCAACTTTCCGCGCATTGCGAATGTGATCCTGCTGCCCAAGGGTCACGGGACGTCTACGTAGTTTGATAAGACTTTTTTGGCGAACCTCGAAACGCAACGTTTTGGGCAGCCACAAACAACAGCCCCACAAACGCTATTTTAGACCCGGTCCGTTCGGGTGGAACGACTCATTTTGTGGCCAGTCGTGCTAGTGTCCAGTTGTGGTGTCTTCAGGCAGCATGCGCATTCTAGGTGCTCTCTATTTGTTTTTCCTCGTCCAGGGTAATGTGCGCGGCTTCCAGGGCGATGGCAATCGTGGTGATGGCACTGCCGGTGATCTAACCCGCCGCAAGCGTAGCTGGAGCTGGAGTTCCTCCAGCAAAGTAACGCAGCGACCGATCGGATGGAACGTGAACGCAAAACCGACGCAACAGGCACAATACCCACGGCAGCAGTACTATCCCCAGCAGCAGTACTATCCCCAGCAGCAGCCACAGTTTGTACTGCCGCAGCAACCGAAGTACAGGCCGGCCGTGCAAAGCTCGTTCTCGTTAAGCTTCGGTCGGCCAACGAAAAGCGTGACCAGGCAGTTGGTCAAGGCTGCCGTAGCGGTCGGCGTTGCGGGAGCCGTCTCGGCCTACGCCAAACCGGTCCGGCCGAGCACCAAGTCGCCGGCCCAGCGGGCAGAAGAGCGGGAAAGGCGTCGTCAGCAGCGGCTGAGCCGACGGTCGACCACCACGACCGCCGTCCCACCGGTCGAGGCCAACTCCACTTCGACGACCGCAGTCCCGCTGGCGACCTCCGAGCTAATCCCGGTCATGGTGCAGGACGCAAACAAGCTGCTTCACGTCGTGTACGTCCGGCGGGATCAGATCCCACCGGGGGGAATTCCGATCGCCATGTCGCTTCCTTTCCCGGGCGAACCAACGCCAGAGCAGCAACAACAACCCCAACAGCAAGCTGCAACCGTCACTCCGCCACAGTTGCCAGTGCCCTCGGTGAACTCCATCGAGACGTCGGAGTCAACCACCGTACCATCGGTTCTTCCTACTCCACCAGCACAATCGTAAGCGGCGAGTACACACACACACGCAAACGCCCTCAGCCCTGTTTGCGCAACGTCCTCCAAAAGGCTCCAAAATTAATTGGACACAGTGCCTACACCCTAAACGGTGCCTAATTTAGGAAAATAAGAAACGCTCGACACCGTTTGCGCATCCTTCTCCAGCCGCTGGTGCACGCAACCTGCCCCGAGCGCGCGTGCTTGCGGTGAGGTGTGAAAGCCTGAGCTTGTCGAGTGATTGCGAACACACTTTGTACCGCTGCTGTGCAACCTTGAAACGATCGGGGGGGAGGTGCGAGCGCGCTCTAGTAGGAATCCTATCTTACTTTCATCTTGTCCAGCGGCGTTGCATCGATATGGAGATTGAGCCCGGGGTAAAATGAGAGCAACTATGATTTGGCAAGAAAACAGATACCGACACGATTAATCGTCGGAGTAGCGCGCGCGTGTCTACTCCGAAGTGGACGTTCGGACGTTTCGGGAGGGTGTAACGGTGTGTTGCCTAATCTCGTGTCTACCTTTCGAAAGCTCTCACACCGAATAGGTTAATAGCTCTTTTTTAAAGTGCCTTTTGTTACTGTATACTCGAAGCGCGTTAGTTGTAATACTCTTGATTGTAAGCCGCAGCAGCAGCCGCCACCGCCGCCAGTGTAACCACCTGGTGTGGCCTCCTATTAATGACTCGCTCGTATCAATAAATACTTTAAGCTTACGTTATACCTTACTGAGAACAGCATTTGTTGGGATTTTGCACGCTCAAACCTGATGACCTCTGGCTTATCGCTTGCATTGAGGGGATGAGGGAATGCAACCGGAGCGGATAATACAACCTGCCATGCGTGCGTGCGTGATGGAAAATTCTTCAAAATTCAGCAACTTCTTGCCCTATCGCAAGCGGATCGATCACACGATCGAGCCTCGTAGCACGTTTTTGAACCGCACCGTACTTAGAACTGTCTGTCAAACAAACCCCAGATCCCCTTTTCCCGCAGACTCCAGTTCACAGTCTTCTCCCCATCCAGTCGCTGGGATGGAGCAAAGGTCATCGCCAGTTGTACGCCGCTGATTGATAACTCCAGAGCACAGCGGGTCCGTCGGGAGCGTCTGAAAAACTCACGACTCATTCAGTGTGGAACGTTCCCGGAGGGAAGAAGCAACCCGAGCGACGTTTAGTGGTAGTTGTTCTCCATCCAGTGTCATCGCCCTCCCCCCGCGCACACACCAAGATGCGTCTGACGGTGTTAATCTGTCTCTACCTCACCTTCCTGGAGGCGTCCGTCGGCAGCCTGATCTACCCGGAACGGACGCTCATACAGATGCTGCTCGGCCAGGGGCGGATGGTAACGGTGGATGAGTTGGTGGCCGCCGGTGGATCTATCGCGCAGCTACGCTCCCAGGAGTCATCCGAGCCGCCTCAGCCGAGAGCAGCGCGTGTTGGAAAGCGAATGCTTGCGATCGGTGGCGAACAGCAGCCCGGTGAGATACCAGCGGAAAAGGTGGTGGCGCTGAAGAAAACGATAAGAAAGCTGGCGACCAAAAAGCCGGTGAAGCGACTGGTAAACACGCGCGGATCGGTACGCCCGAAGGTGGAGCGCGTACGGGAGTGAAGGGGTAATCGAAAGCTCTTTCAGTTTGTGTGCAAGTGGTGAGCTGGGGCGGAAAGCTTAGTTGTTAGTGTTAGAGTGTACTAATAATGTAGTGTACTAAGAACATTATGGGAAAACAGGCATCCTTCATTTATGGGACACAATTTCCAAAAATAAACGACCTTATACTTACTCATATAATGCAGTTATCAACTGTCTGCGCTTCTATTCCCATATGATGACCAATTTGTCAGTGATAAGCCCTGCGTAATTAAGCATGTCATGGCTTTTTGTGTTCACCTTTCATTTCTACCGCCGTCGCCCATCGCTCGCCTGATAAGAATGTCGTCTCGTGCATGGATCGTTTCGGATTGTCACATTGATATGGTGCTGCAAGGCAACGAGAAGAAGTATAAAAGTCTCCCCCAGTCTTTGTCCAGTTTTCAATCAACAATCAAAAACAACTAAATTTATTTTACTTCGTTTCCAACACAAACATAATTTACACCAACACACGCACGCACGCAAACATTTACGCAACTCCGGGCGCACCCACACATACACACACATACACCGGTCAGCAGAGCAAAGTTATCTAAAACAACTCAAGCGGTTACACACAACAACATCCTGCTTTAGAATATAGATTTAATGTAATCGGGAAAAAAGCTTCTCGACGGCGTTTTGGGAACTTTTCGTTCCACAAATTAATGCATTGCAGTACAAAGTGGAATGTAGATTGTAAGTGTAGGTGTGTGTGGGTGTGTGGGTGAAAGTTTTTGATAGGAATGATGAAATCCATTGCCTTCGTTTGCGCCTTTTTGTCGATTTGTTGCCTTTTCTGTTTCCTTTTCTCTGTCTGTCTTTATGTAGAGCTTCATTTTTTTCCTTTTAAAATAATCCATTATACACACTAGCAATTACAGTAAGCTTCACACAATAGTTTAAACATTGTTTTCAAGTTATTTTAATTCTTCATTTATCCCGTTCTCGTTCTCATTATCATCCTCCCATTAAATCGTTCTATATCAAATGCTGGTTTGTAAAAGTTGCTTTTCACACGTTTTCTTTAAATATGTGGGTGTGTGAATGTGTGTGAATGTGTGTGTTTGCCCCTTAAACTACACGTAACCACCACAAACACCCTCGGCGTGTGTGTTAATAATAATGCCTTATATCAATAACATTTCGTACGATAATAAGATTTACTAAAGGTCCAAACCTCTGCGTTTTGTGATTATCTGTGATTCATTTGGTATTTACTTTGTTTCTCCACTGTTCGCTGATTTTGTTTCATGTACATTATGCTTTTTGTATTTTTCCCCCTCTTTTGTTTTGTTGTGTTTAATATAAGTCCTTTGGCTGCCACGTTTGTATTCTGTCACCTGAAGGCACTGATTTGCTGTGATTTCTTACATTTTCTGCTACGCTTACATTATTTACTCTTTTTCTTCTTCCTCTTCTTCTTCTTCTATTTGGTTCCGTTTTACTTGTGTGTTTTTTTTGTCTGTTAACCAATACGTACTGTGCTTATGTACTTTATCTGCTTCCATACCAAGCCAATGTGCATCATTTGGTGACTGTGCTTGTGTGCACTCGAAATCTTTTGCTGACGTTGGTTGCTTTACTCTTACTTTAATGTTGTTATTTATTTTCAAACAAATCCCCACTTAACACTGTTTTGTTTGCACACCTTACAAAACAAGCGCAAAACAAATAATAATAATAATAATAATGCCTTATGCCATAATGCCTTACTAAGCACGGCTGCTTACTAGTCTACTAGTGCGGGGTTTATGTTTATCGGAAATCATTGTTTAGGGTAGGAATGTTAACATTACTCTTTGAGGAATAAAATAAACACATGCACACACACACACGCAAGCATGTGCACACAAACAAACGCACGCTGACACTCTTGTTGCTAGTAGATTTGCCTGTTTTGCTGTACAACAACCCAACGGGCGGGGCATTTTTCTTTTACTCAAGCACACTATCTTTTCTATGCTAAATAAGGTGGTTGAAGATTGTAAAAGCGTTTTTCCCTTAAAACTGATCCACTATAACACACGTGCTTACTTAACACACTAAGACATGCTTCTTTCCACCTTTAGTATATTGCATGCGTACTATTGAATCCCTAAAATTCCAAACCATCAACACAGGAATGCAGCAACAACACTTGACTAGATGAGCGGTAGCAATTGATTGTGTTTATCGTTCTGTTTTTGTTTGATTGCTGCTGAAGCAATTAACAATGTATAGCAATGTTGCTTACTTTGCAACATGTTTTCAAATGATTGCTTAATTAAAACGGTTGAAGAATAAAATTAAAACCTTGGATTTTTATAACAGAAAAACAACGATTTATGCGACCAATTGGCTAAATTGCTCCATTTTTGTTGCTTTAAAATGTTCTTTTATAAGCACGAAAGTACCCACTTTTGTTTAAAATCGATGCAGACAAAAATGCAACAGGTACGAAAAAACTCAATTAAAAATGTTGTTGCATTCCACCAAGTGTCGGTTTGTAAAACAGTTTAGATTTTCGTTCGTAACAGCTTTGCTGAATGCTGAACTTTACCGCCGAAGCTTTGCTATAAACGAGCACAGCGAGCTATAATGTTAGCCCCACCACAGATTATAGCAAACATTGCCCCAGCCATAACTGCCCAGCGACCGTAATTTTACAGGTGTGTGCATAAGTGTAAGCCCCGAGAGGACACACACAAACATTCCCTGTGCTAATTAATAAAAAAAATAAAATAAAAACGTCCGCAAAGCATTCAGCGAAACTCCTGCATAACTCATCCCTTACCGCGCTATGGACCCTCGGTGGTCGCCTGCAATTAAGTACGTGCTGGTAGTGATGGTTTCTTTTGTTGCTTCTTCCACCCAGAAGGGAACAAAAATACACACCTAAGTTACTGTGCCAGTGGGTACGCGATACGCCTTACCAACCCAAGAAGCGGGGGTAAAAAATAACACAAACAAATAAGGTGCATTGTTTGTGGCTTACATTTTATCAGCTACACACGCGTGTGTAAAATCGTCCAAACATACTCATCGAAAGGAATGCATTTTGCTGTGAACACTAGCTACACATACTAGCAACCGTTTGCCGTTAAAAAAAAGCGAAGCTGAAGCTGCGCGCAGTGCAATTTAAAACACACACCCGGCCCGGCGTTGCCGTTGCTAAAACTGACTTATGCTAGTAGAAATTATTGAACAAGCTTTACTCCCTTAATTGATAAGATTATTTGTCCCTTATTAAGCGCTCAATAGAAATGTTGGTTGGTTCGCTAAATGTTCTCCTCATACAGGCTTCTTCGGCACACACCAAGCTTTACACCTGGGCCCCCCTGGCAAATCCGCACGAGCACGAACGAACCCTACGACGACCTTGGGCGCTGCTGGGCCTGCCGTCGATAGCTCTCCGCCAGCTTTTCCACGTAATCGTTTCGCTCCAGGCGCACGTACGGTACCGGTGCACCAGCCTGCCCGGCCAGCAACGGTGCGGGCTTTCCGCACACAGCCAGCCGAGGTGGGCTCGGTGGTGATGGTGGTCGCAACGGCGAGCAGCAGCAACTGCGCCGCCTAACCAGGGCCGCTTTTCGGCGCTCCAGCCCGCGCGCACGTCGATCGAGCTCGGAGGAGGAACAGCTGGCGGATCGGCTGTACGACGGTGTGGCACTGATGGACGTACGACGTTTGGAAATTGGTTTGCTAAAATCGACCCGGCTTACCTCGAGCACCGGCGAACGATCGAGCTCGATCGATGATTTGCGGTGATGCCCGTTGACAGCCGGTCGCGATTCGTCCGTCGTCTGGTCGAAGATCTTGTACGACGGTATGATTAGCTTGCGGGGTGCTTCGCGCCGATTGTTCACGTTGACGATCACGTTCGGACGGGCCGCTCCACCGGTACACTGGTAGAGGGGGCTGCCCATTCCGGCACGTGGCATTAGCGAGGTGGGAGATGCTGCCATCGTTGTTGACGCCGCCGGGCTCGAGGGTTTCCGGTACATTTGATCGATGTTGAGCAAACTTTCCTCGAACGAAAGCTTTTTCTTCTTTTTCGCAATCGGTGGTGAAACGATCACTGAACGCGATCGGTCTGTGGCGTAAGCGTTCTTTGGTGTTGCACGCAACTCCGACGAACTGGTGGGACTTCTGCTGACATTGCTTTTGCCGCTGCCGCTGTATGGACTGCTGGTGCCGGTGTTTTGACTATCGGGACTGCTTTTGCCATTGCTGTTACTGCTACAGCTACTGGCACTATCTTCACACCGGGCTGGACTTCCGCTGTCCCCTTGCAAGCCAGGCTGTACATCAACGGGTTGAGATTCTTGGTGCAGTACGAGCTGAGACTGTACTTCCTTCTGGCGCTCTTGGGATAACTCCGAACTCGTAAGATCAATGGTGTTGTTGTTCGCCTCATCTGACAGCGTCACCGGGTCACTCGCGTGCTCTTCTGCTGCGTCTAATTCGGCTGCCGCTACCAGCTTCACCGTTACCTCTTCATCTTCCATTTCATTGCTGCAAGTGCTGCTGCTACTACTGCTGCTACTACTACTGCTGCTGCTGCTGCTGCTACTACTCGACGACGATGAGCTAGAGGATGACGATCTCGACGAGCTTGAGGAACTACTACCACTAGAGCTACTGGAACTGTTCGAACAGTTACTCTCTTCGTCTTGCTGCTGTACCGGAGGAAACGATATCTTCCCGGGCAATCTCCGCACGCTCAACAACCTGGTCCACTCAATGGAGTTACGCGGAATCACCTTTCCCGCACGTGTCTCAAGATATCGCTGATGCACGATATATTTGCGCACCAGTCGCTGGTGAAGCTTCCGTTGACTCACCCCTCTCGAGCTGTACTTCACCCGCAGTGTCTTCAGTACGCCCTCCTTCACGCTCTGCTCCTCCGCATTCACCGGTATAACTTCCTCGTACTGTACGCACTGCTCATCCTCCGCAAAGGCAAACACTTCCGACTCTTGCTTGGCCGGCACCTCCGCCTCATCCTCGGACGAGCTCGTGTGCATCATCTTCTCGATCTCCTGCTCCACCCGGCTAAAAATGTCACTCTCACTGTCCGCCGCCACTAGCAACGGTTCCTCGGGCTCGGGCGCTAGATC
Source organism: Anopheles gambiae (assembly GCF_943734735.2). Classification (NCBI taxonomy): domain Eukaryota; kingdom Metazoa; phylum Arthropoda; class Insecta; order Diptera; family Culicidae; genus Anopheles; species Anopheles gambiae. The sequence continues at coordinate 10,691,785 of NC_064602.1, read as the reverse complement.
CGCCATAAAGATCTCGTGATCCTCACAGCCTTCGCCGAGATCTTGCCTCACCACGACGAGATCTTCCTCCTGCAGCTGAATGTTTTCCCGCAGCAGATCGGCAATAGAGCCACGGTCCTCTTCCACAATGAACACGCGCCCTGTGTTTGAGGCAGTGGTTCCTTCCGGAACCATCTCACAGCTCTCACCGTCATCAACTTCATCATCATCGATTATGCACACCTCGTTCGTGCTCACATCAATGAAGATGTTCGTCTCGCTAAGCACGGCTTTGCAGAGATCCTGCAGCCTTGGTGGTTCACTCTTCATCTCCTCAATGATGTAGAGATGCTTGCTGTCGCGAATCACCTGCTCACACAGCTCCTTCAGTGTTGTGGGCTGGCGGAACAACTCCAGCGACTCGATCCGCTCGTAGCACAGGTCTCTCAATGATGGAACATTGGAGAACATGAGCACTGTTTCCCTTTCAGGTTCCATTGACGGAGACGGTTCTGGAATCGGTTCCAGCTCAACACGATCCTCCTCGATTGGCTCTACCTCAACCGGAGGGCTCACCTCAACTGCAACCTCACGCTCACTTTCCTCCCTGTGCAGTGCTTGCCGCCGGGCCAGATCCTCTTTCGCCCAGCGTCGGAACGGTTTCGAATTGAGCGTGTCCACCAGCAGGTTGAGTAGACTTTTTGGGCTACGCTTCTCTGTTTGTACTTTGAATTTCGGTATATCACAATTGATAAACTCTTCGATGCTCGAGCGACGCGCCTTCTTCGGAAACCGCGGCAGATCGTAGTCGTAGAAGCGTCGCTTCCGATACTTTGGAAAGCAGCGAGGCACCTTAAACGAGGCCTCCTCATCGGTAGACGAATCTTTGAGCGAAGTGTCCGATTTGATCTCATCGATTCTTGCTTCTGAAGGTTTTTGGGCGTCATCTTGTCCCTCTAAATGGTTCAGCTGCTCGATCGTTTGAGGATCTTCTTTCAGCTCCTCCTTTAACTTCGGCTGGGAAAGATCTTCCGGCTTACACTCAGGAGATCGCTCAGCCTCTTCTTCCTTCAGCTCCTCGGTGCAATCTAGCTTCATCTCTTCCTCCGGCAGATCTTCCATCTTCTGCTCCTGTTCCACTTTGGGGGCTTCAGGTTCCTGCTTCGTCTGCTGAATGACCGATTTCTGCTCGGGCAATGTATCCCGTTCCTCAGCCGATTCGTCATCCTCCTCCTCAACGTCTTCCTGTTCCTTCTCTTTCTCCCTTTCCTTCTCCTCGTAAACCACCTCCGATTCCAGTTCCGTTTGGTAGTACTTCTCACGATTCGACTCGATCTCCTCGAGGAACTTCAGCGAATCAGCACTATCGTTGATCGGGACGACGTTCTTCGGCAGCTCGTTGATAACGCTCAGATGTTTGTACTTGTTCAGCTCGCTCTGCGGCACATCGTACGTCTCCAGTATGTACAGCTTCTCGCCATCCTTACCGGTTTCTTCCGGTTTCGCCGGCTTCTCAATGTCCACCAGAATGTCCGGCAGGTTACCGTTGCTTTGCACATTGGCCACGATCACACCCGTGTGCCCGGTGACGGGCGCTACCGGTGTTGCTGTTGGTGGTGAGGGCGATGATTGGAGTGTTGTTTCTGCCACTTCATCTTCGACGGGAATATCCTTTTCTGTCTGTGCCTGTGGCTCAGCTGTCAGCGCCTGCTGCGTCGTCACAGGAACATCTTCTGGAGCTGTCACCTGGACACTCGTATCGAATGTTTGTTGTTGTGGTTGTTGTTGAAGTTGCCCACCGTACTTGCATGACTCATAGTTCTGATGCGCAATCAAGTTGTTGTTAGTCTCTTTGGGAGCTTTCGCTGCAGTAGCAGCAGCAGCAGCAGCACCACCATCCTCCTCCTCCATCTCACTCCAGCTTGTGAGGTAGTCGCGCAAGCTCTTATCTTTCAGGCTTTCGTCCAGCGCAAAGCTGCGCGGTCCCAGTCCGAGATCTTCCATCGTCGCATAACCGCCGTACGCACCCACCGCTTCCGGGTGTGGCTGGTGATGTTGGGGCTGGTGTTGGTGACGAAGATGATCAGGGGTAGAGATCGGCTGGCCCGTACCATACCCAGCAGGTGCGGTGACACTATTCCCAGCAGCTCCAACCATAGGCTTGGAGTGCATGTACCGGTTCTTGAGATACATCTGCTGGCAGTCGTAGTTGAGCGCATGGTTCGTTTCGTACATTGAACCCGCCCCGGGTGGCATCGGTGCCGGTCCGCTCCCACTCTTGAGGATCTTCACACTGTTGATCTGCTCCTCCAGGTCGATCAGTGGATGGTTGATGTCAATTACCGGGCTCGGTGTGTCGAAGTAGCAGCTGGACGACGACTTGCGACTCGTCTGGCTCATGGTAGTTGGGACACCTGTAGCACCACCATTAACGCCAGCATGCTTCTGCGACGGTACGACAGGTTGCGCTCCATACTTCATGCCGTAGTGGCTCGAGTGAGTCAACCCGGTCGGTGGAGCACCTCCATAGTGCTGCGGTACACTGCCCGACGTCACGTTTGGTGTGTAGAAATCGTTGAGATTTTTGCTGAAAGTCAGCTTCGGATTCGGATAACCCATTTGGGTCTGCACTTGATGGTGATAGCTGCCAGCACTCCCTGGAGCTACACCGTACGACCCATTGCCCGTCTGCAGATGGTGTGGATCAGTGGTGTATGGATGGGGCAGTGGAACACGCCCACTCATCGCACGCTGATGGTAGGGGTCCTCGTAGGACGCGGGGACGCTCCCATTCGCACTCGTCGTGTAGCCGTACCCGCTGACCGCACTCTTGTGGTGCGGATGTGGCACATGATGATGGGGATGGGCATGGGGATGGGTCGGGTGGGATGGATGTGGATGGTAGCTAGCAGCTGACTGGCTCGCATACGCCATCCGGTTCGGTGGGATGTAAGGATTGGTCGCCGCGTGATGGTGCGGATGCGAACTGGACTGAAGTTGCTTGGTGAAGCTGTTGCCGTAGTACTCCATCGTTGGGTTCATCATGCTTTTCGTTGGGCCCATCTGGGTGTAGTAGGTACCGTGGGTGGAGCTACCCGTACCCGGAGCAGTTCCAGCATTACCAACAGCTCCACCGGCAGGCATGTAGCCACTCCCGGTACCGTACCCACTGACGTATCGTTGAGATCGTTCGTTGTACATGAGATCTACGCGGGAGCTACTCGGCAGATGCATCCCGGGCGAGGGGACCGCACTCGTGTACTTGTTCCGCACGATGTGAGGATAAGCATCGTAGCCTGGATGTGTTCCAGGAGCTCCTGCCGCACTCTGGGACTGCTGAATCGGTGTCGCTTGCACTCCATCGGGATGGTAGAGACCGTAGCCAGCGGCTGTCGCTCCACCGGAGTGCGTTGGACCGTAGTGACCCCCAGAGGCTGCCACCGACTGCTGCTGCTGCTGCTGGTGCTGCTGCTGCTGTACGTAATCAGTCGCGCTGTACCCGCGATACCCGCCAGCCATGCGCGACCCAACCGATGACGCACTTGCACCGGTGTGATGGTACTTGTTTGGGTTCTTCGCCTCAAAATTCCCGATCACGGTCGCCTCGTGATGATGCGTCGCCGCGTACTCCGCCCAACTGTTCGCTGTTCCGCTCGCGCCACCCGCCCCCACAGCGCCATACTTCCCCGCCAGCTCCTTGTAGCCACCGTGCGCACTCTTCGGCTGCGCGTACTGTGGCTGGGCACCGTGCGGGTACGGGTACGGTGGGGCCATAATGTTGTGATTGTTGTTGCTAATGTTAATGATGGTCGGATTGCTGGTGACGCCCTGCGCCTGTCCACCGGCCGTCCCGGCAAGCGAGGAACCGGCGCCGTACTGTGTTGCCGCTGCCGCTGTTACACCGCCGAGAAAGTCGGTCCCACCACCACCATTCGTGATGGCGGCGATGGCGGGCGGTGCGCCCTGACCGGCGCTAATGTTGTTCACAATGTTGGTGTTGATGTTGTTGATGTTGTACGTGATGCTGTCGCCGGTGTTCGTTTCGAACTTGCGCGACGTGTTGGTGACGTTCGAGCTGGTGTAGCTGCTGTTGGTGGACGCCCCACCGCCGGTGCCGGCTGCTGATGGGCTGTTGCTGACGCAGAGGGCGCTCGCCGTGTTGGTGCTACCGGTGTTGTACAGCCCGGTGGTCGTGGTGGTGTCAGTGTAGAGACCGCCGGCTCCACCTAGCGTTTGATGCAGCGTTTCCAGATGATGCTGCCGCTGCTGGGTTGTCGCTGCTGTCACTGAGCTTTGCAATTCGGGCTGCTGCTGGGACGGCTGCATAACATGACTTTGCTGTATGATGCCGCCGGTTGCCGGTTGACCGTAACCTCCAACAACGACGGACTGGGCCGGTGTCTGCTGCCCTGCCGAGGCCGTGGAGTTCTGCAAATGAACGTTCAGGGACTGCTGATGTTGCGGTTGTTGGGAATGGTGATGCTGCTGCTGCTGCTGCTGCTGCTGCTGGTACTGATGGTACTGCCGACTAGACCCTAAGGGTGTAACCGGAGGCGGCGGGGGCTGCGGTGGGATCTGGGGTGGGTTGTGAAGGTGGTACTTCACGTTCGTGGACGGCAGCCCGCCGGCGCCCGGGAAACTGTTCGAAATGTCCGCAAACAGTCCACCATGATGTTCCATTGTCGGGTGTACGGTGGGGGGTTGTGACGGCCACCCTTGCCTAGCGATACATCTGATACGGCTTGTGCTGTGGAGGAGAGCAGGAAAAAAGAGAAAAAAACAGATCGAATTAGAATCAGAAGAATACAATTCTCAGTGTGCTCTTTCGTTGCGAAATTAAAGCATCTGAGTGACTTCCAATTCTAAAGACTCTTCTTAGCCCTTCTTCAGGAATTCTTGCGCAATAAATGTTAAAGAGGTGACAGCGAAAAACACACCAGCAATCCTTTCACTTTTTCCCCTCCATCATCCATCGGCACCACGATTTCGCTTTCGCTTTTCCACACCAATCGATAAGCCATTTCGAAGCCGGCCGCATTCGCTCGCTAATGCTCCGACGCCCATTTACTATCTGTCGTGGCTTTCAAAGGGCCTACTGCCTGCCCCTGTTCATCCTCCCTGTTTTCTAGCCCACAAATGC